>NC_080180.1:54684000-55021500 GCF_950295315.1 Erinaceus europaeus | reverse complement strand
ACAAACACCTAACTCTGGACCTCCTGGTTGCGCGTAGGGCTGCTGCTTGCTGTGCCACCTCTCAGGCCTCTCCGAGCTGACTGAGATAACGTTTCAGATGCTGCATGTTCAGCAAGGGCTGGACCTGCCTTCTGCCCTGGGGAGGCCCATAGGTGTTAGGAGAAGTCTCTTTCCAGGGCGTCTTTGTCTGGGTGACGTCTTTTCTTTCTTCCCTGCACACTCCCCAGCCAGCAGTCCAGTCTCCACCCTTGTTGCTACAACCTCATTCCGGACTGAATGAATCATGGGTCTGAGCAGGGCAGTGGTTCTGTTACTTAACCAACGCCATAAAGCAACTCCTGATAAAAACACACACACGTGGCTTGGAATGGGAATACTGAAGGCCTGTTGCCAAACGATTTTAAAAGATCCACTGTTAACATGAGAGATTTGGGAGTGACTGGCTTGCTAATTTCCATGTGCCTCCCTAGTGAAGAGAAAGTCATTAAGGACTTGAGTTGAATGAATTATACTCACTAAATTTCACAGGGACCAGAGACTTCAAGATACTCTCATAATAAAGTAGTTCATTCTAAGCATTTTCTCTGCTATGTTTTCCATTTCTTTTAAAGAATTGTTTTGCCATATTTTTTAAAAGTGGAAATGGATATTAGGAACCATTGAAACTGAGAGAACTTGATGCCATATCTTAATATTGTTTAAAGTTTAGATTTGAATACTTTAAGTATTTAAAATGAGAAATTACTCAGTGGTGATGTCTTCTCAGAAACAGGATAATACCTAAAGTAACACTGATGTGTTTAGTGATCAGACATTTTCTCCACAAGTGTTCTGGTCTTCAGGGAATTTATTCAACAATGCTATTATTATTATTATTATTGTTATTAGGCCACCAGGATTATTGCTGGGACTGTTGAAGCTGGACAGGTCCTTAGCTCCTGATGGACTTTCTCCCTCCCTTATTTTAGGTAGAGAGGGAGTGAGGGAGAGGGAGAGAGTACTGCCCCACCATTCCTGAAGCTTTCCCGGTGCAGGTGCTCCCATGAGGAGGCCAGAAAATCGAACCTTGGTCCTCACACATGGTAAGGTGTGAACCATGTACCATGTTGAACATCTCCTAACTTCAACTTAGTAACTGTTTTTGAGGAAAAAGGAAAGTTCATTATGGTCTATAATTTCAAACTTTCAGCAAATCCCTAGTCAGAAAATAGGTCTTCATCTTATTTGCATCGAAGTTCTCACATCCCTGGCTGCATTGCTCTAATCACATTACTCTGAGCAAGCCATGCATCCATGTCTCTCTTGAAGAGTGTGCCACAAAGCTCCTCTTTACATATGAAAATCCCTGTGAGCTGACAGTCTTAGGCCAGGAGTTTCTATGCATTGACAGACTCTTTCTGCAGGGATGATTAATACTTATAATGATGTACCCTGAGGAGCCACAAAGTCCTCTTTGAGTCAGCCTAGATTAAACTATATTCCCTGGGAGTTGAGAGGTAGTGCAGCCGGTTAAGTGCAGGCGGCGCAAAGCACAAGGACCGGCCTAAGGATCCCGGTTTGAGCTCCCGGCTCCCCACCTTACAGGGGGGTCACTTCACAAGTGGTGAAGCAGGTCTGCAGGTGTCTGTCTTTCTCTCCCCGTCTTTCTTCCCATCCTCTATTTCTCTCTGTCCTATCCAACAACGACGACATCAATAACAATGATAACTACAACAATAAAACAAGGGCAACAAAAGAAAATAAAAACAAACTATATTCCCTATACCTTTAATGCCTCATATTTATTGTCTCATAATTATTTGAATGTTCACTCTGCTCATGAGGTATGATTTCCCTTTTGGTAAAGTATCCCATTTCCTTCTCATTTCTCATGAAACCTGCTTTCTTTTTGTGCCCGGGTTTAAAACCCAGTGGCTAGAATTCAGAAATAGTGCTGGGGGAGGGAGAAAGGGGCATGATGTGATGACCACTTTCCCCTAAATCTCAGTTCTAGACTTAGGGTGGTTGAAACATACAGTATCTGTTTTGTATTGCTTGTTTGTTTGCATGTGTTCCAAGTAAGAATGCCAGGGCCCAAGGAGAGCAGCAAAAGAAGATTTTTGTGAGGCTGTCACCTTTGATCACACAGAGATGGAATGTGAGTTCCAAACCAGACACTCCTCTCTGTCCCATGCCCTTAGGCCATCCCCTTGTCAGACTACCTGTGCCATTTCATTTATTTCTATATGGGGAGGAGGTAACTTTAACTCCCTCCTTTGATTGGTTGATTACAACACTTAGGAATCATAGCCTGTGTCACTTGTGCTATGGCTGCATCTATGTATCCAGTGGTTCATAGTCACTGGGTGGAATGAAAATGTAACTGGTATTTCTTGAGTGCTTACTTGATGCCGCGATAGATCTTCAGCTTGGCAAGAGTTTGTATTTGACCTGGATTCAAAACTCAACACTGGAGGCCAGGAGGAATGCCTCTGGGTAGAGCACAGGACTTGCATGCCTGAGGCCCAAGTCTGATGCCCAGCTATGCACATTCCAGAGCAAAGTGGTGCTCTGGTGTCTTTCTCAAAATACTAAAAAAAAAAAAAAAAAAAAATCCAACTCTGTCATCACTCTGTGTGGCGTTGATGCAGGCATCTCAGTGCCTTTCTGTGGAGCATTCCTGTGGTTTTATCATAATTGTAAGCTGCCCTTTACACACTGTGTGGCTGGCACAACAGAACCTTCTTCTCTCCATTGTGGGCCCTGGAAGTCTGAGCTCAGGGTTTCCCTGAGGCCTCTCCTCCTGACTTGTGGATGCTGTTTGTTCCCTGGGTCTCCCATGGCCTCTGGGCAGCCCTATCTTCTCTGCCTTTACAAGGTCACAGATCACACTGGACGTGAACACACCTGTGTGACCTTAGTCTTGTGTCACGACCTCCTTCTAGGCCTTCACTGTAAATATAGGGTGGGTAGAGACTTAGGGCTTCAGCATGTGGCTCTTCCAGCCCATACCAGTGCTGAAAAGAATGTGAGTGCCAGCCTTTTGCGGTCCTGATGGTTCTGTGAAAGGCTGCATGCAAAGGCCATGCCCTTGATCGTCATGTGCAGAGCATGTATTCTTTGCATTTTGGCCAAGCATAGATGGTTGCACTGCTGTAGTTGTGTTTGGCATATCTAGATGTGTCTCTTCATAGACTTCCCATCTTCTTTCCCTCCCTTCTTGTGGCCAAGTGAGCATTTACTTCCAGTCGGTTCCCTACTCTGCTCACTGGGCCTTGTCATCTCCATTTTTAAACCGGGCTGGTCTGGTCTTTGCTTCCAGTTGGCAAGAATGCCTGAGTCTCCTGAGAATAGCAGAAGACTTTGTTCCCGCCTCCCCCCATCTTTCTGTGTCCCCACCCAACAGTAGTGTTTCTGCCTGCTGACAATTCAGATGCTTGGGTCTGTGTTTTTAGATCTATTCTTCCTCGCCCCCCACCCAACTTGGTGTATATATATTTTTTATCACATTTCTTTTGTTCTTAAACATTTAAAGATTTACTTGTCAGATTGGGAGATAGCTCGCCCAGTAGGAGGTGTACTTTACCATGCATAAAGTCCTGGGTCTAATGTGGGAACACCACAGCATGGTGGGGGTAAGGGGCATGGGGAAAGAGCCCCAGTGATGTGGAGCAGTGTGTGGTGTGTCTTCCCCTCCCACTTTCCTGTTATCCAAAATGGTAAAGAGCGAACAAAAGCAGCCTGAGGTGGAGGAAACACACATGCCTCTGACACCACACCCACCCAGAAAAGAGATCTACGTGCTTTTATTGAAGTGATCAGAACACCACTCAGTTCTGGCACATGGGGGAACTGAGGATTGAGTCTGAGGGCTTGGGCATGGAGTCCCTTGCCTTACCACTGACCTGTCTCCTAGGGCCCCAGAGTTGGAATCTGAGTCCAGTATAGAACACAAACTTTCCTTCCAGTCTGCGTCTTTATAGCCCGCTGCTTTCTGGTAGGGTGGGAGAGGTGGGAGGAAGCAGTGGGAAGACAGACAGAACACAGGCTTGGGCTGGCTGCTTTCAGCCCAGACCTGCCTCCTTCCCCGTGGCTTTTGCCGCTGAGAATGTTCTCTGGGATAATGTTTGACAAGGCATGAGCAAGTGTTTGTCCTGCAGAACTTTACAAATAAACACGCAGGCGTTTGAGACCACAGGTAGTGGGCAGAGAGTCCACTGGTTTACCTCTGGAAGGAAATAGGTGTCTCAAATGCTCCTCTGCATATGCTGTCGCCAGGAGCCCTCTCTGGTGGAGCTGGGCACCGAGTGTAGTTTTCCAGCAGAAGCTTGGTTTCCTGCAAGCTATTCTTGGTGTGTGGATGAGTGCAGCTGTCCCTATCTCTTAATATTTCAGTTTGAGTCATGGGGTGGGTGGAACTGATTAGTATTCCAGCAGCGGGACACACTGTGGGTAGTGAGGGGCATGGCTGGTGGGACTGACGGGGGGGGGGGGGGGGGAAGGCTTTTGACAGACTCCTACATTCTGGAGCCAGAGTGTGGGGAAAAGAGAACACATTCTGTGCAAAGTAACTGAGTAAATGTCTTAGCATTCTTTGTTGGGTTGGTGGAAGGATTTTTTTTTTTTTTTTTTTTATGCCTTGAGGGTTAGCAAAGGAGCTTGGTGCTGGCATTACAAATTCATTGTACCTGGTGGCCATTTTTTTCCCCATTTTATTGGATAAGACAGAGAGAAATTGAGAGAAGAGGGGAAGATGGACTCCTGAAGACCTGCTTCACTGCTTGTGAAGTGACCCCCCTGCAGATGGGGAGCTGGGGGCTTGAACTGGGATCCCTGTGCGGGTTCTTGCACTTTGCACTATGTGCACTTAAGCTGGTATGCCACCACCTGGCCCCTGGGACATTTTTTTTTATTAAGATATTGAAAATCCACCATCAAGAGAGGGCTCTTTGAAAATACTTAACATGTCTCCCTTCCCCAAATAAGTTATTTATTGTGGGTTAATGTGACCATATATCTGCCTGCCTCCCTCCCTGCCTTTTCTCTCTCTCTTTCTTTCTTTCCTTCTTTCTTTCTTTCTTTCTTTCTTTCTTTCTTTCTTTCTTTCTTTCTTCCTTCCTTCCTTCCTTCCTTCCTTCCTCTCTTTCTCTCTTCCTTCCTTCCTTTCTTTCTTTTTTTAAGAGGCAGAGAGAAAGAGACCACAACACTGAAACTCCCTCCAGTGTGGTGAGGGGCAGGGCTTAGACATGGGTTGTCTACATGGCAAAACAGCATAACTGAATTATTTTGCTGTCTCCTACTTTTTTTTTTTTTTTTAAAAAAAATACTTTATGGAATTTCATGGTCATTCCATGCAATTGTCACAACTCTAAACTGTCTCCTTTCTACCACCTGGGATGAGAATTCACAGGGATTGAGTGGAGAGCCGCTTGGGGCTGGCTAATGGCCTTGGAGTCCTGCCCAGTGTGACAGTGTACAGGGCAGAAGGCTTCTTGCTTCAGTATCCCAGCTGCCCTGAGCACGGCCCAAGAGCTACATTGCAAGTTCTGACCCAAGCTAACATTGTGATGCTTGCTAGTGTGCAGTGTCCAGAGTTGCTCTGGCAGCACAAGTAAAGCTTTGAAAACGAAGCCCTGCTTTTCCTGGGTGAAGTTTTAGACAGGCTCTCAGAGCAGCTTATGTTGTGTGTAATACAAGCTGTCAATGGATGTGGAATTCCCAATGGAAGGGAATCCTTTTGGGGAAAAGTGGGAAGAAAGGGCTCAGCTGGCTGCTCCCCCTCTTCACTTGGGAGCCAATACTGACACAGAGGCCCACATGGATCCCCCAGAACAGGGACTGATTCTATTCTATTCTATTCTATTCTATTCTATTCTATTCTATTCTATTCTATTCTATTCTATTCTATTCTATTCTATTCTATTCTATTCTATTCTATTCTATTCTATTCTATTCTATTCTATTCTATCCTATCCTATCCTATCCTATCCTATCCTATCCTATCCTATCCTATCCTATCCTATCCTATCCCTATCCCTATCCCTATCCCTATCCCTATCCCTATCCCTATCCCTATCCCTATCCCTATCCCTATCCCTATCCCTATCCCTTTCCCTTTCCCTTTCCCTTTCCCTTTCCCTTTCCCTTTCCCTTTCCCTTTCCCTTTCCCTTTCCCTTTCCCTTTCCCTTTCCCTTTCCCTTTCCCTTTCCCTTTCCCTTTCCCTTTCCCTTTCCCTTTCCCTTTCCCTTTCCCTTTCCCTTTCCCTTTCCCTTTTCTTTTCTTTTCTTTTCTTTTCTTTCTTTTTGAATTGTCACAATGGGTATTGCTGGATGTTGGTGTCTGCATGATGAATCCACTGAGCTTGCAGCCATTGTTCCTCCCTCCCTCCCTCCCTCCCTCCCTCCCTCCCTCCCTCCCTCCCTTCCTTCTTTTATTTCCTTCTTTCCTTTCCTTTCTTTCTTTCCTTCTTTTCTTTCCTTATTTTCTTTCTTTCTTTCTTTCTTTCTTTCTTTCTTTCTTTCCTTCCTTCCTTCCTTCTCTCTACTTTTTATTTGATAGGACAGAGCAAGATTGAAAGGGGCAGAGGGATAAAGGAGGAGCAACAAAGGCAGACACCCGCAACACTGCCTAATCACTTACTAAGCTTCCCCTATGCAGGTGGGGAACAGGGGCTTGAACTCAGGTTTTTGTGCATCATAAAGTGTGTGTTCAAGCCGGGTGTTGCCCCCAGGTGAAGTTTTGTGGATTAAAGAAGAGGTTTTGCTGATGCTCAGACTATGTGCAGGTTTGATTCCACTGCTCCTAAACCTACTTTTCCATCCTTTGTATTTTTAAAATTTATTTATTTTCCCTTTTGTTGCCCTTGTTGTCTTTTTATTGTTGCTGTAGTTGTTGTTGTTATTGATGTCGTTGTTGTTGGATAGGACAGAGAGAAATAGAGAGAGCAGGAGAAGACAGGGGGAAAGAAAGATAGACACCTGCAGATCTACTTCACTGCCTGTGAAGTGACTTCCCTGCAGGTGGGGAGCTAGGGGCTTGAACCGGGATCCTCACGTCGGTCCTTGTGCTTTGCACCATGTGCGCTTAACCCACTGCGCTACTGCCCAACTCCCTATTCTTTGTAATTCTTATGACTTAATTAGTTTTAATGAGAGAGATAAAGAGGGACTTCTGGCTTATGGTGATGCTGGGGATGGAACTTGGCATCTCTGAGCCTCAGGCATGAAAGTCTTTTGCATAGTCATTATGCTGTCTCCCCAGCATTCTCTTTTTTTATGAGAGAGACACACACACACACACACACACACACACACACACACACACACACACAGAAATCATATTACTGCTCCACTCCACCATGTGTGGAGCTTCCTCTGGTGCTTTGGGGCTTCCTTGTGGTGTGAAGGTACAAATCTGGGCTCTTTCACAGGGCTGGGCACACCACAGGGTGAGCTATGGGATCCCTGGCTGAAATTCATTCATTCATTCATTCATTCATTCATTCATTCATTCATTCATTCATTCATTTTTTAAAAAATTTTCTCCCTTTATTGGGGGATTAATGTTTTAAATTCAACAGTAAATACAGTAGTTTGTACATGCATAACATTTCTCAGTTTTCCACATAACAGTACAACTCCCACTAGGTCCTCTGTCATCCTTTCTCCCTGGATGAAGTTCTAATGCTAAAGTATTTCCCCATCAGAGGACCTGCCCCCCCAAAGGGGGATAGGGATCATACTAGAACCTTGGGGAAATTGGTGAAAAGGCTTGTGTGGGTCCTTCTGTGTTTTTAGCTCAATCCAGGAGGCTTGGAGTGCTGCTGCTGCTGTGGGTCTGAGCGGGAGCAGCTGGCCCTACCCATCAGCTCTGTGGGGCCCTGTTGTCTCAGGATTTGCTCTGAGCACAGTATTCTTCATCTGCTGGAGGCTGAGATGGCATGTGATCCGTTCGGGCTCTGCTGAGTGCTTGGAGACCTGTGAGGACCTGTTGGACCCTTCAGGTGTCTGCTCTGCTGCGGGAGAGCTTGCCCACACTCCTCGCTGCTGCCCTGCA
This sequence comes from Erinaceus europaeus, assembly GCF_950295315.1. Classification (NCBI taxonomy): domain Eukaryota; kingdom Metazoa; phylum Chordata; class Mammalia; order Eulipotyphla; family Erinaceidae; genus Erinaceus; species Erinaceus europaeus. The sequence goes on along the minus strand of NC_080180.1, from coordinate 55,013,465 downwards.
ATCTCTAGAGGATGAGGGTTGGCATTTTGCTGAACCCATCACTGACGAGTCCAGAGTAGCTCAGGCCAAGGGGGACCTGGCAGCCGCAAGCACTATGACTCCTGTGCTGTTGTCATTACTGTATAACTGCTTGTCTGCTGTTTTGGGGAGATGGTGCTAGACTGGCATTTCCACTGCAGGTCTGTGCCCACGTGCCTACAGAATATGCTGCTTTTCTTGCTTTGCCAGGTGAGTGGAGTCCTGTGTGGCTGGACCTGAGTGGCTGGTGACTGGGGAGGGGTGTTGTTGGCAGACGTGGCCTCCTGTTGACCCCGAGGCTTGGGGCCATGACCTTCCTGTCCGACAGGCGCATCTCTGAGCTGTGAATCACTGGGCTTGGGCCACCAGGGTGATTCAATGTGTGCTGTTTCCACCGTGCTCACTCGGGGCTCTGAGCTTCTCTGTGGAGTAAGAGGAGGCAGGAGGAACTCGGGTGGGAACTCTGCCTTTCATTATTTGGAGGAAGGCGTGGGGGTGAGCAGCAGACCCTCACTGTGCCCTCACTGTCGACGTTGTGCTGCTCTCCTGCACAGCTCTGGGGGGACATGCTGCTGGGCCAGCTGGCGTTTCGTAGGAAGTAGGGATTTCTTGAAGAAATATGTCAGGACAGGGACCAGGAGATAGCTCACCTAGTAGAGCACACACCTTCCTATGTGGATGACACTGGTCCTGAGCCCTGGAACCACATGGGAGCACCAGGGATACCAGAGGAGCCCCATGGATGCTAAAGCCGGACCTTCTGTGGTGTCTTCAGAAGAAGAAGAAAAAAGAGGATAGGGAGTCTGTTTAGTGGTTTTGCACATTCATGAGGTTGTGGGTTACTTCCCCAGTGTTGGGTTAGGGGGAAAAAGAGGGCAATATTTTATAGATCCTCCTCCTCAGTGAGCTTGGGAGCAGTCTCAGGCGTGGATCTTGGAGAGAGAGACTGGGAAAGTGAGAAGGGGGAAGGTGACCCAGCATTTCCTTCAGACGAGGAGCCTGTGGGCTGGTGCTCACTTGACACAGAGGAAATCAGAACAGGGCTTCTCAGGTGGGTAACGCCTTAGTTATTTTTAGACTGAGTTGCCAGTTGTCTGTCATCTGTTCCATAGAGATTGCTGTACTAATCTCAGAGCTGAAGGGTCTGTGTAATTTCTATGTCTCTCAGTTCCTGTCTTTTTAAAAACATTTTTTTATTATCTTTACTTATTTATTAGATAGAGACAGTTAGAAATGGGGAAGGGGGAGACAGAGAGGGAGAGAGACAAAGAGACACCTGCAGCCCTGCTTCACCACTTGCAAAGCTTTCCCCTTGCAGATGGGGACCAGGGGGTCAAACCACCTGGCCCCACAGTTCCTGTCTTTATTGCTGAAACATTTCATGATTCTTTTTTTTTTTTTTTCCTCCTCCAGGGTTATTGCTGGGCTCGGTGCCTGCACCATGAATCCACCGCTCCTGGAGGCCTTTCCCCCCCCTTTTGTTGCCCTTGTTGTAGCTTCGTTGTGGCTATTATTATTGCCCTTGTTGACGCAATTCGTTGTTGGATAGGACAGAGAGAAATGGAGAGAGGAGGGGAAGACAGAGAAGGGGAGAGAAAGATAGACACCTGCAGACCTGCTTCACCGCCTGTGAAGCGACTCCCTTGCAGGTGGGGAGCCGGGGGCTCGAACCGGGATCCTTACGCCGGTCCTTGTGCTTTGTGCCACATGCGCTTAACCCACTGCGCCACCGCCCGACCCCCTATTTCATGATTCTTAACATGCAGTCACTTGGCCTTCCAATTTCCCTTGTCTTGAGGTTTAAATGGAAGGCTGTTGTTTGAGAAGCCACTGTATGTTTCTCTAGATTTTCATACCCTTGTGTTTTGCACATGTATAAGTCCCAAGGTACTGGTACAAGACACATGTTTTGTATTTTTACTGTTAGGACCCTGCTGGAAATGGGTTGTAACATATCTTTTTAACTTCTGTAGGTTAGTAGCTTCATATCTTTTAATTCATGAGCTGTGAAGCAAGTACTGCAGGTGTCTCTGTCTCTCTTCCTGCCCTCTTCTCTCCTCTCCTCTCCTCTCCTCTCCTCCCCTCCCCTCCCTCCCTCCCTCCCTCCCCTCCCCTCCCTTCCCTTCCTCCTGGACCCCTCCCCTTCTCTCTCAATTTCTCTAAAAGAAAAAAAAAAAGGTCAGCATTAGCTGTGAACCACACACAGCACATTTTAGAAAGATGTGTCCCTGAGGCCTCTGACATTTTGTGACATCACTACTGAGCAGCCTCCCCAGGCCTGTTTAGGTTCTGTGCTCTAGAAAGGAGGAGGAGGAGCTATGATGGCACTGTTCCACCATCCATGGAGCTCTCCCACGCAGTGCCAGAGCTTAAACCCAGTGCCCCACACTTAGCAAGGCCTGCACTCTGCTGGGTGAGCTCTCCCTCCCTCCCTCCCTCCCTTCCAAATTGCACCTTCTGGACCTGTTTTCACACATTTCAGTCCATTCTTCCAGACTACCTGTGTGTTGAGGAGGGTGAACCTGTCTGTGTCACAGCCACGGCCACCATGCCAATCTGTGCACTGGGTGGCAAACTTTCTCCCAGTTCTCTTCCTCTGGTCTCTCGCTGCAACCCACAATTTTCCATGTGACCAGGTTACTGGGAGTGACAGTGGTCCCCTGAGAAGGGAAGAAAGTGCCACCAGCCTTGCTCACTGGGCTCTGCCAGCTGTCGCTGGAGCTGACCTCCAAGGCTGTGTCACAAGGCAGGGAGCACACAGCTTGGTTGCGGGATTCCCCTCGCCCCAGTCCCTGGAGAGGGACTTGAGGAGGGGGAAGTGACAAGCTTGTCTTGCAGGGAGAGAAGGAAATAGCTTAGGTCAGTGACAGGGCAGCCTCCTCCTATGGAGGGTGGTGGTGGTGGGGGGAGAGTGAAGGCAGGTGGTGATGGCACTTGAGGCCCAGCTAGAGGGACAGGCATTGTGCAGGGTGTTGCTTCAGCAGCACCTCTAAGAGGGCAGGTGATAGACAGGGTGGTCTATGGAGAGAGGTCACCCCTGGAGCCCTGAGCAGCAGCGGGCAGTGCCACAGGCAGCAGCTGTGCTCTTGGTGGGGAGGTGGTGGTGGGAATATGAGCCCTCGCCCTCGCCTTCGCCCTCCCCCTCCACTCTCATCTTATAAAACTTTTCCAGAGAAAGGGAAGAGAAGGGAACGGGGGGACTCACACTTTCCACTTGGCAGTGGGGGCTGCTGATCCTAGACTTGGAGTGTGCAGTCACATTCTGCTTAAGCAAAGGTTTTTGGACCACTTAGCCAGTGGTGGTCTCTGCACAGCTTAAGTGGGGAGGGAGCCAGGCCATCCAGGTTTATGCCACATGCTGTGAGGTTTGTAAAATCTCCAAAGGACACATGTCTCACAAGGTATTTCTGTGGTTAAGCAGCATGTACGTCAACTGTCCGTGCACTCATTTAGGACCTAGAAAGTACTGGGTCACAGGTGGGGGGCCTCTTAGTATGAGGTTCCAACTCATTAATCAGCAGATCAAAGCTGACACACTGTTAATCTTTTATTTATTTTTAAGGTTTTTATTGCCTCCAGGGTTATCACTGGGCCTGCGCAATGAATCCACCTCTCTTGGCAGGCATTTCCCCCCCTTTCTCTTTCCCTCCCTCCCTCCCCCCTCTCATTTATTTATTTGTTTTTTAAAGATTTTATTTATTTATGAGAAAGATAAAAGGAGAGAGAAAGAATCAGACATCACCCTGGCACATGTGCTGCTGGGGATTGAACTCAGGACCTCATGCTTGAGAATCCAAAGCTTTATCACTGTGCCACCTCCCGGACCACTCTCTTTTTAATTTTTGCCTCCAGGGTTATCGCTGGGGCTTGTGCTTGCAGTATGAATCCACTTCTCCTGGAGGCCATCCTTTTTCCCCCGTCGTTGTTGCTGCTACTGTTATTTCTGCTGCTGTTGTTGGGTAGGACAGAGAGAAACTGTGAGAGGACGTGAAGATGGGAAGAAAAAGACACCTGGAGACCTGCTTCACCGCCTGTGAAGCCACCTCTCAGCAAGTGGGAAGCTGGGGGCTCGAACCGGGATCCTTGCACTGGTCCTTGCGTCCTTGCGCTTTGCTCTCTGTGTGCTTAACCCTGTGCGCTACTGCCCAGCCCCTCCCCCATTTTCTATTTTTATTAGATAGGACCAGGAGAAATTGAGAGCGGAGGTAGAGAGAGATGCCTGCACATCCTCTGCACTACTTGTAAAGCACCCCTTCCTTCTTGCACTTGAGCAGGGACTTGAACCTGGCTCCTTGTACATGATAATGTGTGTACTCCACTGTGTGTACCACTACTTGACCCCTTAATCTTCACATTGGGATTAAGCTCTTCCTGGTTATTGAGGATATTCAGGTTATAAACATGCTCACTTTTTTTTTTCTTTTCTTTTTTTTTTTTTTTTTTACTTCCGGGGTTATTGCTGGGGCTCAGTGCCTGCACTACAAATCCACTGCTTTTGTGGCATTTTTTCCCCTTGATTGTTTGGATAGGACAGAGAGAAACTGAGAGGGGAGAGAGAAAGATAGACACCTGCACACCTGCTTCACCACTTGCAAAGCGACCTCCTGCAGGTGGGGAGCTGGGAGCTCGAACCAGGATCCTTGTGCTGGTCCCTGCAATTCATACTATGTGTGCTTAACCCAGTACACTGCCACCTGGCCCCCCTCACTTTTTAAAATATTTATGTATTTATTCCCTTTTGTTGTCCTTGTTTTTTTATTGTTGTAGTTATTATTGTTGTTATTGATGTCATCGTTGTTGGATAGGACAGAGAGAAATGGAAGACAGGGAGGAAGGGAAGACAGGGAGAGAGAAAGATAGACACCTGCTTCACCCTTTTGTGAAGTGACTCCCCTATAGGTGGGGAGCCGGGGGCTGGAACCGGGATGCTTAACACTGGTCCTGCGCTTTACCTGCCACACTACTGCCCAACTCCCACTTTTTTTTTCTTTGTGGGAAATGTTTTTGTGTCTTGTGGTTTTTCTCTGGGAAGTACTTCTTTCCCAAGGCTAAGAACTATTTTCATGCTCTAGTTAATATTCTTCTGCCTAAACAAACAAAACAATAATAGTTCTTAATATGCCAGGACTATTTTGCTCTGATAAATATCTTACTAGAACTATTACTTATGGACTGTCAAGATAGCTCATGTGGGAGCATGCCTGCTCTGTCATGTGCTTTACCCAGTTTAAGCCTTATCCCCATCATGCTGGAGGCAGCTTTGGTGCTGTGGGGTGTCTTTCAGTCCCTTTCTACCTGAAAAGTCAGCCCAAAGGAGTTGGGTGGTGGAGCGCCTGGTAGAACTCATGTTACCATGTGTGAGGACTTGGTTTCAAGTCCCTGGTCCCCACCAGTGGGTCAGAAGCTTTACAAGCAGTGGAGCAGTGTTGCATGTGTGTGTCTCTCTCCATCCCTCGTTATTGCTCTCTGTCTCCCACCCTTTGTCAAAAGCTAAGGGAAGAAAGGGCTGCTGAGGCTGGTGGCACTGTCCGCGTATCAGGCCCCATCGATAACCATGGTGGCAGTGGATAAATGAATGAATAATAAATTAACAAGTGTATCTCAGCCTTGAGTAGTGAAGCCAAAAAACATTATTCATGATTAATCGTGTTTCATAAATGTGCTGCAGTTTTATTAACTGCGTAATGCCACTAATCTAGGTTGTTCAGCAGCTACTTGTGAATAAGATGGCAAAGCAAACAGCCTTTGTGCCTCAGTACTTCCATAGAAGTCTAGTTCCTAGAAATAGCATAAGCAGGGCAGGTTGTTTAGTTCCTGATATGTGTCACCAAGTGCTAGGTGGCTATTTTATCTTTAATTTCAAAGTTGAAAACAACAACAGTTGACCTGACTGGATTTGTTAGTACTGTGAAATAGATACCTTAAACAAACAAAAAAAAAGGGTTGTATTGTTATGTGGGAAACTGGGGAATGTTATGCATGTACAAACCATTGTACTTACTGTTGAATGTAAAACATTAATCCCCCCCCCCAAAAAAAAAGTGTTTGAGGGAAAAAAAAAAAGTCACTAGGGGCCAAGAAGAAGATAGCTTAATGGCTATGCAAGCCTTTCATGCTTGAGGCACCACCATAAACCAGACCTGAACAATGCTCTAGAAAAAAGAAAAAAAATGTCACTAAAGAGCTCACCTCTTAGTATTTCTTTTATGACCTTGCACTGCCCAGGGATAATACAATTGCACAATAACTTATATGAAGAAAAACCCCTTAAGTGTTGCTCATCTAATGTCTTTCATGTGACTCTGCAGCAAGTGCCTTAGAGAAACTGGATCCTACTGGATTCCCTTTCATGGGCATAGGAAGGCCTGAGGATGAAAATCCTGACTGTGTCATTGACATTCTGCACAATTCAGTAGAAGGATCATATGCTGGGCAATGTGTAGCCCTGTGCTGATTTCCTGAGGAGCAAGATCCTCTGCTCATCTGTGATGACAGCTGGGCAGCACTGTGGTGTGTCGGTGCGGTTTTGCACACAGCATCTAGGTTCTGTCACCAACAGGACACTGGCACTTTTCTAGGAGAGGGTTTTCTTTCAGTGTGAGTCAGTTTTGCAACTGACCCATCAGCTCCTAGATCGAGAGGCCCCCCCCCCCCCCCACACACACACACACACACTGCTTTCTAGAAGTGGCTGTGGGCATGAAATCTCCTTTGTGTCTGCTGCCGAGACTAACTCGGGGCAGTGAGTTTTGAGGGGAACCTGCGTGTAGGGGCCTGGGCCGCAGGGGATGCTGCTCTGTCATCACTGGCACTGTCTCTGGGAGAGGAGGTCCTTGCTGCTTCCAGCCTGTGCCTGAGGTGCTGCTGCTGACTCACAACTTGCTCAGTGGGGTCAGCCCGTTTTACAAACAGGAAAGAAACCTCTGCAGAGTTGGTGAGTGGAGATTTCCTCATTCATTGGCAAGCATTTCTGAGCTTCTGAGGACTGAAAAATCCAAGAAGTATTTCATTAGGGTCCCCCACCCCAGTCATTTCATTGGGGGAAATACAGGTTTATGGAACACCTGTGTACAGTTTAACTCCCTGTGATAGGTATCTGCACACCACTCCCACCACCAGCTAAAGCCCCTTTCCACCGTCATGTCCTGGGGTCTCCCCTCCCTTTTTTCTCCTCACCCCCCAGCCCTTTGCCCTGTTGTAATATACCATTCCTAGCCTGAGTCTCACTCTGTGTTTCACTTTCTTTCCTTGTTTAAATTCCAGCTGTGAGATCATCCAGTTTTTGTTCTCCTTCTGTCTCCTTAAAATACAATAGATGGCAGTTGGTTCTGAAATGAAGTGTACGGGTCAGGAAAATAAGATGCTCTTATAACATTTAGGCACTTAACACTGAAGTGTAAAGGGGAAGAATAATCTTCAGTATGCCCCCCCCCCACCTTTAGGATTACGATTTAAACATGAAAATGTATGCACTTTGCAACATCACTAAGTCTTGAAAGTAAAACATTTATAAGGAAACAGTTCATTCAGTAGACTGCACATTTTACCACATGTAAAGACCTGCATTTGAGGTCTTTGGCTACTTCATAGGAGAACTGTGCAAAGGGACAGCTTCACGAGCATTGGACCCATGTCGTGGTGTCTCTCCCTCTCTCTGTCTTCTCCCTGTCTCTCTCAGCCTCTTTCTGAGAAAAGGAAGGAAAAAACAGTTGGGAACAGTGGAATCATGCAGGTCCAAAGCACCAGTGAAGCCCTGGAGACAAAGGTAAATGCAGTAGAATCTTAAGACTGGAGTCCTACCTTTTAATGTGTTTCAGTTCCCTCCCTTCCTTCCTTCCTTCCTTCCTTCCTTCCTTCCTTCCTTCCTTCCTTCCTTCCTTCCTTCCTCCTTTCCTCCCTCCCTCCCTCCCTCCTTCTTTCCTTCCGTCTCCAGGGGAATCCACTGCTCCTGGAGGCTATTCCACCTCCCCCCCTTTGTGGCCATTGTTGTTTATACGGGTTGTGGGGAGCTGGGGGCTTGAACTGGGATCCTTAAGCCGGTCCTTGCACTTTGCGGCACATGTGCTTAACCTGCTGAGCTACTGCCTGCTCCCCCCCCCCCCCCCCCCCCCCCGTGTCTCAGGTTTCTAACGATAGTGTGTTTCGTTTCCGCCTTCATTCCTTCAGCTGTGTCTATAACCTACTGCCTTTTTCTTCTATTCTCTGACTCTACATTTAATTTTATTTTTGTCATAACCGGGGCTTCACCACCGTGGTCTGATTTATTATTATTATTATTTCATATAGAAACAGGGAGAGAAAGATACCACAGCCTCAAAGCTTACTCCAGCATGGTGGGCTCTAAAGCAGGTGCAGTGTCTAGTTGAGTTCTCTTTCTGGCCCCAGATTGAACTATTTATGGATTCAGAATATTACTTGTTTTGGAAACACGACAACAATGTTAGGCAAAAGTAGAAACTATTCTGTGGGTCAATACTTTGTAACTTGTAGAACATAATTATTACAAAGATGCTATTTTTTATGACTTGGGCACTTCTCTTGGATCTTGGACATCCTTGGGATAGACACAGGGTGTCCAGGACATAAATCCTGAGCCTTAAAGCCATGCAAACAGCCTCCTCATGAACCCCAACCCCCAACTGTTAGAGCTGAGCTCCTTGCCCTGGAAGTAGGACATCAAGTATGGTGAGACTGATTATTGGGAGGACATGGCTTTGATTTCCCCTCTTATAGGGTTAACCATGACTGTGACCAAGTTCTATGGATTTTCTGCAATCCTTTCATGCAAGGATGACTGTACTCTGAGATTTTGTTATTATAACAGGCTTAAAATAACTATTGATAGAAAGGCTGGATTCATAAATGACTGTTGAATGACGCTCATTTTCTTAATTTTTAATTCTGTAGGCATTCAGACTACTCCCTATTTTCATAATTCATCCCTGAATACATTTTTTAGAGTCCCAGATGTGTAATGAAACATAGAGGCTGTGGATTCCTTTAACAGGATAGACTTGTTTCAGGAAAATTGAGGCTGGTGTGTTTGTCTTTATGGACAAGAATGTCTCTGTGGTGGGGCCTGTAACAGCTGTTGGATTCCTACTTAAAGTTGGTGTGCTCTCACTCTCTCTTTGTCTTTGATTTTGATTTTTTTTTTTTTTTTTTTTTTGGTTAGTTACTAGGCAGTGGAAGATCAAAGACTAAGGAGCTGTGAAAGTTCTAATCGACACATAAAATTCAGTTATCATAGTAAATGACTGACTTGTACTGACCGTTGAAGATTTTTCAACTGTGTTTGTTTTGTGAATCGGGCTGTTCCTGTCTTTAAGTTTTCTGCCCCCTTGTAGAACCTTCTGGAGGAACCATAGAAGAAATTTGAATCAAGGGGTCGGGCAGTAGCACAGTTGGTTAAGCGCACATGGCGCGAAGCGTAAGGATCCCGGTTCGAATTCCCATTTCCCCACCTGCAGGGGAGTTGCTTCACAGGTGGTGAAGCAGGTCTGCAGGTGTCTGTCTTTCTCTCCCCCTTTCTGTCTTCTCCTCTTCTCTCTGTTCTATCCAACAACAGTGGCATCAATAACAATAGTAATAAGAATAATTGCAACAATAAAACAACACGGGCAACAAAAGGGAAAACAATAGCCTCCAGAAGTGAATTCATAGTGCAGGCACTGAGCCCCAGCAATAACCCTGGATGCAAAAAAAAAAAAAAAAAAAAAGGAGTCCCTACCACAACAGGGAGAAGAATAATACACCTCAGAACTGATAGCATTTTTCTCTCTGCCATTCCTGAGATACACATTCGTCTCAAGGCGCTAAGGGGAAATAATTTCAGGAAGCATGTGGATTGGTAGCATAGTAGGGAAAAGATGGTACTGTTGTAAAGAACAGTTGTAGATAGAAAGATACTAAAATAAATGGCTGCTAGATGTCATACACTGGATGTCATCATCTGGTTTTGGTGTAGGAATTCACTGATCAACAGTATTTATTATAAACGTGGAGCTATTGAAGTTAGTGGTGGGGGGAGCGGGGGGTCGAGAGAAGGTGGATGTAAAAGGAAATCTACACACAGACTTCTGTTTTCTCACCTCCTGCTCTTTGCTTGGGCCACTGTTTTCCCGCTCTCCCTATTCCGGTGACCTCAGTCCTTGTCAAGGTCACATCTCCAGCATACTTGAACTGAGTGCAGTGGATTCTTTTCACTTCTTATCTTCAGTCCTTGGCAACACCATAGTCCTATAAGTCACGCCTTTGTTCTTGAAGCACCCTCTTTCCCTACTGGAGCTGACCGGGACAGTTAGTCCTTCTGCTGAAGAACACTCCGTGTTGCCTAGTCTTATCTTCCCAAGGAAGAATCAGGGTGGAAGCTGGAGGCTGTGGTCAAAGAATATACGAAGGAGTTGTAGGCTGGAGAAGGCAAGGAGGACTGGAGGACCAGGGGTGACTTCCGGTTAGATGTAGGAGTGCCTCTTTGCCTTTTGTCAAGTGGCATTTGAGAACCACTTGGCACCATGGGGCTCTGTGTTTGAATGAGTTAGGGCCTGTTTGAACAGACAGCTTGGAGCAGGGCAGAGTATTTTCAGGCTGGGAAATAGCAGGAATGGAATGTCAGCATAAGGGAAGATGGAGCTTGTGAAGGTGAAAGGAATCCTTTTCTTGCCTTGGAAGTGGGTCGTGGAGAGGGCAGGCAGAAGTCCTTGCCACAGGCTGTGGCTATCAGGTTAAGAATTTGGGATTCTGAACTATGGAGTCTGTTGGAGTGGAGAAGAACCATTGTAGGGGCAGTTTCTTGGGTCAGATTGGAGTGAGAGAGACTCCCCTGACTTCAACCTCAGGACTTCCCTCTGCATTTTGACCCTGAAAGGACCCAGTTCTTGCAAGTCCCAGCCACAATCTTTAGGCCTCTTGGCCAGTTCTTCTTCTTCTTCTGCTAGCGTTTGCCCTTCTTCGGTAGCCAGTCAACAGCGTCAGGTTGAGCTGCTTGTTGCTGGCTTTGAAAGTGACTGGGATCCATGTGGATTCAGTAAGCTAGGAAGGATTGTCAGTTTCCCCAGTGAATGGGTACTCACGGGATGCACCACGGGAAGGTCGATCCAATGCATCCCAATCTTGGCCAGTTATAAGGACTAAGTCCTTGGTGTCTTCTGGCAACTTCATCTGCCCTGCCTGGTCCTGTGATCAGGGACCATTGAGTTCCCTCCATAGTGTGTTCTCAGCCTATCAGTAACAACAGTCATAACTCTGATCTTCTGATAAGACATCTACAAATAGGGTAGAATAGCCGTGTGTGTGTGTGTGTGTGTGTGTGTGTGAGGGGTGGGGTGGGTAGGTGGGTGGGCTGGGACGGGACAGGACAGAGTCTTCAGTGGGGAACTCAACAGCAGACCTCTACTGTAAAGCTAATAACTCCGCCTGTGATTTAAAGAATGGGTCATCGTGGTCTGAAACATTTGTCACCAGATATCTTGTTTTTATATCATCACTGGAAGGGAAGCCAATTTAGAAAACACCAGAGGAAATCAAGGATTGCTTCACTTATCTGAGAGAGAAGATGAAAAAAGGAAAGACATCCAGAAGTAGTAATAGGGTGTCGGTGTGAAGTGAAGGCAAGGACATAGAAGTGAGTGAAAATGGGCAAGTCTTGTCCTATTTTTCCTCTTATATAAAGGAGTTTTTAACATGCACAATATGAAGACAATATAATAAATGGCTAGGTACTCAGACCTGGCTTTGTATTTGAACACACACACACACACACACACACACACACACACACACACACACACACGGACACGCGGACACACACGGACACACACACACACACGTGCTGGAGATTGGACATGCAAGTCCTGTGTACCACTGCTATACTATCTCCCTAGTCCTCAACTATTTTTTTTTCTCTATCTCCTTCTACTGTATTTGAGTATTCTGAGAGGGTTTAAACATTGAAATGATTGTTGCTGTTTTTAAAAATAACCAGCACACAGTTGTGGCACCAATCTGATATCTGTATGTTTTTTTTTTTTTTTTTTTTCCCTTTTTCCCTTTGGGTGAAGAATGGGAGGTCAGTATAGTTGCTTTGTTTTGCACCTTGATCTTTCTTTCCTGTTAATTTGGCTTTCTTCCTTCTGCTTTGTTTAGTCATCTGATTCTCTCATCATAAAATTCAGTCAGACCGTAGGGAAAAATTTTAGAAAAAGAATATGCAGAAGATATCTCAGTGATATCACACTATCTCAGTGACTGGAACCGGAGTTGCGTTTAGATTAGGAACTTCTTTGTCAGGGGAGAGCCTCATCTGGCGCCATCTTTTCTTGAACACTCATTTTGTTTCCTATCTGTATGCAGCCCCGAAGGTGAGAGTACGAGGAGGGGAGGAGATGACATGGGAAATGGAAATGAAAGGGATGGGCACAGCACTGCCATTAAAAATGAGTGAGAAGATCTACACTTAAGAATCATACATTTCATTCTATTCAGATTAATTTCCTGGGGTTGCTGGTCATAAATTGGCACAAAATATATACCTCTGCCGCCTCACAATTCTATAAGCCAGGGGCTGGGTGGTGGTTCATCCAGTAGAGAACATACATTATGGCGGGCCGGATGGTGGAGCACCTGGTTAAGAGCAAAAGGTTACCATGCACAAGGATCTGAGTTTGAGCATCACAAGTGGTGAAGCAGGTACTGCAGGTGTCTCTCTGTCTCTCCCTCTCTATCTTCCCCACCCCTCTTAATTTCTCTGTGTCCTATTAAATAAAGGGGAGGGGGAAGGCATCCAGGAGCAATGGATTCAATGTGCAGGCACCAAGCTCCAGCAATAGTCCTAGTGGTTAATTAAAATAATAATAAAATAAAAATCCCTATTCATCTTCAAAAACAACATAAACTAGTATGTGAAGATTGGGGGGTGGGGGGGAGAGAGATAGAGAGACAGACAGAAAGAATACACTACAATGTGAAAGGACCCAGGTTGAAGCCCTGTTCCTCACCTTCAGGGAGGAAGCTGTTAGAGAGAAGCAGTGTTCTGGGTATCTCACCGTATCTATCTCTATCTCTGTATCTGTCTCGGTTTTCTCTCTTTCTCTCGTCTTTTGATAAGACATCTATAAATATGTGTGTGTAGGGGCGGTGCCAGGGGAACTTTTCAGTGGGAAACTCAACAGCAGACCTCTACTGCAAAGCTAATAACTCCACTTGTGATTTAGAGAATGCGTGGTTGGGATCTGAAACATTTGTCACCTCGTACTCTCACCTTCGGGCTGCATACAGATAGGAAGCGAAACGAGTGTTCAAGAAAAGATGGCGCCAGATGAGGCTCTCCCCTGACAAAGAAGTTCCTAATCTAAACACAGCTCTGCTTATAGCCACTGAGATAGTGTGTATCTTCTGCATATTCTTCTTCTAAAATCTTAAAAGAAATATTGCCGCTAGTACTGGTAGGTAAAGAATCCCAGTGATGTCAACAAATGGTGTTGGAAAAATTGGGTTGAAATGTGCAGAAGAATGAAACTGAACCACTGTATTTCACTTAACACAAAAATAAATTCCAAGTGGATCAAGGACTTGGATGTTAGACCAGAAACTATCAAATACTTAGAGGAAAATACTGTTTTCTGTCTAAATTTTAAAGACATCTTCAATGAAATGAATCCAGTTACAAAGAAGACTAAGGAAAGAATAAACCAATGGGACTACATCAAATTAAAAAGCTTCTGCACAGCAAAAGAAACTAATATCCAAAACTGAGAAATGTTATGCATGTACAAACTATTATATTTACTGTTGAATGTGAAACATTAATCCCCCAATAAGGAAAAAAGAAAAAAGAAACCAATACCCAAACAAAGAGACCCCCCTCACAGAATGGGAGATCTTTGCATGCCGTACATCAGACAAGAGGCTAATTACCAAAATATATAAAGAATTTGCCAAACTCAACAAGGAAACAAATGACCCCCTCCAAAAAATGGGGAGGGGACATGGACAGAATATTCATAGAAGAGATCTGAAAGGCCAACAAACATGAAGAAAAATGCTCCAAGTTCTTTGATTGTCAGAGAAATGCAAATGCAACAGTGAGATACCACTTCACTCCTGTGAGAATGCCATACATCAGAAAAGGTAACAGCAACAAATGCTGGAGAGGTTGTGGGGACAAAGGAACCTTCCTGCACTGCTGGTGGGAATGTAAATTAGTCCAACCCCCTCAGAAGGCTAGAAATGGATCTACCTTATGACCCTGCAATTACTCTCCTGAGGATTTATCCTTAGGAACCAAACACAACCATCCCAAAAGATTTGTGTATTCTTATGTTCATAGCAGCACAATTTGTAAAAGCCAAAACCTGGAAGCAACCCAGGTGTCCAACAACAGATGAGTGGCTGAGCAAATTGTGGTCTGTATACACAATAGAATACTACTCAGCTATTAAAACTGGTGATTTCACTGTTTTCAGCCCATCTTGGATGGAGCTTGAAGAAATCACATTAAGTGAAATAAGTCAGAAACAGAAGGATGAATGTGGAATGATCTCAATCATGGGCAGAAGCTGAAAACCAAGATAAGAAGAGAAAACACTAAGCAGAACTTGGAATGAACTTGGTGTATGGCACCAAAGTGAAAGACTCTGGGGTGGGTGGGGCTCTGGGGGGGAGGCACAGGATGGCAGAGGACCTAGTGGGGGTTGTATTGTTATGTGGAAAACTGGGAAATGTTATGCATGTACAAACTGTTGTATTTACTGTCGACTGTAAAACATTAATCACCCAATTAAAAAAAAAAAAGAATCCCTTTGCAGTGGGTTAAGTGCAGGGGGCACAAAGCGCAAGGATTGCAAAGTGCGACGCAAAGTGCGAGGATTGGCATAAGGATCCCGGGTTCGAGCCCCCGGATCCCCACCTGCAGGGGAGTCACTTCACAGGCGGTGAAGCAGGTCTGCAGGTGTCTTTCTCTCTCCCTCTCTGTCTTCCCCATCTCTCTCCATTTCTCTCTGTCCTATCTAACGACTACATCATCAACAACAATAACTACAACAACAATAAAAACCAACAAGGGCGACAAAAGGGAAAATAAATAATAATAATAATAATAATAATAAAAAAGAATCCCAGTGGTAACCCTTGTGACAAAGAAAACAAAACCTGTAAACCGTGGAGTCAGCAGCACTACAGTCCTGGAAATTCTGGGGGAGGATCCAGACTTTGCCTCCTCCAGTTCCTGTTGACTAGGTGTTTTTGGCTCATGTCCATATCACTCCAATTTCTGCCTTCTTTGCTCACATTGTCTTCTCTATGTCTTTCCTACTTTTCTCTCTCTCATTAGGTCACCTGTCATTGGATTTAAATCCCATGTTGAATAATTTAGTGTAGTTTTATCTTCTCAAAACTTCTAATTAAATCCCATCAGCAAGGACTCTGGTTCCAAATAAAGTAACATTTACACTCCAGGGATTCACACTTGATAACTTAAATGGTCGTCATTCTATTAGTTTTCTCAAATGTACTGCAGAGTTGAACTGAGACTTATGTCTCTTTAAAAAACTCGTTGGTTATGCCCACTGTATAGTGCCTGAGTGTCTTTATTTATTTTTATATTGCCAGATTTTCATAAAGGTTAGATAACTCTTAAACTTCCTGTGTTTTTAAGAGAGATTGCTCAAGACTGGTTTAAACCAGTCTCAACTATTTTTTTTTTTAATGTGAGAAGTAAATATCATAGGGAATTAAAGACCCCTTTACGATTCTCTTACCCCCATGTCTCTCTAGAGGTGCCGGTTGTCCTGAATGCTTTTATACTTTTATTATGTACATTTAAGAAATACTGTAAAAGGTAGCTTACTAGTTTTTTCTACTTTGAGAGAAAAAAAAGCCATTATTCTTGATATTTGTTCATTTTAATACCTAACTCAAGTTCTTGTTTTCAAATTCATGTAAAGGAGCTGGGTGGATGTGCACATATTTCAGTGGATTCAGGTTCACGTCCACCTCCACCCCCACCTGCAGGGGGGAAGCTTGCAAGCAGTGAAGCAGTGCTGCAGGTGTCTCTCTGTCTCTCTCCCTATCTTTCCCATCTCTCTTGATTTCTGTCTCTATCAAATAAACAAGCAATAAATTCATATGTCAGAGTAGTCTGTGGTATGGCTGACCTCATGATATCTGCTCTGTTGCTATTAGGTTTTTTTCAAATTGTCAGATTTTTATTTTTGTGGGCAGCCTGGTCTGGATTTCTCTTACCCTTGCCTCCTGACGTGTGTGCACAGTTTCTCTGGGCGTGTCTCTTAAGTGTGGGGTTGCTCTGTGGTGGGTGCTGGGTGTCTTCCACTCTGCCTGCCTCTTCCCTAGGCTGTGCCATCACAGCAGCCACAGCCTTTGAGCCTCCCCTGCAGTCACTGATTGACATCTTCTCCTAGGCTGGCTGTCAACAGGCCTTTGGGGCTTTGCTCCTCTGCCGGGTGCTGTTTCTGACTTGAACACTGTCTTCCTGATGGGATCGAGGTTAAACCGCTTCTCATAGGTGTTAACCTCTCAGGCTGCTGTCTCTGAACTGCCTGTTCATAAGGCATCCCCACAACATGAGGGGGGGAGTTCTCAGGTGCAGAGAATTCCTCATCCATGGCCCACTAGCACTCATGGGTCCCTCAATTTTTTTTTTTTTTTTTTGCCTCCAGGGTTATCGATGAGGCTACATGCCTGCACTACGAATCCACTGCTCCTGGAGGCTATTTTTTTCTTTTTGTTACCCTTGTTGTTTATCATTGTTATTGTTATTGCTGTTGTCGTCATTGTTGGATAGGACAGAGAGAGAGGAGGGGAAGACGGGGAGAGAAAGATAGACACCTGCTTCATCGCTTGTGAAGTGACCCCACCTTCCCCCCGTAGGTGGGGAGCCGGGGGCTTGAACAGGGATCCTCAGGCTGGTCCTTGCACTTTGTGCCATGTGCGCTTAACCCACTGTGCTTCACCTGGTGCCCTTGATTTTTTTTTTAATATTTATTTATTTCCTTTTGTTTCCCTTGTTGTTTTATTGTTGTAGTTATTATTGATATCATTGTTGGATAGGATAGAGAGAAATGGAGAGAGGAGGGGAAGACAGAAGGAGAGAGAAAAAGAGACATCTGTAGACTTGCTTCACTGCCTGTGAAGTGACTCCCTTGCAGGTGGAGAGCTGGGGCCTTGAACCGGGAGCCCTCCATGGGTCCTTGCGCTTTGCACTATCTGCGCTTAACCCACTGCGCTACCGTTTGATTTTTTTTTTAAACATTGCCAACAACTTTTCTTTGCCTGTGCTTCTCTCCATAGCATCCTTCTACTCCACAATGATTTTCTTTCTTTCTTTCTTTCTTTCTTTCTTTCTTTCTTTCTTTCTTTCTTTCTTTCTTTCTTTCTTTCTAAAGATTTTATTTATTTATTAATGTGAAAGATAGGAGGAGAGAGAAGGAACCAGACATCACTCTGGCATATTGCTGTCGGGGATCGAATTCTGGACCTCATACTTGAGAGTCCAAAGCTTTATCACTATGCCATCTCCTGGACCACTCCACAATGATTTTCACCTTGATCGTTCCTTATGACCCTTTTCTGTGTGTGGCCTTACTTCTCTATTGTGTGCTTCTTCTCCACTGTTTTCACTGCCTCTTAATATTCTCCAGTATGATTATTTTTCTACCATTTCAACTTCAAATAGATGTTAGTGTTATTTCTGGTTTTCTGTCACTATGACCCATTCTTCTGAGATGGTGCACATACGTAAATATTGGTGGCATGATCAAGAGATTCCTGGGTTTAACACAAGCAGGCTCAACACGTCAGTGAAGCAAAGTTGGGTGGGGTCTCGCTTTGCAGTCAGAGCCACCAGCCATGTTCAGGTCACTGTTCCAATCTTAGAGCCACTTTAAACTTACTGCCTCAGCAGAATCCCCTGTGCACACGGACGCCTGTGCGCTGTGCTCTCAGGGACTCGCAAGTGACGGCTGGGACCAGTTGGAGCACAGCTGATTGTGGTGCCCAGTGCTGAATGAGTCTCGTAATAGAACCCCAGGTAGGTTTGGGAGTGCCGAGGTTGGGAGTGATTCACTTCACCTGAGGAATTTAATTCAGCAAGCGCTGAGTGGAGCTTCTCTGGTCAGTAATGGGAGGCTTATCCCAGTGCCTGATATTTATTGTGCGCCTCCGCCCATTAGGGTGCAAGCGTTTTATACACAGTTAATCTCTGTAACATCATTCCAGCTCTTACCACATCCTCACAAGAGGAGCCTATAATTATCCCCATTTAAACAGCTTTTTATTGAAATCCAGCACACAGAGATGCACTTGTCCAGATGTGCAAAACTGGAGGGGGTGCTCATGGACTGTTCGTACCTAGAAGTGAGGGCAAGAGCTAATTACACACACAGAGAGACACTCTAGAAGTCCCTCCCCACCCCCCCTTAACTTCATGGCTGCAAGTGTCTTTTTCCATATTTTCTGCAAATGGAACCCCATATTTGTTGGTTGTGTTGTATGTGTGTTGTGTAGTTGTGGATTGCTTATTTCTCTTGTTGTCTCCTATTCCATTATGCCCATTTCATATTGTATTTTACTTTTCACACCCAGGGCCTCCCTGCTTCTCCCTGTTTTTAGTTGACAAGACCAACGGAGGCTGGAAGGTCAAGTAGCCCAAGATTCTGCAGCTAGTGATAAGCACGTTATAGTGTGTCACTCAGGGTTTTTCTGAAATATGCTTCCTAATGATCTCACTGTGTTTTTGTCACAGAAAGACATTGTAGAGCTCTAACTCCTTTTTCCTGGTGGTCAACTGGTGGCTTCCTTTTGCAGAGTCGGCCTCATACATGGACTGTTTCACCATTTTGGGCCACTTTTTCATTCAGCTAGAAAGACAGAGACAGACAGACACAGACAGACAGACTGACCATAGTATCGGAACTTCCCCTGGCACCATAGCACTACCTAGGTGGTATAGGGCCTGGCAGTATGTGCACACGCTGGGGAGCTCCCTCTCTTACCCGTATCTGGGCTATTTCTGACATGGCACCATTTCTATTTTACTATTAAAAAACAGTCATTTTTTTTTTTTTCCTTTTAGAGATGGGGCGGGAGGCAGGGGGATTACAGCACCAAAGCTTCCTTCAGGATGGTAGGGGTCAGGTTTGAACTTGGCTTGTATGCATGACAAAGCAGAGAACTATCCAAGTGAGCTATTATACTGCTTCCTACCCCTCCCCTTTTTTTTGCTACTAGGGTTATTGCTGGGCTTGGTGCCTGCAAGATGAATCCACTGCTCCTGGTAGCCATTATTTTTTTTCCGTTTGTCCCCACCCCCTTCCTTCTAGAAACAAATTAACAAGTGAGAGAGAAAGAAAGAGGAACACCTGCACACCACTGCTCGATTAAAAACACCTCAGTATTAGATAACATCGGTTCTGTTGTAGATCAAAGTGCATTTCTTTTCTCCCTGGTAGGACTGTCTGACTCCCTGTCTACTGAAGTGATTTTATTTATTTATTTGATAGGACAGAGAGAAGTTGAGAGAGGAAGGGGAGATAGGGAGGAAGGGAAAGAGACACCTATAGCCCTGCTTCACCACTTGGGAAGCTTCTCCCCTGCAACTGGGGGAATTTAATTCAGCAAGCGCTGAGTGGAGCTTCTCTGGTCAGTAATGGGAGGCTTATCCCAGTGCCTGATATTTATTGTGCGCCTCCGCCCATTAGGGTGCAAGCGTTTTATACACAGTTAATCTCTGTAACATCATTCCAGCTCTTACCACATCCTCACAAGAGGATCCTCGTCCTTTATAACGTGCACACTAGGCATGTCCCCCTCCCCATCATTAGCAAAGGGAACTCTTGGAGCATGTGCTCCTGAAAGGCAGAGTTGTGGTTTTGTTTGTTTTCTTGTTTTGAGCCAGCCATGTGATGTGTGCTCAGCGAATGAGGACCTCCTGAAGCCCCTGAGTTGCCTTCTTTCTTTCAGTCGCCTCTTAGATCAGGGTAACGTCTTTGTATTTGCAGAGGTTTTCCTCGGTTCTTCTTTCCCTTTGTCTCAACATAAGCTGTATAGGATTTTAAGGCTTAGTCTCTACCCCCTGCTTCCCTCACACCTGATGTATGGTTTGTGCTTTTGAGGAACATGCTGCCTTTCCTCAGGCTTTCCAGGTGAGAACAGAGGGCCTGGAGATGCAAGGTTTGGGGCTACTGGCTTCCTTTGGTCCTTGTGGTTCCCAATGAGAAATTCACTGTCATTTTAAGTTGTCATTTCCTCTCTAAGGTGTCATTTCTCCGTGGCTTCTTTTTAATCTCTGGCTTTCACAGGTTCAGGGGCTATGGTGAGCTGGTTCCCTGTGGATCAGCGGGTTTTGTCTCTGTTGTTCAGCCTGAGTGAGTTCTGTTTGTTCCTCATGTTCACTGTCATCGCCTCTGCACTCTTGAGCCCGCAAGTAAGCTCTGATTTCTGTTCCCGCGCACCACAGTTGTTACAGTTTCCATCAGGTTCTTTTTAAATGGACTCGATCGTATTTGGCTCTTTTCTTGACCCATAAGAAAGGCCACTTCTGTTCATTGGCTGAGCTTTTTTCTTCTTTTCTAAATGGTTT
Organism: Erinaceus europaeus; assembly: GCF_950295315.1. Classification (NCBI taxonomy): domain Eukaryota; kingdom Metazoa; phylum Chordata; class Mammalia; order Eulipotyphla; family Erinaceidae; genus Erinaceus; species Erinaceus europaeus. The sequence goes on along the minus strand of NC_080180.1, from coordinate 54,992,854 downwards.
CAACAGAGTGTTAAGCGTGTTTATGCTTTCAACTCACTGCTGGCTAATCCTAACCTCTGATCCAGCACTAGCATTGTTGGCTGAAGCATTTTCTCCTTCAGCTTGTGGTTTTCCTGGTTCTTGGTCTGGTGGGGGAGTTTTGGTTGTGTCTGGTTTGGACATGCCAGGATCTCCTGAGTCCCTTGAAGCCTTTTACTGTATTGCAGTTATCACTGTATACTGTTTCAGCACACGGGTCCTGGCCCACCTTAGTGAGCTGTGACTCCAGTGACAGCTTACTTTTTGAGAGCCTTTGGTGCACTATTCAGTCTGGTTGATCAGGTGTTGCCAGAGCTCACACCGTTCCCTGCTGGCTCTGCCTGTGTTGGCAGAAGGGGTTTCCCTGGCTGTCTGGGGGTGGTGTGGGGGGTTAGGACCTGGCTGAATGTGATGGAACCACTTACCTGTGGGAGACAGCCCCAACTCCCAAGCTGGCCCTTTTGGACAGACAGGGAGAGACTCCATTGCACCGGACTTTTCTCCTTTCTTCACCTGCAGGTGGGGAGCCAGGGGCTTGAACTGAAATCCTTGCTTTGGTCCTTGTGCCATGTTCGCTTAACCTGATGCACTACTGCCTGGCCCCCATATATTGTGTGATTAGTCCCTTGTCTGGGATATGGCCTGTGAAGATCTCTTCCCATCCAGTAGAATGTCTTTCTGTTTTGATGATTGTTGTCTTTGCTGTGCAGAAGCTCTTCAGTTTGATGCTTTCCATTATTTTTGTTTTCCTTGCTGCTGGACTTGATTCTTCAAAGATGTTTCTGATATGACCATTGTGAAGTGTTCTACCAATGTTTTCTTCTATGTATTGGTGACTTCTGGTCTAAGACCAAGATTTTTATGCATTCCAGGTTGACTTTTGTTTATGGTGACATGTAGTGGTCCAGTTTAATTTTTCTGCACATTTAAACCCAATTTTCCCAGCACTGTTTGTTAAAAGACCATTTTTTCCCATAATTTAATATTTTGGGCTTCCTTGTAAAAAATTGTCCACAGGTGTTGGGGCTTATTTCACAAACCAAAGAGTTTATACTCTAAGCAGAAAACCTATTAGAATACAAGGACAGAATTCAGGCATAAGTTACGTTGACTGAGATTGAATGATGTGAGGTTCATTTGTTCCCGATTTAATAAGCTCTAAAATAACACTTTCTGTTGTTAATATAGATTATCTGGATGACTTTACAAAATGTTCACTTTTGCCAAAGAGAGTTAGTTAGTTGTCTTATCACTAGTCATCATCATATGCTATTTCAAAGAGAGCAGAAAATATAATCAAGATTGGTAGCACCAGTCAGACAAAGTGTCCCAGAGCAGACAACCCTGGTGTGAACTGGTTGTTTTTATTTTTGAGGTCTTCAGGGTTTTACAGAAAAGAGCATTGAAAAAAAAAAAAGCCATTGGCTAAGATTATGGGGGCCCTGTGTTTGAAACTGTGCACTGTGCTCTTACCTGCTTTTCTCACACGTTCAGCGCTCTTACAATTTAACCACGGTCTTATGTATACAACCCCTCCTTCCTCTTTGAACATCCACTTTTTTTTTTTTTTTTTTTTTGTGAGGTTGGGGATAGCGTGTCGATGTGGCCTGAGAGGCTGTGGACGGAGTTGATTTCTGCCTTCTGGGATCTTGGTAACTGTTGACCTTGATCTTGAGGAAACATGAAACCAAGAGGCAGACCTCACTGCCCCGCTCAGCCACTTCTCCAAATTGGCTTCATTTCTTCTTGCTGTTGGCTGTCCATTCCTCCACATGGCTCCCTCTTAACCCAGAAGTGCTGAATTTGCCTCCTTTCATAGAACTGTCTGAAAACCCTGTCATTCTAGACCTCTCTGCTAGTGCTTCAGCATAATCAACACATGCACATGCCTTTATGAAGGGATTGCTATGGAAAGTGTCTTGGGGCCCAGCTGTGACTGTGCAGTGGGTGCCCCAATAGAGAGGGACTCATGGTTTCATAAGGTATATTTAGAACTGGCTCCAGGGCTCAGATCTGCCTCTGGCAGCTGACATAGTCTGGTCTCTCTCTCCAACTTGAACTGTTTCTGAAAGTGCACAGGAAAAGTGTTCTTCTGAACTGGGGAGTGAGCTCAGCTTGTTAGAGTGCAGGTCTTGTAGGCCTGAGGCCCCAGGTTTGGTTCCAGTCAACTGCCAGTGTTGCCGCTGGTTTTCGAATCTGTACAACACGAAGCCCGTCTACAGTGCTAGAGGAATTTTGTCTCACTTCCAAGTTGACTGGATTAACATCTGTATTATTTCCTTGGTATGAATCTGACATGAAAGACATTGAGCTCTGAGAGCTGGGACCCCATTCCTTTCTAAATAAGACACCGAGGAATGTGGATGCATGTTTTGATGTGCAGAATGGGTGGCAGAGCTCCACTTGGCAGGGCTTCCGAATACTGCTCACCTGGTGTTTGGGTCTCCGCATGCAGAGGAATGTGAGCTCCCAGCTGCACTGTACCTGCTGGAGGAAAGGCTCTAGAATGTGTTGTGGTTTGAGAAGAGCCCCACATTTCAGACAGAGGGAAAACTTGCATCTGCCTGCTGTTTTGGCCCCCGCCTAGCAGCATAAAGCAAGCCGCATTCCTTCCAGTCTTGCCGCCAGTACTTGGGGCCATGGGGTGGGAAGCAGAGAGAAATAGAGATATTTTGACTTTATTACTTTATTCCAGGGCCACACATGTAACCCAAGGGCCTGGAGCGCTCCTGCAGTGTCACCGAGGCAACCATCACACTGGAGGGGCTGCACAGAGAGGGACCTACCAGCCCAGCTGCCAGCTGCCAGCTGCCAGCTGCCAGCTCCCAGCTCCCAGCTCCCAGCTCCCAGCTCCCAGCTCCCAGCTCCCAACTCCCAGCTCCCAGCTCCTAGATCGTAGCTCATGGCCAGTGGCAAAGCTACCAGACAGAATTCTCTCATTCTGAAATCACCACCAGTGAGCCGTGGCCATTTGGGCCACTACAGGAGGTTCTGCAAACCTGTCTACTTGTGTAGTAAACCCTAAAACTACTCTAAAAATATAGCCAGTTAGTGACTGAGGGGAGTAGGACTCCATCTCTGGTACCGTGTGTGATGGGGTGGTTCTCTGACTCCTCTCTTGTGAAATATACATACATGTATGTGAAAGTTGTATGAAATACACCTGAAAAAGTAGGGCTGGGATGTACCTGAGTGGCAGGCAGAACACAGGCCTTACATGTATGAGGTCATGGGTATGACACACACACACACACACACACACACACACACACACACACCCCAATAAAGCCACTGGGTATTTATTTAGCCTTAGTACTCCTGTTGAGTGGTTATGGACAACATTCTAGGTTTTTCAACTTTTCAGTTTGCTGCTTGTAGAGTTTTGTGTTGACAGTCTGTCACAGCTTGTGCTGAGACAGGAGCCTTCATAAGCACGCAGAGGCAGTGAGCCACTTCTCAGAGCTGTGGAGCAGAGGCAGGATGGTTTTAGACAAATGGCTGCTTGGACACAAATCAAGACTTCTGTTTGATTTATGCTGACTGTGCAAATTGGTAAAAGGCAAAAGATTTATGCGATCTGAAGAGAAACCAGAGTATCAACTTGGTAAAATGGTTTGACAGCCCTGTACTGTAATGCTGTATTGTGAAACAGAGATGGGGTGATGGTGTCATCTTTACATACTGTAGGAGTCTTGAATGTGTGACCTGGGAGGAGGCATATTGATGGAGTGCTGGATTTGCAAATTTGAGGTCTTGAGTTTGGTCCCTAGCATCACATATGTTGGAGTACTGCCTGGTCTCTCTTTCTTGTACTTTCTCATCTATCTCATAGAGTAATTATAATGTATATGTATATATGTGTAATTTTTTTGAAGTACTGAATGAGACAAAAGGAAGACATCACATCACATCACATCACATCACATCACATCACATCACATCACATCACATCACATCACATCACATCACATCACATCACATCACATCACATCACATCACATGCTTGCACGGCCCATCAGGGAACCATTAGTTTGTTTTAGAAGTAGTTTAAAGTAAGGTTACCATGGGCTGGGCAGTGGTGCACTCTGCTGAGCACACACATTAGTTACCATGTGTAAGGACCAATGGGGAGCCAGGGCCTTGAACCGGGATCCTTGTGTGGGCCCTTGTGCTTGGTATGTGTGTGCTGCAAGGGTGGGAACTTCATGAGCTGTGAAGCCAGGCAGCAGGTGGCCTTTTGCTTTCTGCCTGCCCTTCCCCTCTCAGTTTCTCTCTTATCTAATAAAATAAATGTAAAAAAAAAAGAGCGAGGATTCCTGCTGTTGTTTACCTTTGAGTAACACTGGGGCTCAGTGATGCCAGCCCTACGCACTAGGCATTGGGCACTGGGCATGCAGCTTATGTCACCGCAGACCCTGAGAGATGCTATTTGTCAGCCTGAGCCTTTCAGTTGGGCAAGTTCTGACCTGATTGAGCAGAAAAAAGGGGGAGAGTGCATTAAAGGAGATGTGCAGCAGTCAGACCTGAGGAAGAAGAGGGTGGAGGAGGAAGGAAACATTTCTCCACCACCAACCCTGCATTAGAGAGCACGAGAAGGCTGAGGCCACCTAGAGAGGGTGCGACGGGGCCCTGCGGGCTGTGCCTGCTCGCAGGGTGAGTAAGAAGAACCCTGAAGCTACACCCAGTGTGTGTGGGGGGGTGGGGGTGGGGGTGGGGGTGTAGGAAATGGCTGGAAAACCTTCACTTAAAACAAGGGCCTGGGGTCAGGGAGAGTTCACCAGTTGAGCATGCCTTGCTGTGCAAGGCCTAGATCCCCAGCACCATGGGATGGGGAAGCCCTGGTGTAGTTTTTTTTTTTTTTTTTTAAACAATTTCTAAAAAATGTTTTATTTATAAAATGGGAAATATTGACAAGACCATAGGATAAGAGGGGTACAATTCCCACCACCAGAACTCTGTATCCCATCCTCTCCTCTGATAGCTTTCCTGTTCTTTATCCCTCGGAGAGTATGGACTCAGGGTCATGGGGTACAGAAGGTGGGAGGTCTGGCTTCTGTAGTTGCTTCTCTGCTGAACATGGGCGTTGACAGGCCAATCCATACTGACAGCCTGTCTCTCTCTCTTTCCCTAGTGGGGCAGGGCTCTGCGGAAGTGGGGCTCCAGGACACATTGATGCAGAGGTTACTTAGGCTCTTGTGCTGAATATGGGCCCCAGATCAAACCGATGGGGTCTGCAGTTAACAATATTTACATACTTTCCCCATATTTGGGAGCTACTCTCTTCCCTGATCCAGCTTTCTAGTCCTTTTTCCAACTATGAAACCATCTCTCCAGACAATACCTTGGGCCCACCTGCATGTTAGATGTCAGACTCAGGCAAAAACTAGTAAAGTCATGGGCCCCTTGGAATATACCTAAAATAGACCTACTAGCTTTTTCCAAAATGGAGGCCCCAAATCTTTATCTGTAATATTCTTGCCTTTAGGTTTGTGATTAGTCACCAAGTTGTTCTGCTTTCTATCTTACCTCTTTTGCAGCCACCAGGTTCTTGATGCTATCATGATGCCAACCTGACTTCCCTGGGCAGACGACCCCTCCCTCCACTGTGGTGTAGTGTTTTGCCTCTCTCTTTCTCCCACCATTGTTTATCTCAGAGAAATAAAAGAATGCAGTAATGGGGGCCAGCAAGGTTGCTCAGCAGTGTCATTTGGCTGCAGGATCTTGGGTTCATTCCTGTTGCTCAAAAGACAAAAACAAACAAACAAACAAACAAACAAACCAAAAACCCACTCGAAGTAATGATTATTGAACCTCTCTTTCTAGGCCTTTCGGCAGCCCAGCGGAAGTTTGCTCACTCGCTCAGAGACTTCAAATTCGAGTTTATTGGGGACGCGGAGACAGATGATGAGCGCTGCATAGGTAGGTGTGTGGGAGGTTGCACTTGGCACTGCTTTCCTTTGCACTGGTGTGGAGTAACCACCTCTTTCTGTCTGCAGATGCCTCTCTCCGAGAGTTCTCCAACTTCCTGAAGAACTTGGAAGAGCAGAGAGAAATTATGGTGAGTCTAGGATGTCCAGTAGCAAGTCCAGCTATAATCTGGGTGAATTGGGGTACAGGAGCTGGTTCTGGGAGAAGATTTGACTGACTTCTCTGGAGGAGTTCTTCCCAGCATTGGGAGCAAGCTGGGGATGAGGTGGCAGGCTTAACTTCTAGTTCAGCCCAGTTTCAACTAAGCAGTCGACAGATTTCTAGTTCCACAATCATACTGACCATTGTGAGATTGTTGTGTAAGCTGCTGGACTTTTAGGCCAAGTGCCTCTCTCCTTATTAGAGGATTGGATGATACCAGTGTCTTCTAGACGGGAAAGCTGACATCAAGGGCAGGCAGGGGCCGTCAGAGCTAGCTTGTACTGCTTGGGTTTCTAGACTGGGGCGGGGGGGGGGGGGGGGGAGAGGCCCGGATGGCTTCCAAAACCCACTTAGCCTTGCGATTCATGATCATCAGTGCAATGATAACAGCTGTCCTCCACTGGGTGCTGTGCTGAGTGTACTGACTGAGCCACCCGTCTTATCTGACACGCTCAGCAATGTTAAATGCATGGAAAGACCTCTCTCAAAAACTTCTGTTACAGCTTGTGACTGATAGTTCTGCATGCAAGAGAGACTTGGTAGGCTTGAGGGGGTCAGGAGATAGCTTACTATTAGAGCAAACAGCAGCCCTAGATTCACATTACCCAGCACTGCATAAAAATAAAATAAAAATTAGAATTGACACTAGCTGGTCTCATGTACTATACTGTCTATACTTTTTTTTTTTTGGCTTCCAGGGTTATCTCTGGGGCTCAGTGCCTGCACTATGAATCCACTGCTCCTGTGGCCATTTTTTCCTACTTTTTTTTTTTTTTTTGGATAGGGCAGAGAGAAGTTGATAAGGAATGGGAACATCATAGAGAGGGAGAGAGAAAGATAGACACCTGCAGACCTGCTTCACCACTTGTGAAGTGACCCCTTGCAGATGGGCAGCCAGGGGCTCAAACCGGCATTCTTGTGTGGTTCCTAGGGCTTGGTACTATTGAAGCTTCCCTGCTGCAGGTGGGAACGGGGAGTTGAACCTGGGTCCTTGTGCATGGTAGTGTGTGTATTTTATTGCATATGCCATCACCTGGCCCCAAACTATTATTTTCTGCATTCTGGGGAGTGAATTAAAACTTTGAGTGCTGACGTGGGCTCCGATGTGGTGGTGCCGATTCAGAAGGTCGGTTGGCCTTTAGCTTGTGTGAGGGGCTGGTCTCATCTCTGCACCTGAGATTATCTCATCTCTGCATTCTGAGAGATAGTCTGTCATCTCCCTGTGTGGCAGCCCAAAGATAGAGGAACTAGTTAGTGCTGGTCACAGCCAGACACTCCTGCTCCCCATCATCATAACCCACAGCTTTCTAGATGTTTCTTTTTCATTTTCATTTTATTTTATTATTATTATTTTTAAACTAGAGCACTGCTCAGCTTTGGTTTATGGTGGTGCAGGGGGATTGAACCTGGCATTTCAAAGCCTTAGGCATGAGAATCTCTGATAACCATTATGCTGTCTTCTGCTCACCTCTAGATGTTTCTGTATGGAACTCTGCTTGGTAGCTGGCAGAGAGTTCTGGCTCCTATTAGTAGATAGGCAATGAGGGATGAAATAAGAGTGGACACTGACTTTGACTTAAACGTAACAGAGACACATGGCCTCTAAGAGCACTGATAGAAACTGTGCTGGACCACAAGTACTGTGGTAGGCATATCTAACGTGGTACCTGGGGTTGAACTGAACACTTCATGTTTGCCAGGTACTGCCAAGCATCCTCCCCAGTTTGCCTTTTTTGCTCTGTATACTTCAAAAGGGAGAAGAGAGCTGGCACGGGAAATAACTCAGCTGGTAGAGTGCAGGGCTTGTGAGGCGAGGCTCTCACTTTCATCCCTGGTACTGCAAAGTGAATATGTGTCCTGACCTTTTCTATTCCTCCCTCCCTCTCCCCTCCCCTGTCTCCTATAAAATAAGCAAATCATTTATAAAGAAAGAGGAGGAGAAAGCAGCGCCATTCCCCTCACCCCGGTACTATCCCTGGTGCCCCTGTGTGCTGCCGGGGGTCAGTCAGACCTAGAGCCTTGCACATGGTATGGCTCATACCCTGCTATAGGTAAGTTTTCTACTGAGACACCGGTAATTTATAAAGACTGCAAATGCTGTAAGGAATAATTGGAGGTACTGTGGCTAGTTTTCCTGGCACCCACTGATACAGTCAGCCATTCCTTATGTTCGGTAGCATTCAGCTGTTCAGGGAGGTCTGAGTGTGATGGAAATAGTGCTGTGATGTCACCTTCCTGCCAGGCGTGGATGTGTGGGTGGCAGTGAGACTGTCTGCTTTTTGTTTCTGTTGATAACATTGTCGGTTTCTGAACCCTCTTGGAGATCTAGTTGTACTCTCCGTGGGTCCAGGCTTTCAGAGGAAATGTATTAGAGTTTGATCATCTCCTCTGTTCTAGTTATGTCTAGAATCTGAGCATACAGAGTTAGTAATCAAAGCCAAGTCACTGCCCACGTGGAGGTGACATTCTGGAGAAGGGAGGTGGGCTTATGTAATGCATTGTCAGGGGCCCTGTAGGATGAAGTCAAGAGGTGGGCACGGGACTCCGGGTGTATTTGTAGCAGGCAAAGACTTCCTGGCCAGTGGGGAAGGCAGTCACAGGCAGAGCAGTGTTGGAATTTGGCTCTGCTGAAGTACTGCTGACCACTGCCTGCTCTGTGTTCTGTTCCTTGAGATGCACCGTGGGTTGAGAGACTAGAATGTGGTCTTAGCCCTGGGCTGTCTGGTGCAGATAGAGTGGCTCTGCTGATGCATTCTGTGGCTGCGAGGAAGGGTGAGAGGGTGTTTGTTTCAGGGAGGACAGGGAAGATAAGGTTGGGCTCCCAGTGCCCATGCAGGCCAGCAGGATACAGTTTGTATAAGACCCTGAGCCCTGAAAGGGCTGGATTTTGCAGTAAATTCCAGCCTGCGGGGGTGGGGGTTGGGAGGGGACTGCAGTGTCTGGACTCACTACTAATCTCCCATGTTAGCTGAGCAGCCCCCCCTCTGCAAGCAGGGGAACAGCTTGACCCACCATTGAATTTACAGTCTGTCTATTTATGTGTTGTGTCTGGGGCTTCATCGCTGTGAGTCAACTTTTTCAGATAGGGAGAAACAGGAATGAGCGGGAGAGATAACAGAGCATCAAGGTTTCAGTGCGAGCCCCACTTGAACCTACTTCACATACATGATAAAGCAGGTGCACTAGCCACCTGTCTTTCTGGCCCTGCCTAATAATTTTTTACTTACTTACGCACTTAATTAATTAATTTATTTTTCCTATATTGCCATCAGGGTTGTTGCTAGGGCTTGGTCCCATCACTATGAATCTACTGCTCCCGGCAGCTATCCCCCACCCCCTTTTTTTCTTTCTATTTTTTATTTGATAGGACAGAGAAATTGAGAGGGGAGGGGGAAATAGAAAGGCAGAAACTTGCAGCAAAACTTTCCCCACTCATGAAGTGTCTCATCTGCAGGTGGGGAGTAGGGGCTTGAATATGATATTGTGTATGTGTCACAGCCTGGCCCCCTATTTACTAATTTTATAGATTTTAATCACTGTGGTCTGGGAGGTGGTGCAGTGGATAAGGCATTGCACTCACTCTCAAGCATGTGGTCCCGAGTTCAGTCCCTGGCAGCACATGTACTACCAGAGTGATGTCTGGTTCTTTCCCTATCTCCTCCTATATTTCTCATTAATAAATAAAATATTTCTAAAAACCATCCTATTATTAAAGAAAGATCTAATCATTTATCAATGAGAGAAAGGGGGCAGGATATGCTAGAGCTTACTTAGAGTTTGGCACTTGTACCATGTGATACTGAGTCAAACTCTAGTCCTTACTCTTTTTTTTTTTTTTTTTTTAATATTTATTCCCTTTTGTTGTCCTTGTTTTTTTTTTTTTATTGTTGTAGTTATATTGTTGTTGTTACTGATGTCATAGTTGCTGGATAGGACAGAGAGAAATGGAGAGGGGGGAGAGAAAGATAGCTTTCCTGCCTGTGAAGCGACTCCCCTGCAGGTGGGGAGCCAGGGGTTCAAACCTGGATCCTTGCCAGTTTTGGGCTTTGCACCACTTGCGTTTAACCCGCTGTGCTACCGCCTGACTCCCTCAAGTCCTTATTCTTTTAAGTCCAGTGCTCTAGCCAGTGTCTGCTTCCTGAGATGCAGCATTTAATGCTTTAAACAAACAAACGAACAAACAAACACAAAAACCCTTGAATTTGGAAAGTTCAGCAGTAGCACACAGGACTTGAATGTGAGAAGACTCAGGTTCGGATTCCCAGCACTTTCCAGAGCCAGAGTGGAGCTGTGCTCTCTAAGACTTGTTCATGCTTTGGATAACAGCCCTTGTCATAACTGTGACTATCTGTTCATTGTCTTTAGAGACATGTCTGTTCAGACTCTTTCTTATTTGTAATGGGGTGCTTGTTTTTGAAGAGCTGGAAATTTGTCTGTGTGATCTGAGGACTGACTTTGCATTCAGAGAGAGAGAAAGAGACAGACAGACAGAACCATAGCTTCCTTCGGTATTACCCAGATGGTGCTGATTCTCAAATCTGGGCTGTGTTCATGGCAAGGCCGATGCCCTGCCTCTTTGCCCTCTCTCTCAGACCCTGGAACTCACTTTTGTTATTAAGGTGCATGAGTTATTTATATATTTTGGATACTAAGCCCTTGTTTCATTTTTGATTTGCAAATCTCTTTCCTCATCTGGTAGGATGGTTTTTTGCTTTGGTAATACTTAAACTTTTGCATAGGAAAAGATGCCTATCTTGGAGGGTCCAGTGTGGCTCTACAGAGTATTGGTACAAAGTGAATTAAAATGTATTATGTGGGTTAACAAAGATAGGCTGGGTTTTTTGTTTGTTTCATTTTGTTTTTTGATTTTTGGCAGGAAAGAGTTATGGAGGAAGTATTTGAATAGAGCTTGTGGGACAGAGTCTCAGGAAAGGGCCTTGTAGTCTCACAAGCCTGGACCCCCACCCTCAGCAGTCACAGCAGATAAGGGGGCCTTTCAGCAGCTAAAATAGTTGCTATGCATTCTCTGAACTTGTAGAAACTTCCATGTTACTTAAAGCTTTCAAAGGAGCAGGATGTTAAAAGCCACAGATTAAAAAGGAATGTAAAGTGGCAGCTGTCAAAGAAATTTAGAAATGCTCTAGGGGGTCGGGCGGTGGCGCAGCGGGTTGAGCACACGTGGCGCAAAGCCCAAGGACCGGCATAGGGATCCCCAGGCTCCTCACCTGCAGGGGAGTCGCTTCACACGCGGTAGGGCAATTCTGCAGTTGTTTATCTTTCTCTCCCCTCTTTGTCTTCCCCTCCTCTCTCGATTTCTCTCTGTCCTATCCAACAATGAACAACATCAACGGCAACAATAATGACCACAACAAGGCTACAACAACAAGGGCAACGAAAAGGGGAAAAAATGGCCTCCAGGAGCAGTGGATTCATGGTGCAGGCACAGAGCCCCAGCAATAACCCTGGAGGCCAAAAACAAAACAAAACACCCTAAAACTGGTTCCATATATTAAGTTTTAGGTGACCACTTAGTAATAGAGGTTAGTATTTCCCCAGTTCCTAAACAATGGCAGAGCATAATAGTCAATTATTCTCAGTTAATTCCCAAATTCAAATGTATTTTCTAAAGTTTTCTGGGCTGGAGAAGAAGCTCAATGGTAGAGTGATGTTAATTAGATGCAGGAGGACACCCCCCCACACACACACACCTTGATTTTGGGTCCAGGCACATAGAAAAATGAGACAGAAACAAAGAGAACCCCATAAATGGTGGAGACATACTCTGGCCTTATGCTCTCTCAATTAAAAGAAACATCGTCTATTATCTAAATAGATGTTAAAATAGGACTTTGGGCTCAAAGGAAGTCATCTTTCTGCAAGCTGAAGGGTTAGTACCAGTTTTCTCTTATTTTCTTATTTTTAATGAGGGACAAATACAGATAGAGACACCAAAACACTGTTTATCTCTGGATTATGATGGTGCCAGGGGTTGAACCTGGGACCTTGGAGCCTCAGGCAGGAAAGTCTTCTGCCTAACCATTATGCTATCTCCACTGCCTTTCTTTTGTTAGTTTTGAGCCATCAGGTATGTTTACATGTTCACGAGCCTGCTATGTATACCTCCCTGGCTTGGTTTATATAGTTCAGCAAATGCTGTTATGCATCTGCTCCATATTTGGTATTGTTCAACGTACTCCTGGGCCAAAGGTATAGTTCCTGCCCTAGAGTAGGTAGCTGTTTATTTGGCACGGGCTTTGCCCACAAGTTTGTGAGGGCAGAGTGATTGAGGAAGGCATCTTAGGGTCACCACTCCTGAATGGTGCTCACCAGGCCTGGGAAGGAGCCACTGATGTCTGGTTTCCTTCTTGCTGGGAAACCTGGCTAAATTGGAGAAGGGACAAGAAAATTTGCATACACCCCTGTTGGGGATCAGTCTAGTAGCAGATGACAGTGAATTGTTGGGGGCTGTGGGGAGTGGAGTGAGAAGGCCAGTCTGGGAATTCAGAATGCTTTCTTCCTCGGCAGGAAAGTCCAGTTTGCATGAATGGTGAATGTGCCTCCTTTTGTTCCCTCTTTTTTCTTTCAACCCAGAAGGTAATTTTCAGGTGAGCATTTTCTTCTGATGGAATTGTGAAACTTGACTGAAAGTGCAGGCCTGGAGAAGGGGAGCTGGGGACAGTGGGTGACCAGAGCTGCTGGGCCTGCTTCTCAGCATATGTGCCCACGAAGTATCCTGTTTCCCAGCCAGAATTCCGGAGATGTTCTCCCTGGCAGGGCAGGACATGGCGTACTTCTCTACAGCAGGCAGCTGCCCAAGAATTTCAGGACTTTTAAAATAGTGCTGGAGTGTCTCTGATGTTCTTTTAAAAGCCCACTTCTCCACACGTGCCCTTTGATGGGATCACGCAGCCCTGCCTTTCCTCTCAAGATGATGACTGCTCAGCTTCTGTGGGTTCAGGCCTACCAGGGACACAGCATGAGGCCTGACTAAGCTCCAGAAAAGGAAGTACCAGAAAGAGGAGGTGAAGCTTGCCTCTCCCTGGCCCAGGGACTGGGGACCCAGCAAACATGCTGAGAGACCTCTTGCTCTCCAGCTGCATTCCCTCTCCCCAGGGGAGCAAGATGACTTGGTGCCTAGAGATTCCTGAGCCTGTATATATTCCCACCACAATCTCACTCTTGTGAAAGCAGCAGGTCAGGGAATTCTGGCTGGGTGATTTGCCTTGAGCCTTTGCCCCAGAAGTCGTAGGTTTTCATTCATTCTTGGAGAGATAGATACTGAGAGGAGAGACACTACAATACCACTTCAACATCCGTGAGTGCTGTTGATGGTGTTCATGTGCTGAGCTATCTTCAAGTCTGAGTGATTTCCATATCTGTTTGGTATGGGGCATTTGATAGTCATTTTTGTTCCAAGATTACTGCTAACATTTTTTTTTCTTTCAGCAGTACTTCATTATATCCCTAAGATAATTGATGTTGGTTAAAATGAACTAAACCTCCATTCCCACTTGGGAAAAATGGCCATGACATTATTTTTATTTAAAACAAAACAAAACAAAAATTTTGGTGGTGTTTTGGCTGTTTCTTCGTTCTTTAGAGAGAGAGAGAGAGAGAGAGACCACAACACCAGAGTACCACTCCTGTTGGATATGCCCACGTGGTGCTGGGAGTTGAACATAGGCTGCATACATGGCAAGGCATGCACCCTACCCACTGAACTATCTTCCTCTCCCCCCGATGTTCTTCTTTAGCCATGCAAAATCATGTTTTTCAAAGTTTGATCTCTGGACCAGTAGCCTCAACTTCCCTGGGAAATGTGCTCTGCTGAGAAATGCAATATCAAGGGCCTATCCTGCACCCACTGACCCGAACTATGGGCCAGGAACCCTCCTTTCCATTGGGGTCAGCCTCCCAGTCAGCAGCGAGCTTGCTGTAGTCACAGACACTGGCTGTATTGGCAGGCACATTGAGCTGAGGGAAAAATCCAGTTTATTTGCAAAACCATTTCTCAGTTCAGAAGTTGTCTGTGATGTAACTTTGCAGAATTTCTCTCCTTGGAAGTGACCTTAGCAGCTGGACTTTTCTCTTCCTCCTTCTCTGCTATAAATTGTGTTGTGCTTTCTTGTAAACCCACACCACCCACTTAGTCAGCTGTGAAGTGATGGGGCAGGCACCTTCCAGGGTGGGTTTTTGCTCTTCTCGGAGCCCACAGAGATCAGGGCCAGGACGTCCTCAGATCTCAGCTCCGCAGGCCGTGGTGTCTCAGGTCCTGGGTGAAGACGCCTCGTTCCTGGCCTCCTGCATGCCCGGTGTCCTCGCCAGTGGTGACTCACCATCATCTGTAGCCACATGGCCCGTCACCAGCAGATGCTACTTCCTCATTGACACTTGTGTTCCCTAAACTTCATCTCCTTGGGTGGTTCTGCTGATTCTGAGGAATCATTATTAACTGGAACTCCTCACCCACTCCACAATACGAGGAAGGGCACCAGGATGCCAGCTGCCTACTCATTTCATTATCTCACCCCGAGGCAGTGCTGGCAGTGGGTTCTAGTGAGCTCAGTCCTCAGACTTCATGGGGAAGAGGATTCTGATTCTGACTGAGGTCCTCAGAGGAAGGAAGGGCCTTAGCTCCTAAAGCATGGAGCTGAGGGAGACTTTAGGGAAGCTAACATAATATCTTTCCACTAAAAAATGGGATGTGGGAGTCAGCCGCATAGTTTGAGTACACGACTTGCTGTCTGGTCCCGGTTCCACATCCAGCACTGCGTGGAAGCTCCGTGGGCAATGGAGCCATCCATTGGCGTCTTTTTCTCTGAGTATATAGAATTAAAAATTGGATCACATAGCCAGTGCTGCATGGGCCCAAGGCTCTGACATTTCCCTACAGGTGCTACATTAAAAAATTAGCAAAATTATCTGGCCCAAGAGCCAGTGTAATGGCCAGAGTACTGAATTTAGGAGCATGAGGTCCCGAGTTTGACCCCTGCTGTTGCCTATGCCAGGGGTCCCTTTCACCCTCTCTCCTTCCATCCCTCCCTCCCCCCTAATAAATAAATAAAATCTTTAACATTAAAAAGGGGAAAACTGGAGCTCAGTGAAGTAGAATGAATTGATTTTATAGAAGAATGTTCTCTCTCATCATTAAGTACATTGATCTTAAACATTTTTTGAAGAACCTACCATTGAGACCTGGTTAGGTTAAAGTATCAGGACTAAGGGCAGGGGAGGGAGAGAGGATGTGTGTGTGTGCTTGTGCACTAATCATCGGAGAATATCTTGGACACCACAAGTGGAGCACTGGGTTAAGCTCACATAGAGCTAAGTTCAAGGATTGGTGTAAAAGAATCCTGGTCCGAGCCCCTGGGTGCCCACCTGTAGGGGGTGTCGTTGCTTCACAAGTGGTGAAGCATGTCTTTCTCTCTCCCTCTCTATCTTCCCCATCTCTCTCAATTTCTCTCTGTCCTATCCAACAATAGCAACAACAGTAACAATAACAAAACAACAACAACAACAACAACAAAATGGAAAAAGTGGCTTCCAGGAGCAGTGGATTTATGGTGCAGGCACCAAGCCCCAGCGATAACCCTGGAGGCAAAAACAAAAACAAAAACAAAAACCACCGCCATTGGTAATATTCTTGAAGGCCCCTGAGGGAAACATGCAGGAGCGTGCCAAGTGATGGTTGCTGAGATGAACAGTGACCCTGAGCAGAGGAGTTGAACTCTGAGGAAGCCTTAGATAAAGCTTGGTTATGTCTTACTTGCTTTTCCCCCTTGCTGGAGCCAGGGGTGCATTATAAAAATGTATTGCACATGCCAAGAGCTCGCTCAGTAAAAGGTCCTAAGTGTAAAGATACAAAACCAGGACTTCAGTAGCAACATTTTTTGCCCATAACAGTGTATAGGGCCGGTACATTGCATGGTGTGCAGTGCTCAAGTGGTGGAGGTGGTGGTGAGAGGGCCTGGCAGACAGTGCTTGGAGCTCAGGTTGGGGGACGTAGACTTGAAGCAGTGTTGTTTCTTCTCCTGCTGCTGGGCCAGTAACCTGCCCCTCATCTCTGTCCCTGGATTTGTACAAAGCCTGGCCAGGCCTGCCCCCAGCAGGTGACCAGCACAGCTGCTAAGGGAGGCCCCTTCCTGTGAGGGTCTCTGTAGGCCAGCCCAGCTTCCCCTAAAAAGGCCTCCATTGCAAGGGCCTCCCTCCCTCCCTATCTCTACTCACTCACACCTTTGCCACTCTTACATTTCTTGTATTTCTGATCCCATCTTACTGTCTACTTTCCTTCCTCCCTCCCTCCCTTCCTTCCTTCCTTCCTTCCTTCCTTCCTTCCTTCCTTCCTTCCTTCCTTCCTTCCTTCCTTCCATGATTTTTTAGGGGTAGTGAAATAGCTTACATGGATAGTGCTGCTTACATACATGTGTGTGACCTAGGTTTGGACCTGCTCAGAGAAGGAAGCTTTGGTGCTGTAGATTCTTCTTCTCCCTCTCTCAGTCTCTATCTTTAACTTTTTCTTTTTTGATGCCTCCAGGGTTATTATTGGGTCCCGGTGCCTGCACTATGAATCCACTGGTCCTGCAGGCTATTTTTTTTTCATTTTGTTGACCTTGTTGTTTATTGTTGTTATTGCTGTCGTCGTTGGATAGGACAGAGAGGAGGGGAAGACAGAGGGGGAGAGAAAGACACCTACAGACCTGCTTCACCACCTGTGAAGCGACCCTCCCAGCAGATGGGGAGCCGGGGGCTTTGTGCCACGTGCGCTTAACCCGATGCACTACCACCCACCCCCTCCCTCCCTTTTTAAAGAGAGTCGAGACCACTGCTCTGTCCTGCGGTGCTAGGAATGGAATGCAGGGCCCCACCTGTACAAGGCTTGCGGTCTACTCCGCCTCTAAACCATTCCCCTGGCTTCTCCTGACTGCTTCTTAGAGAACCCGGACTAATAAAAACTGTGTGAACCCAAGATAATGTGCACAGAACTGTGTAGGGACCTACACAGTTGACTAGAAGCAGAGAGTGTCATATGTAAATTGTGTTAGCTAAGTGCACTTGGGAGCCCCACGCCACAGAGTTTCTGAGTACCTGGGGTACAGAGTTGGGGAAACATTGATCCAGGATGGGGTACTCAGTTGCTGGTTACATGACTGGAAGCCTTATTCGCAGCTGACCAGACTCACACCCCACTTTTCTTTCGTGACCCCTTTAGTAACCAAGCTTCATGAGAGACTGGAGACTGGTCTCTGTCATCAGTCAGAGGAAGGTGTGTGCTCTTCTAGACCAGAAGTTATCTCACCTGGGAGAACACCTGTCTTCCTTGTTTATGGTCTTGTGTTCAAGCCCCTGCACCATATGTGACCATGGTTGACATGGGAGGAACTCCATGGATGGTGGTGTGATGTGGTGGTATTTCTCTCTCTTCTCTCTGCCCCACTTTCTCTAAATGAAAAATGAAGAAATTATACTGGGAGAGACATGACAGTGTTTTTCAAGGCCCCGAGTTCATTCCATAGTGCTGGATGAAATAAAGAAAGTAAAACCAGAAACCCCCACCTGTTCTTTCCTGAACAAAACTCTCTTTCTCTTGTATTTTCTCCCCCAGCAGCCTTTTGCCTTATTCATTTCCCTCAACTTCAGGATGTGACACTGAGTTATGGCATTTATACCAGAAATTAGTTTTCTGTTCCTTAAAGTTTGAAATCAGGGCCAGGGAGAGATAACATGATGGTTCTCCAAAAAGACTTTCATGTCCGCAGCTCCAAAGTCCCAGATTCATTCCACAGAACCATCACAAGCCATAGCTAAGCAGTGCTCTGGTAAAAATAAGTAAAATAACTTACTTTTAAAAATGTAGCAGGGCCTGGTGGTTGCACCCTTGGTGAAGTACACATATTTTAGTGCACAAGGGCCTAGGTTCAGATCCCTGGCCCCCACCTGCAGAGGAGGGAAAGCTTCACGACTGGTGAAGCAGTGCTATGGATGTCTCTCTGTTTCTTTCCCTTTCTGTCTTCTCCTCCCCTTTGAATTTATCTATATCTAATAAATAAGAAAAATATACAGAAAAGAATTCTAAAAAAAAAGTTTAAAACCAAGATTCAAAATCTCCCACGACACTATAGCTTTTTGAAAGGCTTATCATTACTCTCTCTAGGAGGTCGTGCTCCTTCTCATAATGTTCTGCCCAAGTATTTATTTTGCTTCAAAAAATAGAGGCTGGGTCCTTAACATCCTTCATGCACAGAAGGAAAAAAAAAAAAAGCTCAAGTGTGTGCATATCCTTATTAGGCCAACTCACTCTGCTTTCTTGTGGTTGTTGAAGATTTTCAACGATTTCTAGTCCCGTCTTGTCTTTGACCTCTCCTGGGCTGACTTTCATTTAGTCAGAGAAGGAGACACACGGACACCACAGCTCTGGAGCTTCCCCCCAGTGCTGTAATACTTGCATGTGGAGCTGGGGCTCAACACTGGGCCATGTGCTGCATGACCTGCTCGCTGAGATCTAGCTTTGGCTCCCTTCTTCCTACATTTATATATTTTCTCACTTTGTCTTGATGGCATCTGGCTTAAGTCATATGAGTAAATTTGCTCTTGTCTTCAGTGAATGAAAGTCCTTCACAGTTGATGAAAATCTCTCCTTTCAGCCCACCCCCTCAACAAAGCCCTAAGATGTTTATTTGTAGAATTTTCAGCTTGTATGATATACCGACCAATGTTTGTGAGCACGTCATGACCATGCATTTGGAAATTAAGTCAGAGACTGGGAATTGTCAGAACTTCAACTCAGATCTTCTTGTCCACGTTCAAGGCATTCACAGTTCAGGACCGCAAAGCTGATGGGCAGCTTTTACTGGTGGCATTTCTTTCTGGAACAGTTTGCATGGAAGTGAGAGTGTGGTAATGGAGCTGGTGAGTTTGGAATAGAGCCGTTTCCACTGAGAGTCCCCAGGCTGTTAGCTTCCTGTGATTGAGGGAACCCAGACCTGCTTGTGGCTGCTGTGCGTCTCATAGGAGAGGAGGTTGGGGCTGTGTCAAGCTGAAGCTTACAGATTCCTCAGAGTTGTATTAATCAAAATAGTGCAAAATGGGCTGGCTTTCTAAGGAGATCCTAAGGATTCTTTTATTGAGCAAGTCCCCTGCCTCCTTTTCTCTTTGAACTATTTTTTGGGAAAAGAAACACCCCTTATGCTCAGATTAATATGACACTCCTTTGGCAGCATTTCAAGGAAGATTAAGGACTATGCTTTGCTGGATGGTTTCCTTGCTCTTTTTATGGAGAGTGGAATTGGAGAGCAGACCTTGTCTTCAGCTTAATGAGCTGGGAAGTCTTTGGAAGGTCATGGGAGAATACTCTGGATAGTCTCCTTTGCTCTCAAATTCTGCATTCCTCTGGGGTCAAGAGCACTTGGAATCCAGGCTCAGAATAATGAGGGCCATGAGGAGTGGACAGAATTCCTACTTTTCGTTAATCTCAGCTTGTCCTGATTAGTAGCGAATCATCAGAAGGGCAGGATTGAGTGCTTCACCACCTTCGTCCTTGTTGCTGTCGAAGTGATCAGAGGATGTAGTTTGTTTGTTTTTTTTTTTGCCTTTGCTGCCTTCTTGCTGAATCTGGCATTGTAGCACTAAGCCTCTTCCTCACTGGACCACTCTGGAATTTAGTCTCCCATTTCTGGGGAAATTGTAAGCCTATGTAGTGATTCCTTCTCATGGCCAAGTTTGATTCTGCCGGTCAGCTCCCTTGAGGTAGCTAATGTTGTCAGATTGTACTCATCCTCTCCTTTTTACACATCAGCTTTTCTTCCCTGTTTAGACAGTTGGGTTCTTTTACTTTATTTTTGGGGGCCTTGCACATGCACAGCTCCACAGCTATTATGCCAGAGTTTTCATCGCATCTTAAAAGATTTCAGGTGGTCATGGTGGGAGCATGTTTCTCCACCAGCCCTGGAGTTTCTGCAGTGCTGTTCTGTGTGGTCCCTCCTTGGCCACTGGGTACTGTTCTTAACACTTTCTTGGCCGTCTTTTGCCCCAGCTCCATGGCACCTAAGTAGCAAGTTGTCCAAGTGGGAGTGAGTACTGCCTAGTTGGAAATCTAGACATCTTGAGATGGTAGGTGTTTTTACTTCCCTCCCCTCCCCTCCCCTCCCCTCCCCTCCCCTCCCCTCCCCTCCCCTCCCCTCCCCTCCCCTCCCCTCCCCTTCCCTTCCCTTCCCTTCCCCTCTCGTTCCCCTCCCCTTCCCCCTCCCCTTCCCCCCTCCCCTCCCCCTTCCCCTCCCTTCCCTTTTCCCCTCCCCTCCCTTTCCCCTTCCCCTCCCTTTCCCCTTCCCCTCCCCTTTCCCTCCCCCTCCCCTCCCCTTCTCCTCCTCCCCCCTCCCCTCCCCTTTTCCATCCCTTCCCACCCATTCCTTTCCCTTTTCTTTTTCTTTTTTTTTTTGGATTTAAAAAAAATTCTTTATTGAGGGATTAATGGTTTATAGTTGACAGTAAAATACAATAGTGTGTACATGCATAACATTTCCCAGTTTTCTACATAATAATAAAACCCCCACTAGGTCCTCCTCTGCCATCTCGTTCCAGGACATGAAACCCCCCCCCCCCCCCAGTCTTTTACTTTGGTGCAGTGCACCAACTCCAGTCCAAGCTCTGCTTTGTGTTTTCTCTTCTGACCTTGTTTTCAACTTCTGTCTATGAATGAGATCATCCCTTCTTCATCCTTTGTTTCTGACTTAGCTCACTTAACATGATACCTCGGAGCTCCGTCTAAGGTGGAGTGGAGAAGTCCCTTAGCAGAGACTGCCACTCCTGAAGGGCAGCTGGAGTGGACTTCCACCCGCGGCAAGCCCGGCCTTCCTGTAATGCGGTCTGGTGACCAACAAAGCCGTGCAGTTGCCTTTTAAATTTCAGGGGGAGAAGGGAGCAGCCACACCCAGAAGGGTTCTGTTGGCGGGTGTGACGGACCCTTAGTTGTTTGACGCCGGCCCTCTGGCTGCTGGTCCCTGAAGAAGGAGCTGTGTAGGGCCTGTGTTACACGGTCCTTGGCACTCTGCCTGCCTCCTCTTCCCTGCAGATGTTTCTGGAGAGCAGAGTGTTAATGAGCCAGACATGATTCAATGGTTGCATTGGCGGGACCAGCCAGAGCTGTTCAAGCTGTTGTTCATTTCACTTCTGGGTGGGGTAGAGGAAGTTAAGGAAATAGGGATCCAACCCCCACCCCCATGGAAACCTAACACTGTGTCATCTCTCTTGTTCTCTAGGCATTAAGTGTCACCGAAACCCTGATTAAGCCCTTGGAAAAATTCAGAAAAGAGCAGCTCGGAGCCGTCAAGGTTGGTGTCTCATCCGAATACACTTGTAAACAGAAAATGTTGCTGCTTTAGCCCACACGCTCCACACACTTGGCAGCTTCCAAGGAGATGTTGGCATCAACCATCTGCTGTTTTATGCTCTTAAGTATTTTTCCCCCATTGTGGGGTGGGGTATACCACTGGACAAGGCTGGTAAGCCCTTTCCTTTCTTCGGCTCCACCTTTCCAGGTAGAGTGTAAAGCACCCTTAGCCTCAGTCTGGGAAGGTAAAACTGATGGCTGGTGACGTCACTAACTCCAGGAGGGGCTGCTGGCTTATCCGGGCGCAGTTCCCTTCACTGTGGGAGATGTGCCCTGGGTACCAGGTACTCACCAGTGCCGTGATAGGTGCTAGGGGGTCACGGATGAGTGGCCCACAGACCCTGTACACCAGGATCTGGGAACCAGGATTTCTCCGAATGGTGCGGCAGTGACTTGTCTCACAGAACCTGGGCTAAGCCTAGGAACTTTCAAAGTGTGTGTGAGCTGAGCTTTGGGATCCCAGAGAGGTTATCTCCACCAGCCTTTCCTGAATTTTGTGCATGTTTTAGGGAGGGGAAAAAAAAACACAAAACAATATTTACATGGTATTGGCCATTTTTGACTTGGCCAAGGGGAGGAGAAGTTCAGTTTATTTATATCTTTCCAGTCACATGTCTGTGATTTTTTTTTCTTCTTAATAAATGATTAAAATCCTGTTACATATGTACTGTGACCTCCTCGGCACTACTACGCAGTTGTGTCCATGATAGGCCAGCTTTTTAGTTGTTGGCTGTAGAGTTAGTTCTCCTTTCAGTGGCTTGTAAGATTGAGACATGTCTGTCGGCATGTCGTTTTATGCACTTTCATGAAGAACTATATTTTAAGGGAGCTGAGTAGCTGCCACCACTCATGTTTCTTTCCTGGGGTCCCTGATGGAGTTAATGGAGCTGGGTTGTATTGGAGGCCTAGGCTTAGTTCCTCACTGGAAAACCGAAGACGGTGGGGATCTGAAGACTCTTATTTTGTAATGGCTCGATTCGATTTTCTCCAATCTTGTCGTTTCCTTAACTTGGTTGAAAGCTTGAACATCTTCTTGGTTGTCTTTGGACATTTCATAAGTAGATTCCAAGTGGAAACATTGTCCATTATTATTATTTTTTAAAATTTCAATTGAGTGATACTAAGTACATTTTCTGTGCATATGTGTGTGGTGCAGGGCCTCACTAGTAGTGTGCCACAGCCAGACTGCCTCCTGGCCCAGAACAGAAGGAGAGAAAAGTGAGAAACACTCCAGCACTGCACCACCAGGGGTGGAGTTCTCTTGATGATGTGCATGGTGCTGCCAGTTAGATACTGAGCTAGAACACAGCGACTTAACTAGGGCATATGCTCCCCAGGTGAGATATCTCCTGGCCTTGTATTGGTGCTATGTTGGCATTATTTTTTTATTTACTTATTTTTATTTTTTATTTTTAAAGATTTTTATTTATAAAAAGGAAAACTGACAAAACCATAAGATAAGAGGGGTACAACTCTACACAGTTCCCATCACCAGAACTTCGAATCCCATCTACTCTCTTGATAGCTTTCCTATTCTTTATCCCTGTGGGAGTATGGACCCAGAATTATGATGGGGTACAGAAGGTGGAAGGTCTGGCTTCTGTAATTGCTTCCCTGCTGAACATGGGCATTGGAAGGTTGATGCATACTCCCAGCCTGCATCTCTCTCTCTCTCTCTTCCCCCCCCCTCACTCCCTCCCCCCTCCCCTCCCTCTCTCCCTCCCTCTCTCCCTCCCACTCTCCCTCCCCCCACCCCCTCCCTCTCTCCCTCCCTCTCTCCCTCCCTCTCTCCCTCCCTCTCTCCCTCCCTCTCCTCCTCCCCCCTCCCCTCCCCCTCCCCTCCCCTCCCCCTCTCCCTCTCCCTCTCCCTCTCCCTCTCCCTCTCCCTCTCCCTCCCTCCCTTCCTCTCTCTAGTGGGGCAGGGCTCTGGGGAAGCAGGGCTCCAGGACACATTGGTGGGGTTGTCTGCCTAGGGAAGTCAAGTTGGCATCATGTTCGCATTTGGAACCTGGTGGCTGAAAAGAGAGTTAACATATAAAGCCAAACAAATTGTTGACTAATAATGAACCTAAAGGCTGGAATAGTTCAGATGAAGAGTTGGAGGAGTCTCCATTTTATAGATAGCTAGTAGGCATATTTTAGTTATATTCCAAAGGGCCCATGACTATACATGACTATATATAGTATACTGTACTATACTATATATAGTTTTTTTTCCCCCCTTTTCCTGGGCCTGATATCTGATATGCAGGTAGATCCAGGTTATTGTTTGGGGAGATGATGTCATGGCTGGAAAAAGGACCAGAAAGCTGGATTAGGGAAGATAGTAGCTCCCAAATATGGGAAAGGTGTATAAATATTGTTGACTATAAACCCCATCGATTTGATCTGATCCGGGGCCCATATTCAGCTTAGGAGCCTATGCGACCTCTGTATCCCTGTAGATCTGAGCTCACGTTCTGTGGTCATGAGTGGGAACGTTCCAAGCTGCCCCAATTTCAGGACCCATCTTCCTCAGGTGGAACATAGAGTATGTTATCCAGCCTCTCTTCGGAGGATGGAACATTCTCTACTGTTGTTGATCCACGTTGAGGACAAGGTCCTATGGGGGTCCACAAAGGGGTCTATTGAGTTGTTCCTGATAGAGATGACCGGTAACAATGGAGAGAGGGATTTGTTCGAGGTCTATGCCCACCAGGTCCCATGAGAAAGAGCATATGTTCACATGTATCCATATATTAGAGCAAAATATAGACCTGAAAGCAAAAGTGCACAGCAGTCTATAGTGAGTCAGTATATGCAGCAAGCAAGTAGAAAGACTGAAAAGACACTATAAAGTTCTTAATGAAATAATTTCCACTTAGGCCTAGATACCCTCCTCACCTACTTCCTATTATACTTCCCTCACTCACTCCAAAGCCAACCTTATCAAAGTAAGGACTGCAAAAGCTGAGTAAGGGCAAGAGACTGGCATACTTTAACGATGACTCTTTAGTCACTATCAGGCCACCCCATTATCTAGGGCCCTATTCAGGGAGTCCTGAGACTCCCAAACAGACATGTTGGCATTATTTAAATACTTCTAGTCTATGCCTTGAGTAGCTTCATGAGCAGTTTTTATTCTGAAGCTCAATTTCTGCAATTTGTCCTGTTTTGATTTCAAGTCTGCAATGGACTTGCTCCATATTCTTGTTCCTTAACGTATGTGAGTTGATTAAGTCATCTTCAAGACTGGTCATGGATCACAGGGAGATGCTTTTTTTTTATTGCTGGTAGATTGAATATTATTATATTATAATAAACGGCTGGGGAGATAGCACTGTGGTGACTCCCAGGATTACAGTGTAAGAGGGCCCAGGTCCCATCTCCAGCACACTACTATCCTGGGCTGTGCCCTGCTCTGGTAGAACAACAACGGTGATAAAAACTAGTAGAGAAAGATGCTTTTAAAAAAAGTTATATAGCATGTATAAACACTTACCTTTTATTAGATTGTATGTCTATAAGAATAAGCTATATTTCTTCTTTTCTAATTTTATTATTTTTTGCTTCCAGGGTTATTGCTGGGGCTCGGTGCCTGCACTACAAACTCACTGCTCCTGGGGCCATTTTTTCAGTTTTTTTGGATAGGACAGAGAGAAGTTGAGAGAGGAGAGCAAAATAGAAAGAGAAAGAGAGACACTTGCAGACCTGTTTGACTGCTTGTGAAGGATTCCTCCCTGCAGGTGGGGAACCGTTGGCTTGAACCGGGATCCATGAACGGGTCCTTTGTACTAAGTGCGCTTCGTTCAGTGCACCACCAACCTGGCCCCCTATTTCTTCTTTTTTAAATTCATTTTCTACCAGCTTAACTATCAAAAATACCTAATGAGTGTTTTTTTCTAC
Source organism: Erinaceus europaeus (assembly GCF_950295315.1). Lineage (NCBI taxonomy): Eukaryota > Metazoa > Chordata > Mammalia > Eulipotyphla > Erinaceidae > Erinaceus > Erinaceus europaeus. Next base: position 54,967,440 of record NC_080180.1, on the reverse strand, counting down.
CGAAAATCTACAGAAAGCCAGAAAATGACTTGTTGTCAGGATGCCTGATTATTTTCTGTATCCATGCTTCCCAAATCGCCAGTCATATCTTGAGCATATGTCCCTTTCCTTGGATCAGCCTCCTTACGTGGCTTACATCAAAGAACTTGATTCTCTGAAGTTACAGGTCTTTTAAGACTAGCAGATTTAATGCGGAGGTTAGGAAAACGGCCTTGCAGAGTTGTCCACAGGGCTTTCCAGATACAGCGCCATCACCTTTCTCTTCTCCTTTCCCCCACCTGCCTGTGATGTTCCTTGCTTTTCTCCCTGCCTTCCTCCTTCCCTCCTTTTTCTTTCCTCCTCCTCCCACTTCCACTCAGAGACAGAGACAGAGTTAAAGAGACCACAGCACCAAAGCTTCCTTCAACTCGAACCTGGGCCACACACATGGCAAGGCAGCACACTCTCTAAGGCAGCCAGTTACCAACCCCTGTTCTTTGCTTTTCTGCTGAAGCTCTTTGCACTGCCTTTACTCCCAGTTGCTCTGATCTTCAGAGTTCCAACCACTCCTTTCCACGTAGAGTTTCAGTGAAGCCCACACCACTGGCTGACTTTTGTGGACACTATTCTTGGCTCCTTTCCTTTGTGTTTGGATGTTGTTTTAGTTATGTCTGTTTGTTATGGGCTACGGGCTTTCTCTCTTGCCACCTCTTGGACGTCCCCATTTATTCCTTGATGTCTACACTGAGCTTTGTCAGTAGCCACTACTGAGGCAGTGCTAATTTATTATGATTATTATTTTATTTTTAAAAAAATATTTATTCCCTTTTGTTGCCCTTGTTTTATTGTTGTAGTTATTGAAGTCATCGTTGTTGGATAGGACAGAGAGAAATGGAGAGAGGAGGGGAAGACAGAGAGGAGGAGTGAAAGATAGACACCTGTAGACCTGCTTCACCGCTTGTGAAGCGACTCCCTTGCAGGTGGGGAGCCGGGGGCTCGAACCGGGATCCTTACACTGGTCCTTGTGCTTTGTGTCACATGCGCTTAACCCGCTGTACTCACCCGACTCCCTGATTCTTTTTACAGCCAGGGGGTAACTCTGAGGTTCTGTTTCTGCACAATTCCTTTGCTTCTGACAGATTCACACGCTCTTTTTTTAGGTGGTGGAGGGTATAGAGAGGGAGAGGAGAGACACTAACATTGCCTTACTGATTGTGAGGCTTTTCCTGCACAGCTGCTGTGTGTGAGGCATTGTTCCCACTTGGGTTGGGTGCAAAGCGGGGTAGGGAAGAGCTGGGAGCTCTCTAGTAATACCTAGCTCTTTCTCTTTATGTCTTAATATTTTATGTTGGGTTTGAAAATAAGCTTTTGCATTAAGACCACTTACTGCTTTTCTTAGATATTAATTGCTTCTTCTCCATCTGTTGCTTGCTTCTTAGTGTGTTTATTGTTTACGTTATAGCATTTCAATGCTTCTGCAGTCTCCCTCCCTTCCTTAGAAGGTCCTTCTCTGCTCCAAAGTCTTATGAAGATAGTCTCTCTTTTATGACTTCATTTCTTACCTGTGGCTCTTTGAACCAATCTTGTATTAATGTTGGTATGAGAGGTGGTTTTCTTTCTAATTCCAAGTAGTTAACCATTGATTGACTACTACTTTAAACCATGATTTCTGATGACATCTGTATATGTAATAAGCTTACACACACACACACACACACACACACAGTAAGCAGATATACACACACACATATATATACGTAGGTAGACTTTAGTGTTGAAGAGAAAGTGCCCCATTCTATCTTGAATGCTACTTGAACACTATCCCGTTTGCAATTCATGCCTCTTCAGCACAAAACAGTCACGGGAGCCACAAAGAAGCAGAATAGCTTTCTGTATTGGCAATCTTTGAGAACAAATGCAGGGAGAAATAATCGTCTGAGCCTTAAGATTCCAAAACAAAACAGAGCAGCGTTTGTACAACACCCCACCCCACCCTCAATGGCTGCATGTCTACTTGCACTGGTGGGCGTGCTGTTTCTTGACCGAGTCTTTCATCACTGTTGCTGGAGTGGACGGCACCATTTTCTCTGTACTGCTGTCCCCATGTGCACTCCCCCTCCCATCTCCCCTGTGCCCCAGAAGTGCTGAGTGCTGGGTGTTTTGACTGCTTCCTTTGTCTAGTCTGTAATTCAGATGGAATCAGATGGCTGTGTGTGTGTGTGTGTGTGTGTGTGTGTGTGTGTGTCCATGTCCCCGTCCGTCCGTAGTAATCAAATCAGTGTTAAGTACCAATCAACAGGGAGACTTAACACTTCTTACTGTGTTACTTTCTTTGTAGCAGCCTGTGGTCAGTGAAGTGACTTGTCTCATTCCTGTTGTGTTTGAACCTGAGAAACTGATGCCAGTGGTGCTTGGCCAGGGAGTCCTAGGAGGCCAGAAAACAGGGCTAGAACTTTGGTCTCAGACACTGTCCTTTGCAGCATCAACTTTTTAACATCTGGGAATTTGGGGGCTGGGTGGTGACAGAGGCTAGAGCAGACCCTTTACCATGAGGGAAGCCCTGAATTTGATTCCTGGCACCAAACAGGAATACCGGGGACAGCACAGGGAGAGCTTCATGGATGATGTATTATCTCTCCTCTCAGGATTCAGAATTGAAAAGAAAAAACTAGAAGGGATGAGAGAGGCCACTCATTGGCATTATGCATGCACGAGGTGCTTGGTTCAGTATTCTGGTGCCCCATGACAAAAACAGATTTTGAGTTCTTATATTTTTAATTTTTATGTGGCACAGGAGAGTGGACTCAGTGTGCACGATACCTCCTCAACCCAACTACTTTCTGAATGAGAGACAGAGACAGTAGGAGTGAGCAAAGCACTGGCCCATCATCTGCAGTAATTTATTTTCTTTGAGACACCAGGGAGTGAACCAAGAGACTTGCACATACTTGATACTGCCGAGTAGCCTCTGCAGCCCAGTAAAAAAAATAATAAGCTTAGACGGAGACACCCTTGGTTTGATCAAGGGAGAGGCAGCGTAGCACCTCTCTACCATCCACAGAGCCCTCTTTGTTGCTGCCTTTGGGGCTCCCAAGTGGTACGGTACTCGAACCCAGGGCTTCATGCATGGTAGGTGTGTGCCCCCTTTTCTGCATTTAAAAATGTGGTTGCTTGTTTTCTATGCAAGCTTCTACAGCCTAAAGAAAGCAAAAGCTAGTTTAGGGCAGTGCCTGAGTTGTTTATGATGTTGATGAAAGGGTCTCAGTCCAAGTATATCAGGATTAGCTTAGGTACTGTTGACCTATTGACTCAGACTCTCAGTGTTCTTAGAAGGCTCAGCTAGTGTTCGGAGAGAGGACATTCTTGTCCTTTGGGTCTTACCATTATATTCAGACTAGACTGCTGGGGAAGATTTTGCCCCAAGATGATTTAATTCCCTCTCAGGATTCTTATTATTTGTTTTTATCTAGAGAAAAACGTACTTTGTTTTGAATGCATTACTTTGCTAAAACCTTCAGCATTTAGATTTTAAAATTTAATTTTCTTGTCCATATATTTATTTATTTATTTTAAAACAAGGAGGATAAATGACACTGCAGTAAATCGAAACATTGATAAGTGTGGATGGTTGAAAAATTTTATTTGTATGACAAGCGTATTAAGATATAAAAAAATAATCGAATGATGTCTTGATTACTCAGTAGCGACTGGGGTATAGATAGCTATTTTTCAGGACTTCATCCTTCTTGGGGTTACTTTGATATATTATTCATTATTATTATTCGGAGTTCATATTTCCAAGTGAATTAACTTGGTGAATGCATTTAAAAAAAATCTGTGGTTTTCTAACTTTCAGGAAGAGAAGAAGAAGTTTGACAAGGAGACAGAAAAAAACTACAGCCTCATTGATAAGCATTTGAATTTATCAGCAAAAAAGAAAGACTCACATTTGCAAGAGGTACTGTTTGTTTTTTCCCCATTAATTTGTGTCTAAAATTTGATGAGCAGTCTTCCTTTAAAAATGTACCTTTTCCTGAAAACTTTTCTTCTAGTATTGTTAGGGATGGGGAAAAAAAAAAAACTGAACAGGTATTGCCATGAATTAAGAAAATTCTCAGGGAACCAGACAGAAGATAATTAGCACGTCTCACAGTGATTAATCCAGTATGGGTTCACAGCATTACAATTTTTGTTCTGAGTCTGTTTCCTCAGGAACAGTAATTTTAACCATCATTGCCGAAGAGGAGATATATTATTTTCAGGAGTAGATTTATTAATTGGCTTTCAAGCTTTCTCGGAAAAACTACTTGAGTTTAATGTGTTCACCCGCCGCCTTGGTTTCCATGTGGAGGTAGCCTTCATCTTCCTTTGCACCGAAGGTCTCAGAGGCTCAGCTTTGGTGGAGAAAGTATCTGCTTTCCGTGTGTTCTGAGACTTGTGTTTTGGAACAAAGTCAGATGGAGAAAGGAATTTCTTCCTTATCTCTCACCTTTATCCGTGATGAGCTTTCTGCTGGTGGTGAAGCCACAGCACACGCTCTCATTCGAAGGGCGGCTGTTGGTCGTTGTTTGGGCCCTTGACTCATCCCATGAAAGTGAGATGCTTCTCCCTCATTTATTTATAAACACAGGAAGCCTGGGGTGAATGGGCTACTCTGTAGACACTTCTGAAATGTCAGGATGACATGCTATTGACTCTCATGGAAGCCCAGCTTACATTGAATGCCCAGGAGCTGGTTCTGTGCTGCTTGTGTCTCGCTAACACGATTGGCTGACATTTGGATGGCCCGGGAGAGGCTGTAATTCTGTTATCACTTAATCCTGACTCCAGTGCTCCAGGTGGGCAGGGCTCCACCCTCTCCCACACCAGGTGGAAAACTGTGCCTTTGTCCCAGAGACATCGCCACCGCCAGCCCTCCAGCCAGTCTGAAGCCACAGCTGCTCACTTTAGAGGCAGCTGGCCACCACTCTTCTGCCCTTGGGTCTCTTCAGGCATCCTCGTGGGCTGGTCATGCCCCAAGCAGATTTCCACCTGCACCTTACTAATTGAGTAGCTTGTTCAAAATGTTGCTCAAGACAAAAAGTAGTAAGATAGTGCTGGAGAATGAACCCAGGGGCCTGTGTTGTCAAAATAGTGCTGAAACACCTCCCTGGCTCTTTTTTTTTTTTTTTTTAATTTATAACATGGAGATATTGACAAGACCATAGGATAACCACACAGTTCCCAGCATCAGAACTACCTATCCCATTCCTCCCCTTGGAAGCTCTTCTATTCTTTATCCCTCTGGGAGTATGGACCCAGGGTCATTATGGGATACAGAAGGTGGAATGTCTGGCTTCTGTAATTGCTTCTCCGCTGAACAGGGGCACTGACAGGTCAGTCCATACCCCCAGCCTGTCTCTCTTTCCATAGTGGTGCAGGGCTCTGGGGAGACAGGGTTCTGGGGCACATTGGTGGGGTCATCTGCCCAGGGAAGTCAGGTTGGTATCATGGCAGCATCTGGAACCTGGTGGCTGAAAAAGAGTTAAGATGTAAAGCAGAACAAATTTTTGACTAACCATGAACCTAAAGGCAAGAATATTGCAGATGAAGATTGGAGTCTCTATTTTGGAAAAAGCTAGTAGGTCTATTTTAGGTATATTCCAAGGGGCCCATGACGTTACTAGTTTTTGCCTGAGCCTGACATCTGATATGCAGATGGACCCAGGTTATTGTCTGGAGAGATGGTGTCATAGTTGGAAAAAGGACCAGAAAGCTGGATCAGGGAAAAGAGTAGCTCCCAAATGTGGGGAAAGTATATAATTATTGTTGACTATAAACCCCATCAATCTGATCTGGTCCCATATTCAGCACAGGAGCCTATGTAACCTCTGCATCCCTGTAGGTCTGAGCTCACTTTCTGTGGTCATGGCTAGGAACATTCCAGGCTGCACTAACTTCCGGACCCATCTCCCTCAGGTAGTAGGTAGAGTATGTTGTCCAACATCCTATTCGGAGAATGGAACATTCCCTACCATTATTGATCCACATTGAGGGCAAGGCCCTATAGGGGCCCACAATGGGGTCCATTATGTTGTTCCTGATGGAGATGACCAGTGACAGTGGAGAGAGGGATCTGTCAGAGGTCTAGGTCCATCATGTCTGTGTGGGAATCCCAGGACTATCTAACTAGGGCCCTAGGTGATAGGGTCCTGGCCCAATTAAAAAAAAATTTTATTCCCTTTTGTTGTCCTTGTTGTTTTATTGTTGTAGTTATCATTGTTGTTATTGATGCTGTTGTTGAATAGGACAGAGAGAACTGGAGAGAGGAGGGGAAGACAGAGAAGGGAATAGAAAAAGAGACACCTGCAGACCTGCTTCACCGCTTGTGAAGCGACTTGTCTGCAGGTGGGGAACTGGGGGCTCGAACCAGGATCCTTACGCAGGTCTGGTCCTTGTGCTTTGCGCCACCAATGCTTAACCTGCTGTGCTACTACCCGACTCCCCTGGCCCGATTTTTATTCTGTGCTATTGAGAGAAAGAAGAAGCACTAAAGCTGAAGCATAAACCCAAGAGCTTGCACATGCTTGGCACTATTGAGCAGCCTCCTTGATCCTGTGTTTTGTTCCTTATATTTTGAAGGGAGGGAGGGAGAGAAGGAGAGGGAGAGAGAGGGAGATAGGGAGGGAGAGAGAGAGAGAAGGAGGGAGGGAGAGAGAGAAAGAGAGATGGGGGGAGAGAGAGAGAGAGAGAGAGAACATAACTTCACTGCTCCACTATCTGTGGAACTACCCCTCTACATGTAATGCCTGGGCTTGAACCTTGTGCATGGTACGCTCCTGAGTCATCTCTGGGCCCCACCAAGGCATATTCTGTGGGATCACTAGGGCCCTGTCTGTCAGCAGGTGTCTTCATTAGTGTTACGACACTCGTGTCACTGAGGCATTTTGTACCCGGGTTCCAGCAAAGGCCTAGTAATTGGTTTCCCTGCTTCCACCACTGGCTTCTTGCAGCTCTGTGCGACACAGCTGACCCTACCAGAGCTTCCTCCTCTTCAGGCTCTGACTTGTTCTCTCCAGAGGCTGAGGGCCTCCCAGCTGTCCTCACGCCCACTGGCCAGGCATGCGTGCTCTGTGCTCACAGCCTTTGCACCTGCTCTCCCTCCTCGCTGGGTCCACCTACGTCACTCCTCAGGGCCCTTCTCTCCACTCAGAGATCACCTTAAGGCGCACATTTATTTTTATTGGTTTTGGGGGCTGCTGATGGCTCACTTGGCAGAGTACATGTTACAGTATGTAAAGGCCCGGGTCCAAGGCACAGTCTCCACCTGTAGGGAGGAAGCTTCGCCAGCAGTGAAACAGTGCTGCAGGTGTCTCTCTATTTCTTTCTCCCCTCTCAATTTCTCCCGGTCTCTATCAAATTTATTAATTCACACACATATAGTCACAGACAGAGAGAGAGAGGTGGGGTGACGGCACAGCACTGGAGTCCTTTGGTGCTTCAGGCATGACCGTCTTTTTGCGTAACCACTATGCTGTCTCCTCAGCCCATCGTCCCATCTTTATTAGAGACACATGACATTGGTTTTGCTCGGAGTTGTATCTGCTCACTGCTGGAGGTTGAACAAGTGCACTGATCATTTGAAGCAGAAACATGATTTGGATGAGTGCTAGGTAGAAATGCTTTGGCTTAGTAACACTTACTAGCTTTCAGGACTTTTATATAAGATCGTCGATGCTAAATTTCCCCCTCCGAATTCAGGCATGCTTGCTGTGAAAAGACGCATAGAATGTAACAGGTAGCACTGTAACCGTGTCCTGGTGTGCAGCCCAGTGGCCTTCCACTGCCACCCTAGCACCCGTCTCCAGAACGTGCTTGTCCTTCCCAAACTGAGGCTCCGTGCCCAATACATAGTGGTACCTCACTTCCCAGTGCCCAGGGCAGCGGGCTGCCTGTAGCTCTGTTTCCCACAGTGGCTTCTGTTTTAGAGGGTATGCTCATGCAGTCCCTGTGGGCGGGATTTTTTTGTTCCATGTGTATGATTTGTCCTGTGGTGTCAATTGTGGTTGGAGTCAGTCACAGTCATTGTCATTCTCCTCCTCCCGCCCTCCTCTCTCTCAGTCCTTTTTCCCTCCTCTGTTATGCTTCACTGCTGGGGCTTCACTGCTCTATTCAGCCTTTTTTTTTTTTTTTTTGCCTTCAGGGTTATTGCTGGGGCTCAGTGCCTGCACCATGAATCCACTGCTCCTGGAGGCCATTTTTTCCCCCTTTTGTTTTTTGTTGCCCTTGTTGTTGTAGCCTTGTTGTAGTTATTGTTGTTGTTGATGTCATTCATTGTTGGATAGGACAGAGAAATGGAGAGGGAGACCTGAAGACCTGCTTCACCGCTTGTGAAATGACTCCCCTGCAGGTGGGGAGCCTGGGGCTCTAACCGGGATCCTTTTGCGGGTCCTTGTGCTTTGCGCCATCTGCATTTAACCCTCTGCGCTACCGCCTGACCCCCAAGGCAGGCTTTTTTTTTCCTTTCCTCCAGGGTTATTGCTGGGCTCGGTGCCTGCACCATGAATCCACCGCTCCTGGAGGCCATTTTTCCCCCTTTTTGTTGCCCTAGTTGTTGCAGCCTCGTTGAGGTTATTATTGCCATTGTTGACGTTGCTTTGTTGTTGGATAGGACAGAGAGAAATGGAGAGAGGAGGGGAAGACAGAGAGGGGGAGAGAAAGATAGACACCTGCAGACCTGCTTCACCGCCTGTGAGGTGACTCCCCTGCAGGTGGGGAGCCGGGGGCTCGAACTGGGATCCTTACACCGGTCCCTGCGCTTTGCGCCACGTGCGCTTAACCCACTGTGCCACCGCCCGACCCAGCCAAGGCAGACTTTTTTATAGAGACAAATAGGGTAGAGAAGAGAGAGAGAGAGAGAGAGAGAGAGAGAGAGAAACAGATACAGAGGCACACACAGAGACACCACAGCAACAAACTTCCCCCAGTGTTGTGGGGCCAGACCTGGATCTGAGTCTCTCCTCTGACATAGCAGCTACACTATTCCGGTGAGCTATTTTCTTGGGAGTGAATTCTCCATGGAGTCCCACTTACTTGCCCTGCCATCCCCTGGGTCAGCCTCACCATAGAGAGCAAACTTTTCATAAAGCCAGACGGTGGAAACTTCAGCCTTTTCAGATCATAACTTCCTTGCCGTGGCCACTCGTCTGGCCGTCAGAGCAGGACAGCAGCCACACCAGGTGCATCGACGGACTTGTGAACAAGCTTCAGCACAGGCGGTGTCCGTCTCCGGCCGCTGGTGGAGCCCGACTTCTCTATCGCATCTGACCAGCCTCAATTATTTTCACCTAGGCGGACATCCAAGTGGAGCAGAACCGCCAGCACTTCTACGAACTGTCTCTTGAATATGTGTGTAAGCTTCAGGAAATCCAAGAGCGGAAGAAGTTTGAGTTTGTGGAACCTGTAAGTATCACGGTGGGTTGTCCTGATGGGAGATTTTTGCTCCACGATAGAAACACTTGTCTTTCTAGTTTATGCTGGCTGCAGGGCTTGGAGTGGGTGCCCGTGACATGAAGCAACACGTTCTGAGTTGGGAAGAATGGGCACAGCCTACCAGGCAGCCAGCTGTGCCCTCTGCATCTCAGCTGTATTTTGCAGGTGACATGTCTCGGTCGTGACTGCTTTTGCTGCATGCTCTCAAGAACTCTTGAGTTGGGCTCCATTTTTGCCATCTTTGTTTTTAAAAAAATTTTAAATATATTTTTATTTATTTATCTTCTCTTTTGTTGCTCTTTTTTATTGTAGTTGTAGTTATTGATGTTGTCATTGCTAGGTAGGACAGAGAGAAATGGAGAGAAGAGGGGAAGACGGGGGGGGGGGGAGAGAAAGACAGACACCTGCAGACCTGCTTCACCGCCTGTGAAGTGACTCTCCTGCAGGTGGGGAGCCGGGGGCTCAAACAGATCCTTACACCGGTCCTTGCGTTTTGCGCCACCTGTGCTTAACCCTCTGCGCTTACCATCCAACTCCCGTGTTTTTACCATCTTTCTGGTAACTCTGGCCACTATGTGTGTGTGTGTGTACACACACACACACTCATTCTCTATGAAAAAAGTTGTGTTGTGTATAAATGTGGTCGTGTTCCTGGGACATCCTCCGCTGTGCTCCAGTGCATTTCTAAAGCCATTTCTCATGTGGTTCATGATGCTTCTGGCTTTATCAGTGAAGAGCCAGTGTGTGTGGAACTGTCCAGAGGGAAGTCAGCTCTATGTTGCTGCCCCGCCTCTGTCTTTATGTTCCTCAGTCTGTGAGCTTCCCCGCCAGCAGGTAGAGCCTGCCATTCTTTGCGTGCCCTTTGAGAGCACTTTCAGCTTTCCAGATCAATGACTGCTCACTCTCCTCAGAGACTGTATTGATCTGTGGTGATTCATCTCCAGTTATAAATGGACATTGCTATTTTCTTGGCCAGAAAGGACAAATGTGTGGTAAAGAACTTAATTTTTCTTAGATGATATAAATACAGTTGCCCACTAGTTCTGATACAGAAGAAGGAAGTAATCATGAATTCCTCCCTTTTAAAAATATATTTGGGAGTTGGGCAGTAGCGCAGCGGGTTAAGCACATGTGGCTGAAAACACAAGGACCGGCATAAGGATCCCGGTTAGGGCCCCTGGCTCCCCACCTGCAGGGGGGTCGCTTCACAAGTTGTGAAGCAGGTCTGCAGGTGTCTATCTTTCTCTCCCCTTCTCTGTCTTTCCCTCCTCTCTCCATTTCTCTCTGTCCTATCCAACAACAATGACATCAATAACTACAACAAAACAATAAGGGCAACAAACGTGAATAAATAAATAAAAGATAAAAATTCATATATATGAATTTATATATATAGTTCATATATATTCATATATATATATATATATTTTTTTTTTTTTCTATTTTAATGGGAGAGGGATAGAGGGTGAGAGTGGGGAGAGAGACATCAGAGCACTGCTCAGCTCTGGGTTATGGTGGTGCCAGGGGTTGAATCTGGGACTCTGGAGCCTCAGGCATGAAAGTCTTCTTGTATAACCATTTGTTATCTCCCCTGCCCTTCCTTAAAAATAAATTTAAATGAAGATTGATCAATGAATATTGTGCGGGCTCATGTAAATGGATCCTAGTAATTTCTTTGCTAGGATTTTACTTTAAAAAAGTTGCTGTGAGGCGAGGGGCATGTGTAGCTGTTCTGATCAGCCCTTTTCCCTCCTGAGACGTCTGTGTGCTAACACCAGGTTTTTCTTCCTGTCTTAGATGCTGTCGTTTTTCCAGGGAATGTTTACTTTCTATCATCAGGGCCATGAACTTGCCAAAGATTTCAACCACTACAAAATGGAACTGCAGATCAACATTCAGAATGTAAGGAGACAGCGGCATTCTGCTTTGAGAAGATGTTTGAGATGTGTATTTCTGGTTGACTTTAGACTTAGGAAAAACCTTAGATTCAGACCAGGCTGTTCGGTTGGACTGAGAACTGAGGCGTTGGACTGAGAACTGAGGCTACGCTGCCATCTTCTGGTCACTCCTTCGTATGACACCATCAGAGAGACTGCTCAGGAAATACTGCCACCTGGTGGTGCTTTTAAAAGATGCCTTTATTTTTAGTAACTTACTTGATTTTTTAATTCTTGGAAAAATCACTAAACATGTTTTTGTAGCAAGACTTCACATCATTTATTTGAATTTTCCAGTTTTATAAAAATATTGTTGACATGATACATTGTAAATTTAAGGTATATATCATAATTCCATACATGTATTACGAAATGATTTACACTGGTAAGTTTAGTTAATATCCATCCCCTCTTAATAGTTTCAAAATATCTTTTTCTTTATAGGAATTTTCAGTTCTTACTGTTGTAGCAACTTCCAAATATATCAGACAGCAGGGTCACTATTATAGTGACATATCTTGTGGGACAATTCTGAGAACCAGTTTGGCATTTAATTCTTAGTCCTCTGTAAATTTTAAAGATTTATTTATTGGGAGTTGGGCGGTAGCGCAGCGAGCTAAGCACACGTGGCACAAAGCACAAGGACTGGCGTAAGGAGCCCGGTTCGAGCCCCTGGCTCCCCACCTGCAGGGGAGTCTCTTTACAGGCGGTGAAGCAGGTCTACAGATGTCTTTCTCTCCCCCTCTCTGTCTTCCCCTTCCTCTCTCCATTTCTCTCTGTCCTATCCAACAACGACAACAACAATGACATCAATAACAACAATACTAACTACAACAATAAAACAAGGGCAACAAAAGGAAATAAATAAATATAAGAATATTAAAAAAATATTTATTTATTTATTGGGTAGAGACAGCAATCAAGTTGGAAGGAAGAGAGACACACACACACACACACACACACACACACACACACACACACACATACTTGCAGCCCTGCCCCTGCTTGTAAAGCTTTTCTCCTACAGATGGGGACCAGGGCCTTGAACCTGTGTCCTTGCAGAATGTAACATGTTTGCTGTACTGAGTGAGCCACACCTGGCCCCTCTGTGTAAAATCATCAGAAGATCACTCCACTGTAGACCTAAGACATTTCAGCTGTAATCCACATCATTTTACCCACGTCGCTTGACGTTTATCCCCATACAGGCTTCCGGGTCACCTGGGATTTCTTTCTTGTGCTTTCTGTCTATCCGCAGTTGTAGGCATTCACAGTTGCTCTTCATCTGTACAATGTCTGGCGAACAGACACTTTCTAGGAAGTCTTTGAAAAAGGGATGCAGAAGAACTTTGTGAGCATGGTGCATGCGGTTCTGTTTGCAGGGTGGGAGGTATTACGTCCCTCTGCACGTTTGAACTGATTTTGTGTGCGACCCCATGAGAAAGCTGCTTGAGCGTAATGAGCGTCCTTGGAGGACTAGTTTAGAAATTCAGCCTGCAGTGTCAGTGATCAAACCAAAGCTGTGAGCAGAAGGATGAGAACTTCTGTTTGCTGCCCAGTTTTCATTGAGAATGAAATTTTCATTGTGAGAATGAGCGGCTTGGGCGCAGTCAGTTTCTGAGGGTTTTTTGTTGCCTTGCTTTTGCCTTTGCTGTAGTTTTCTACACTTGAGAGTATAAGTAATGGGTAGGGTTTTTTTTTTTTTCTTTTTTAGTTTATTTTCCATTAAAAATTTCATTTCCTTCTCTAAGATGGATTTATTGTTATGAGAGATCAGAGCACCGCTCAGCTCAGGCACATGTGGCGTTGGGGTTGAACCTGGACCGTGAGCCATGCCAGTCCTTCCTGTGTTCTACTGTGTGTCATCTCAGACTTAGTTCCCTGGATCTTACACATGTGTGGGATCACAGCAGACAACCTTTGACTCTTAAGAATTCAGACTTCAGTACATTTGAAACGTACTTGAGTCCCAGTTTAGCCCCCAGGTTGACTCATTTTTTTTTCCTAAAATTTTTATTATTTATTGGATAGAGATAGCCAGAAATTGAGAGGGTAGGAGAGAGAGAGCACGAGAGAGAGAGAGAGAGACACCTGCAGACCTGCTTCACCGCTTGTGAAGCTTTCTACCTGGAGGTGGGGACTGGGGGCTTGAACCCGGGTCCTTGAGCACTGTAACATGTGCGCTCAACCAGATGCGCCACCCCTCACCCCCCCCCCCCACCAGGTTGACTTACTGCCCCAATACAGTACGGCATGAAATATTATTTGGTGAGAGTTACAGTACAGCATGAAATATTATTTGGTGAGAGTTACAGTACGGCATGAAATATTATTTGGTGAGAGTTACAGTACAGCATGAAATATTATTTGGTGAGAGTTACAGTACGGCATGAAATATTATTTGGTGAGAGTTACAGTACGGCATGAAATATTTGGTGAGAGTTACAGTACGGCATGAAATATTATTTGGTGAGAGTTACCATTCGGAGAGGTCTGCAGCAGGGAAAGGGGTGAAAGTGGGGTGTGGGGTGGGCTTCAGAAGCAGCATGTGGAGTCTTTGGGGGGGAATTGGCTACATTAGATGAGTAAGTAAGTAAGTAATCTCCCATATGGACTATGGGAGTCAGGTTTTCCTGTGATATGAAAATAACTCTGTGGGGTCATAAGAAGGGTAGGTTGTAAAGGAGTTTGAAGTAGTTGAATTGAAATAGTTGGTCTACATTCCTGGGAGGTATATAGGCCACGTGTGAGTACATGTATGTAAATGTATGCATGTGATCCCATGTCCAGACACGTGTATACACACACAGCCTGCACACATATACATATTCAGTGATTCTTCAGCCCTCTCCGAAGACCCAGGTGCAGTGATGCCGCTTAACTGTGAGCACATTTCTTGTTTTTAATTTTAATTTTTTCATTGCCACCAAGTCATTGCTGGGCCTCACTGCGACTACTACGAATCCACCACTCCTGGAGGCCATTTGCCCCTCCTCCCCCTATTTTATTTGTTAGGACAAAGAGAAATTGAGGGGGGAGTTTCAGGGGGAGACAGACAGAGAAAGAGAGATACTTGCAGACATGCTTTACTACTTGTGAAGTTGGGGCCAGGTGTTGGCACACCTGGTTAAGCCTACACATTACTACTTGTGAAGCTTCTCCCCTGCAGGTGGGGACCAGGGGCTTGAACTGGGTCCAGAGAGAAATTGAGAGGGGAAGGAAAGAGAGGGGGGAAGAGAAAGACACCTGCAGACCTGCTCCGCTGCTTTTGAAGTGACCCCCCCCCCCTGCAGGTGGGGGATCTGGGTGCTCGAACCGGCATCCTAGTGCTTCACAGTATGTGTACTTAACCGGTATGCCACCACCCAGCCCCATGAGCACATTTCTTAACTGTGTTTGCATCTTGGTTTTTATGTAGTAATTCTCCCACCTGTGCACAAAGATTCCTTTGGGGAAAATGGCCAAATTGAGGATTGAACCAGGAGGGTATGAGGCTCACTGGGGTACTTCAGGACTAGACAAGGATCACTCAAGTCAGGGAAGCACTTCAAAAGACAGTACACACAGCCGGGTGGAAGGAACCTGCACTCATAATTTGAGTATTCACATAAATAAAGCTGAGTATTGGCTACAAACCACTGAGCGTGTGTGCATGTGGCACAGTCATACATGTGTGCGTGTTGGTCTGTGGGAGGAATTACAGCAGTGACGGAGGCACGTGAGGCCAGGTTCAGTCCGTGTTTAGAAGAAGCCGTGCGCCCCTGTGCAGCCTGTGCGTTCTTAGAGCGTCACGCAGCTTTGTGCAGCTCTAGCTTGTCTTCACGATAAGCCTGTACAGGTTCCTTGTCCCTTTTACAATTTCCATTTACCAGACTGCCTGGCTCCCTGAGAAATGCACCTACCCCACTGCTCTGTGCCCCGGGGGGGGGGGGGGGGGGAGGGTGGCTTCGGGCCTTGCCGGCGGAGATGTTGACTCCTGTTTCATCTTAGCCCCTCCGCAGTGTCGCATCAGCAGTTTTGAGGCATTAATACAGTTAGTTTGGAGTGTGGAGGGAAACGTCCGGAAGCCTGGAGGTTGCTGACTCATCTTGATCATGGTGGTAATCTTGTCAGCTCACCTCACACAGCCAAATTTCCAGGTGGCCGTTGATAGGGGTGCTGGCCCCCCATTTCTCCTGGGTATCAGAAAGGCGATTTGCTCTTTTGGTCTGCAGACATTATCTGTGGCTGAGTTCTTGTCCCCACTTCTTCTGGGAAGGCATGTCGCAGTCAAGGGCACTTGCCTCTGCCTGGGGAAAGCGACACTCACACTCACTAGTTTGCGGGGAAGAGCCACGGCGCTCAGATCCTGAGGCTTTACGTTGCTGATGTAATAGGAAGAACAAGTGAGGTGGGTCACTGAAAGTGTCCCAGAGAGGTGTTCTTTCTTTCTTTCTTTCTTTCTTCTTTTTTTAAATATTTATTTATTCTCTTTTGTTACTCTTGTTGTTTTATTGTTGTAGTTATTATTGTTATTGATGTCGTCATTGTTGGATAGGACAGAGAGAAATGGAGAGAGGAGGGGAAGACGGGGGGGGGGGAGAAAGACAGACACCTGCAGACCTGCTTCACCGCCTGTGAAGCGACTCCCCCGTAGGTGGGGAGCCAGGGGCTCGAACCGGGATCCTTACGCTGGTCCTTGCACGTCACGCCATGTACGCTTAACCCGCTGCGCTACCTCTCAACACCCGACCTGTTGTTTCTTAAGTCAAAGATTTAGTAAATGTGTCTAGCATGATGGTGGGAATTCTTATATTGAGTGATAGAATTATTCTTGGTTATAATTCTTGCTCCATAAATCATGCTAGAGAGCTTCATAAATAACCTGGGACATGGAATCATCTTGGCTTGTACTCCTGCATCTGTTTGGTCTCTCACTTTTGTCTTTGCACAATGATCTCAGTGGGGAGAACTCGGCCACAGAAAGGAGGTGGCTTATCTTGAGAAGTTTACAGGATGATGGTACACATTGGAGTTGTCCAGATTCTTTTTTTTTTTTTTTTTTGCCTCCAGGGTTATCACTGGGGCTTGGTGCCTACACTATGAATCCACTGCTCCTGAAGGCCATTTTTTCCATTTTGTTGCCCTTGTTGTTGTTATTGTTGGATAGAACAGAGAGAAATCGAGAGAGCTGGGGAAGACAGAGAAAGGTGAGAGAAAGACACCTGCAGACCTACTTCACTGCTTATAAAGTGACCCTCTGCAGGTGGGGAGCTGGGGGCTTGGACCAGGATCCTTACACCCATCCTGCGCTTCATGCCATGTGCAGTTAACCTGCTGTACTACTGCCCGGACCCCAATTGTCTGGAATTTAAAAAAATATTTATTTATTTATTTATTCCCTTTTGTTGCCCTTGTTGTTTTATTGTTATAGTTATTGTTGTTGTTATTGATGTCGTCATTGTTGGATAGGACAGAAAGAAATGGAGAGAGGAGGGGAAGATGGGGAGAGAAAGATAGACACCTGCAGACCTGTTTCACTGCCTGTGAAGCGACTCACCTTCAGGTGGGGAGCTGGGGGCTCAAACCAGAATCCTTATGCTGGTCCTTGTGCTTTGTGCCATGTGCGCTTAACCGGCTGCGCTACCACCCAACTCCCAGTTGTCCGGATTCTTAAAGTGGAAATGTAATTGGTCCAAGCCCTGTGGAGAGCAGTTTGGAGAACTCACAAGGCTAGAAATGGACCTACATTCTGACTCAGCAATTCTTCTCCTGGGGATATATCCTAAGGAACCCAACACACCCATCCAGAAAGATCTGTGTACACCTATGTTCTTAGCAGCACAATTTGTAATAGCCAAAACCTGGAAGCAACCCAGGTGTCCAACAACAGATGAGTGGCTGAGAGAATTATGGTCTCTATACACCATGGAATATCCCTCAGCTATTAAAAATGATGAATTCACCTTCTTCACCTCATCTTGGATGGAGCTTGAAGGGATCATGCAAATTGAGACGAGCCAGAAAGAAAAGGATGAATATGGGATGATCTCACTCATGGGCAGAAGTTGAGGAATAAGAACAGAAGGGGAGACACAAAATAGAATTTGAACTGAGTCTAGTGTATTGCACCTCAGTAATCAACTCAGGGGAGGGGAGGGGAGGGGAGGCTTTCAGGTCCTGCTGCACAGTGGTAGAGCAGGACCTAGGCTGGGGGTGAGAGTGTTTTGCAGAAAACAATTTTACAGAAGTACCAACAACTGTCTTTACTGTAAACCATTAATTGCCCCAATTAAAATTAAAAAAAAAGAAAAAAAATGTATGTGGGGGAAAGAAAACCTCACACGAGACCTTAAAACATTGTTTATCCCCCTCCCCATTCATTTCAGACCCGGAATCGTTTTGAAGGCACCAGGTCCGAAGTAGAAGAACTGATGAACAAAATCAGACAGAGCCCCAAGGACCACAAGCGAGCCAGTCAGTTTACTGCGGAAGGCTACCTGTATGTTCAGGAGAAAAGTAAGCACGAGCGCCAGCCTACGGGTCACACTGGAGCCATTCCTCCAGCCCAGCTCCCTCTGCCTGTCTCTGCCTCTGCCTGTCTCTGCCTCTGCCTGTCTCTGCCTCTGCCTCTGCCTCTGCCTGCCTCTGCCTCTGCCTCTCTCTGCCTCTGCCTCTGCCTCTCTCTGCCTCTGCCTCTCTCTGCCTCTGCCTCTGCCTCTCTCTGCCTCTGCCTCTCTCTGCCTCTGCCTCTGCCTCTCTCTGCCTCTGCCTCTGCCTCTGCCTCTCTCTGCCTCTCTCTCTGCCTCTGCCTCTGCCTCTCTCTGCCTCTGCCTCTGGCTCTGCCTCTGCCTCTCTCTGCCTCTGCCTCTGCCTCTGCCTCTGCCTCTGCCTCTGCCTCTGCCTCTCTCTGCCTCTGCCTCTGCCTCTCTCTCTCTCTGCCTCTGCCTCTCTCTGCCTCTGCCACTCTCTGCCTCTGCCTCTGCCTCTCTCTGCCTCTCTGCCTCTGCCTCTCTCTGCCTCTGCCTGCCTCTGCCTCTGCCTCTCTCTGCCTCTGCCTCTCTCTGCCTCTGCCTCTGCCTCTCTCTGCCTCTGCCTCTGCCTCTGCCTCTGCCTCTGCCTCTCTCTGCCTCTGCCTCTCTCTGCCTCTCTGCCTCTGCCTCTGCCTCTCTCTGCCTCTGCCTCTCTTTGCCTCTGCCTCTCTCTGCCTCTGCCTTTCTCTGCCTCTGCCTCTTTCTGCCTCTGCCTCTGCCTTTGCCTCTGCCTCTCTCTGCCTCTGCCTCTCCCTCTCCTTTTGTCTCTCCCACTCCCTCTGCCTCTCCCTCTCCCTTTGCCTCTCCCCAACTCCTCCCCTCTCTCCCTCCCTCTCCACCTCTCCTTCTCCCTCTCCCATCCCCTCCCCCCTCTCTCTATATATATATTAGTGAGTTATAGTGATTTACAAGATTATAAGATAACTGGGACATAATTTTATACCACTCCCACCACTAAAGTTCTCTGCCTTGACACCCCTTCCCATGGTATCCACCACAGTTCTCCCAAGGTCTCCCCAAATACATTTTTTCCTCTTTTCCTTCAAGTCCACATGCTGATGTATTCCACATAGTAGCGGAACTGTCCTTCTCTGCCTGCTTCACTCAGTATGCTCACTGCCAGTCCCATCTATTTATATAGGCTTTTTAAAAACTGCTGAGTAGTTCTCCATTGAGCATTTGCTCTATTAAGACTCAAATTAGTGGTTTTCATTTCATTGTTAAAGGCTTCTCCCCCTTCTTTCTGACCCCCAGTATTTTAAACGCACGTGGCCATTTGGACAAAGATGGCTGACCCCATATAGAAGCGGATGCCCCTTTTTATTCACTTCTAAGGTCCCACTTTCACTTCCTTTCTGAGTCACACCTATACTTATTACAGTTTCTGAAGGCCCTGGCTTCATTCGCCCGAACCACATTAAAAAAGGGCAAAATGTGCCGTCCTTCTTTGAGGTGTTTTTCCTAGTGGAGAAGGAGACAGCCACGTGATGTCTCTATGGGCCGCAGAGCTCGGTCCAGATGCTGGCCACTGAGAGCACACATACCAGCGGCTCCTGGGATCTGACCTTTGGATGAATGGTCTGCGATAAGATTGGTTGTGGTATAGTAAGCCCTTCTGAGGGGATTCTCCCTGAATAATGTGACTAGCTTTACTTATAGCTGAATGAATTCCTTTTAAATATGTTTTCCCCTTCTATTTTTGTCTGTATTGATTTTTTTTAGTTATAGGAAAGCTATTGTGTGTAGATGAAATTATGTTGAATAAAAGGTACTGAAATAAAATAGCAAGATGTTCACTATTATCTTTTGTTGCCACCAGTACTACAAATCCACTGTTCCTGGTGGCCATTTTTCCTTTTCTTTCTATCTTTTTTCATAGGACAAATAGAAACTGAAAGGGGAGGGGGTAGATAGAGAAGAGAGAGAAAGACAGACATGACAGACCTGCTTCTCCACTTGTGAAACTTCCCTGCAGGTGGGGAGTGGGGCCTTGAACCTGGCTCCTTGCACATGGTGACATATGTGCCACTGCCCGGCCCCCAATGTTAATTTGTTTTTTTAAAATATTCACTTGGGGTCAGGTGGTAGCTCAGCGGGTTAAGCGCAAGTGGCACAAAGTGCAAGGACCAGTGTAAGGATCCTGGTTCAAGCTCCCAGCTCCCCACCTGCAGGGGGGGTCATTTCACAGGCGGTGAAGCAGGTCTGCGAATGTCTATCTTTCTCTCCCCCTCTCTGTCTTTCCCTCCTCTCTCCACTTCTTTCTGTCCTATCCAACAGCGATAACATCAACAACAACAAGTATAACAACAATAAAACAACAAGTGCAACAAAAGGGAAAATAAATAATAAAAATATTCACTTCAAAAATAAATAAATTGTCACCCTCTGTTGGGATTAGCTTTTGTGAATGTTGGACTTTTACTGGCACCTGAACTTGGTGCCATGCAGACCACTGTGTCTTAAGTGTTCTAATGGTGGTCATTGTACCTTAGCAGGGGTGGCTCTGAGCTTGTCTGGGTGGAGGTGCGAACAGCTTGGCTCTATAATCTTCACACCTCGTCCAAAGCTGCTTCTCCTGGTGCTACAGTCAGGATTGGATCCAGAATGACCATGTAGATGGATCAGAACTCTTGAAAGCTTCCCGAGCTCTTTATACCCAGGGACATGCAGAAAAATGGCAGCTTTCAATGAGCAGATTTTTAAGTATGATTCAACTGCCTAGAAAACATGCCTTTAAACTACTTCTGGGCTGCTGGAAAGTGTTAAAATCTTAAGTGAGCTCTCTGAGGCCCCTCCCTCTTCTCCTTCCCCCATTGGTAGATTCGTAGCACTACTGCTTAGCCTCATGGTGCTGCATTGGCTGCTGCTTTGGGTTTTGCTGTTAGACCTTGTGCCTGTGTGTTTCCTCTGCTACCCACAAACTAATTTTTTCTTTTTGATTTTAGATAGGAAAACAGGGGGGGGTGGGGTTGAGCGGGGGGGGTGGCACACCTGGTTGAGAGCACATGTTACAATGCGCAAGGACCTGGGTTCGAGCCTCCAGTTCCCACCTGCAGGGAGAAAGCTTTGCGAGTGGTAGAGCAGGGCTGCAGGTGTCTCTCTGTCTCTGTCTCTTTTTCACCCCCTTCCCTCTTGATTTCTGGCTGTCTCTATTCAATAAATAAAGACAGATAAAAAACCACATGGGGCAGGGGTGGGGGTGGAGAGAGAAACAAAAACTGTCAGACACCATAGCACTGCCTCATCCTTCATGGAGCTTCCCCTGGTGCTGTGCAAGATGCTCCCTCCCAGGTGGAGCTGGGGAATCTCGAACCTCAGTCCTCCCACACAGTAAATTGTGAGCTCTACCAGGTGAGCCCTCTTCCGGCGCTTCGTCACTGCTTGGTGGGTTTCTCCTCTGTCATAGTGTTCAGCAACCTGTGTATCTACTGGGCTGTGTGGACAGGTGTGTCAGCTCTGTTTCTCCTTGAAGGGCCTGCTCCGTTTGGTTCCAGCTGGGTCAAGCACTACTGCATGTACCGCAAGGCGGCCAAGAAGTTCAACATCATCCCGTTTGAGCACAGATCTGGGGGCAAACTCGTGAGTATTCCATTCTGGCTTTGCAGTCTCTGGAGCAGTGTTTTTGGGTAATATCCAGCCATGTCTGTATTCACTAGCAGTTGTGTTTACCTGCTGTTTTTAGGATGAAATGTTTTGTTTTCGAAATGGAGTATGACCCCCAAAGAACAATTCTTACCCCCCCCCACCCCTTAAAGATAGAGAATGAGACAGAGGACAGAAAGTAGAGAAGGACAGAAGGAGAGAGCATCACTACGTGGCTTGTGAAAGCCTCCCGTGGAGGTGCTCCCACGTGGTGGCCAGGATCTTGAATCTGGGTCCTCACACATGCTGACGTGTGTGTTCTATTGGCTGAGCTCTCTCTCACCAATCTTACCCCTTTTGAATTATATACATGGATTTATAAATGTCAAAGACATTTTTTCTAAAGATGAGAATGGGGCAGAAAGATAGTTCACCAGCTAGGGCATGTCCCTTGTCTGTGGGCGCCCAGGTTTGAGCCCTGGAACCACATAGACATACCAAGCATCAGAGGGCATGCTGGTACTCTGGTGTCTATTGCTGTATCTCTGAAAAAAAGAATTAAAAAAGTGGGCCCAAGATCAATGAAATTATACATGCATGAGATCTTGGATATAGAAAGAGACACACACACACAGACACACACACACACACACACACACACACACACACACACACACACACACAGATAAAGGTAGGATCCTTGTCTGTCATTAGTGCTTAGTTACAGGCATATACTTGTCACATAGCTCTGACCAGTTTTTGTGACCGAGGCCTGTGTTCTACCCGGTCTGACATGCAGGCATACATTCACTCACTTAAGATGGTACAGGGTCAGTGAGCTATGATGCATTTCACTCTTTCACATTGATTTAGAAAGCTCCCACTTTGGTGACTCCCTTGTTTAGCTAACCACTGCTCCCCAGAGGTGAGCAGCAGGAGGATGGTAGCAAGGAAGGAGCAAGACCACCCAGTAGCTAGCTGGCTATTGGCAACAGGGGACTGTGATATGCGATTCAGGTAGAAACTGCAGCTCATGACTACATTCTGTGGTCCAGAGAAAAACCTCTTCTGACTTACGTTGAATGTAACCTGTTGGATGTATTTTGAGAACGTTAAATATCCTTTGCTTGCTGGGCAAAAGGCATAGTTTTGCTTATGTGAATACAGAACTAACCCAAGCACACGTCTGTGGCCCTACACTTGGCATTTTCCCGAAACACATTGAAAACAGCTTATGACGCAAACACATTTATCCCGAAACACATTGAAAACAGCTTATGATGCAAACACATTTAGTAATAGTGCAACGGACACTGAAAATTGTGGCTCAGGAGAAGTGCATGACTCTTTGTCACTCCTGAAGGCTGTCCATGTTGTGATTGGGTGTGAGCTTGGGGTCTGTGTCCTGTCAGAGATCACTCAGGTCCTAAGACACGTCCCTTGCTGAGGACTTTGTGTTGTAGCCACCAAATGCAAGCCATGCAATTTAGAACATAATGGCCGTGACAGTTTGGATGTTTGCATTCTTGAGTCTTCAATGTGGTTTAGAGATCCTCCTATTCCAGAAACCCTTGCAGTGTTGTACAGATGTGTCCTCAGACTTGTTTGAGCTGTCTTGAGGACCTTTGTTCCTGCATTGCTCAGTGTCTGGCCTCTTTCTAATGCTTTCAGAGAGAATAGTTTAGTGGGTTGAGTAGTGCCTGACTGGCAAGAGCACTTAGGAAACAGAAGAAAACATGTTTCTAGCTTTCTGATGACCTTAGCAGCTGGTTGAAGGTCCTCATTGTGCTGCCTGGTGGATTCCAAAGTGGAATTGAAAATTTCACAGGTCAAAAATGGTCACATATGACTTAGTATAAAGTGATGTAAAATAAAAAACAACCAACAATAAGAGTTCAGCTCTGCCTGTAAGCTAGCTCAAGAGAAAAATACACAACAGTTTCATGCACGAGATTCTAAAGCCCCAGGTTCAATCCCTGGCCCTACTGCAGGCCAGAGCTGAACAGTGCTTTGGTTAAAAACTACAACAGTAGGTCTGTGACATTCCCTCTCCACCTACCTCCTCATGAAGTACAATAAAATAAACAACAAACAAAAAGGAGATAGAATTTTAAAACAATGCAGTGAGAGAGTAGCAGATCTCTAGCACTGGGAACTGGTGTCCTCTTTCTGCCTTTAGCATTAGTGTTTGTGAGTTCCGGTTTGATGTTGCTATAATCAAAACAAGGCCTAGAAGGCCGTAAGGACAGGAGAATGACAGAGTGACTGACAAGCTAGCAGGGTGGCTTGGTGGTAAGGCACTTAGCTCACCTGTGCCATCGCACAGATGTCCTGGCACTGCATGAGAAGAACTCCAAAGGAAAAACCCACAAGACAAATAGAGCACGGCTTATGGGAGGGTGGTGCCTGATGTTGTCTCTTATTACAAAAAACAGTTAAGATACTCATTTGTGTTTAGATGAGTGACTTTAGAGGCTAGAAGATAGTTCATATGTGAGAGCACAGACCTCGCTGTTATTGAGGCCCTGAGCTTGAGCCCTGGCCCCACGTGGGATCCTCATGGTTGCCAGGAACAGTAGAGCAGTGGAGACAGGGCCTCCTTCCAGTCTCTCTTATTTGTAGAAATCAGGATGAAAAGCTGGCCCCAGGATGCTCTGCTCTCACATGCACAAGGCCTTGGCTTGCTTCCCATTAAGGGCGTACAGTCTTATGCTATAATTTTTGAAAAGAAATTTCTTTTTTACAGGGTGATGGAGAAGTGTTCTTTTTGAGAGAATGCACCAAAAGGCATACTGACTCCATTGACAGAAGGTTCTGTTTTGATGTGGAAGCTGCTGACAGGTGAGTGGCTGGAATTACTGGGCTTGAGAAATGCATTTCCTTCCTCCTCGTCTCTGCTGAGCCCTCTCGAGCCAGGTCTAGCCCCCACCTCTCTACTGTGCATGTCTGAGTGGCCGCCTCAGCGGTCCCCATGCTGCTGTGCCCAGTACCCAGTGCCCTATCCTTTCCCGACTGGTCACTCTCACTTCTCTCACACTCTGGCCTCATTTGCTCTGGGGCAGCTCAGCCCCTGCCTACTTGCTCATTGCTAGACTTCGGGATGTTGGAACCCAGCATCTCTGGGGCTCAGTCCTTAGCTGTTTTCTCCCTTATCCAAAGTTGGTGACTTTGTCTAACTTGGGCTTGTCTCACAACAGAGGGAAAGATGCCCAAATACTCTCTGCCTTCCCTTGGCTCTCCTTTGTACTGTCCAGGGTGCTCCCATGGCATCCCGGGGACTGAACCCAGGGTCTCGTGAGCACTACTTAGGCATGTGCTCTCCCTGCTGAGCCATCTCACAGCCCCTCTTTTTCTTCTTTCTTCTTTTTTAAAATTATTTATTTTAAAAAGGAGACATTAACAAAACTGTATGATAGGAGGGGTACAACTCCACACAATTCCCACCATCAGATCTCCATATCCCATCCCCTCCCCTGATAGCTTTCCTGTTCTTTATCCCTCTGGGAGTATGGACCCAGGGTCATTGTGGGGTGCAGAAAGTGGAAGGTCTGGCTTCTGTAATTGCTTCCCTGATCCATACTCCCAGTCTACCTCTCTCTTTCCCTAGTAGGGTGGGTCTCTGGGGAAGCAGAGCTCCAGGACACACTGGTGGGGTCATCTGTCCAGGGAAGCCTGGCTGGCATCCTGCTGGCATCTGGAACCTGGTGGCTACAAAGAGAGTTAACATACAAAGCCAAACAAGTTGTTGAACAATTATGGACCTAAAGGCTGGAATAGTGCAGATGAAGTGTTGGGGGGTACTCACTGCAGACTATTGTGTACTTTTGTTTTCAGGTATATATTTTGCCCTACTTTATGGATACGTGTGAACATATGCTCTATCTCAGGGGACCTGGTCTATATCTAGATTTTGGGACTTTGTTAGGAAGTGAACCACCTGGAATGGAATTAGAGAATACTATGAAAGGGACAGTCTCACCTGAGTAATGGAGCTGAAGGGTTGTCATTCCATACCTGAAGTCTCTGGACACAGTCTGAAGTGAAGCATGCTGAGGTGGCACTTGTTGCGTTGATTAGGTTGTGATCGGCAGATGCAATATTATTTGATATGAATTGAGAGGAGCATGCGGGAAAGCGCGCCCCACCCTAAGGTTCCAGGACTGGGGGAAATATAGGCTCTATAGTGGAAATGTGAAGTTCCTGCTGTCTTAGGGTTCAAGAAGACAATGGATAGTTACTATCATCATCACATTATTTGGTGATTGGGTTAACTTTGAAAAGTCCCTTTGTTAGGATTTGCTGTACAATACCCAACATCTTGTATATAGCTGTGGCTTTTTCTTATTTCTAAACAGGGAAATGTCTCTTGATGCCCCTACTCCCAAATCCCCACCACTATGTTGCTATTGGCCTCCAGTACTGGGGTAGAAACATGCATCTGCTTTGAGATCATTATCCTAACTCTGGGATTTAAAGGCATACAGGGAAGAACACAGGTTCTTGCTCTGTCTCTTCTCCTGATGATTGGCTACAAATGAGAGATTTGCTGTTTGCCTGTTCGATGCTGAAGTTCCTGAGGACCGGTTCCCTGGTTTAGTGTGACTCAGTGCCTCAGCCCCAAATCTAGTGCTTTATTGATGGTGCGTGTTCACCAGGTTTGACCTGGGTTACGTGAAACTGAATTGTGCTTAGAAGTGACAGCAGGGAGATTAGAGGCAGCTGAGCAACTGCCTGTCGGTTGTCCTTTTCTTCCTGGCAGCGGCATTGCGAATCCCCGTGTTTATGTTCATTTTGTCGGGATACAGTGAGCATCATTCATTTGGGGGCATGTGGTCTGGGGTTTCTGATGGAGTTTGCGCAGATCCCACCGAGCAGCTTTCCACAGTGGATGCCTCGTGCTTAAGGGGACATCGTCTCTCCACCCCATTTTTATTTTTAATTTATTTATTGGGGGATTAATGGTTTACAGTCAACAGTGAAATACAGTAGTTTGTACATGTGCAACATTTCCACATAACAGTACAACCCCCACTAGGTCCTCCTCTGTCATCGTGTTTGAAGACCTGACCCCCCCCCCGCCCCGAGTGCTTTACTTTGATGCAATTCACCAGACCCAGTCTGTTAAGATGTTTTTTTAAAATTGGGTTTGTTTCATTCCCATCACACTTGCTGAAATTCCTCTTGTGGTACAGGCAGGTTGACATGGCAGCAGTTGGCGATAGATGCTTTTTGCACAGCAGAATGGGAGCCTGGGCTTGCTACTTCACCTGTGTTGACGTCAGGCGAGAGTTTGCACTTAACTGTTGAGTGAATTGTATCATCTATATTTGTGTGGGATTGAAAGACCTAGAGGAAGGTGACTCGGGTAGTGGAGAAGGCTCTTCTCCTCTCCTGTTGAGGAGGTCTGGGGAGATCAGTTCAGGAGTGGGGATGCAGGGCTGGGTTCTTGTGCTTGGTTCATTGCCTGGCACAGGGTCCTCACCCTGTTGGCCATGCAGCACTGCTGGTTGGTGAGGAACTCTCTCTCGAGGGTATTCACACACCGTTGGCCAGCATGGAGGTAGGAGATTCTGTCTAGGTGCAAGGGAAGCTGGCAGTCTATTGTCTTTTGTTTCTACAAGTCCATGATGGTTCTTTTCTTGCCGTCAGGGTCCAATGCTTGCAGGTCCCCACTCTTCCCAATGGCCTTTTCTCCCCCCTTTTTTCTTTTTCCTTTTTGATAGAAGGCAAGAGCCACAAATTGGGAGAGATTTCTCCGCTTGAGAAGCTTTACCCGTGCAGGTGAAGGCCAGGGCCTTGGACCCATGTCCTCATGTATGTCAGTGTGTGTGTCTACTGGCTGGAAACCCCCCATCCCCCGTGTTGTTCTGATACCTGGGGTGGGAGGGGAGACTAGCTCAGGCCAGGGTGGGCCTTTACTGCCTTTACTTTCAGCTGGCCGTTATTGCCTGATTGTCAGTACTTAGGATGGATGTGGGTGTCTCTCTAGTCCGATAAAAGGCTACTTTAGGCTATCATGGACAAAAGTCAGCATTTAAGAATACCACCAAAAAGGGAAAAGAGTGGGAGGGGGATATTTCAGCCGTATAGCCCCGAACTTGCATTTCGGAGGCCACAGGTCTGATTTTAGGCAGCATCCAGTCCAGAGCTGATAGCTCTGGTCTCTCACTCTGTCTTCTCTTCAGGATCAAATAAAATTTTCATTTTTAGGAAAAGTGAAAGGGTTCCAAAGACATAGCTCATCACATTAGAGCACAAGCCTTATATACCTGAGAACACAGGTTTGACTTCGGATACCACCATATGCAGAGCTGAACAGTTCCCTCCTTACCCCCCCCCCCCAATGTAAAAGGACAAGCACCCACAGGATGTGAAGAAGCACTTCTAAATGACATATCCAATAAAGGAGTTATTGGAAAGGAGTTCAGCTTATATTAGTAACTTGGTAGTTTATAGATTTACATTTAATAAGATATATACTATTATAATTTATAGCCACATGAATCTCTGTTGTTTAAAATAGACCTTTTAAATTATTATTTTATTATTATATTTATTTACTTGTTGGATAGAGACAGTAAAAAATCGAAACGGTGGGAGTCAGACGGGTTAACCGTAGGTGGCACAAAGCACAAGAACTGGCGTAAGGATCCCGGTTCGAGTCCCCGGCTCCCCACCTGCAGGGGGGGGTCACTTCACAAGTGGTGAAGCAGGTCTGTAGGTGTCTATCTTCTTCTCCCCCACCTTTCTCCACCTTTCTTCCCCACCTTTCTCCATTTCTCTCTGTCCTATCCAACAACAATGACATCAATAACTACAACAATAAAACTACAAGGGTAACAGGGAATAAATATTAAAAAAAAAAGGAAAACTCGAGAGGGAAAGGGGTGATAGAGAGACAAACACATCTACGGTACTGGCAAAGCTTTCTACCTGTAGGTGGGGACTGAGGGCTCGAACCCAGGTCCTTTGCACTGTGACGTGTGCTCAACTAGGTGTGCTACCACCCAGCCCTGCCTTATCAATCTCCATATAGACTTTTTACTCACTCATGATTATTCAAATACTCTGTTAGTAGTGAGCAAAAAGATCCAAATAGACATTTTTATTTTTATTTATTTTTAATTTTATTTCTGCCTCCAGGGTTATTTCTGGGGGATCGGTGCCTGCACCACAAATCCACTGCTCCTGGAAACTTTTTTTTTTTTTTTCCCCTCCAGGGTTATTGCTGGGCTCGGTGCCTGCACCATGAATCCACCGCTCCTGGAGGCCATTTTTCCCCCTTTTTGTTGCCCTTGTTGTTGTAGCCTCGTTGTGGTTATTATTATTGCCATTGTTGATGTTGTTTGTTGTTGGATAGGACAGAGAGAAATGGAGAGAGGAGGGGAAGACAGAGAGAGAGGGGGAGAGAAAGATAGACACCTGCAGACCTGCTTCACCGCCTGTGAAGTGACTCCCCTGCAGGTGGGGAGCCGGGGGCTCAAACCGGGATCCTTACGCCCGTCCCTGCGCTTTACACCACATGCGCTTAACCCACTGCGCCACCGCCCGACCCCCTCCTGGAAACTATTTTACCTCTTTTTGTTGCCCTTGTTTTATCGTTGTTGTGGTTATTATTGTTGTTGTTATTGATGTCGTTGTTGGATAGGACAGAGAGAAATGGAGAGAGGAGGGGAAGACAAGGGGAGAGAAAGATAGACACCTGCAGACCTGCTTCGCCACCTGTGAAGTGATTCCCCGGCAGGTGGGGAGTTGAGGGCTTGAAACTGGATCCTTACGCCAGTCCTTGCGCTTTGCGCCATGTATGCTTAACCCGCTATGCTACCACCTGACCCCCACATTTTAAATTTTTATTTATTATTATTTTTGGTAATGACAGAGAGGTAGGTGGAGAGGGAGAAGGAGAGAGAAAGGGAGGGAGGGAGGGGGAGAGAGAGAGAGAGAGAAGAGAGGAGAGGAGAGGATAGAGAGGGAAGAGAGAGAGAGAGGGGGGGGGGGGACCACAGCACTTGGGAAAACTGTTCCCATCCGTGGAAATTCTTCTTTTCATCACATGCAGGTGCACTCACATTGTGCCTCTTAACCTGACAGTTCAGATAGTGTGTTTGGTTTGAATCTGCCTAGTGCCTAGTAGATCCCTCTTGGAAGAAGGTCAAGGTCATGCTTGCTTCTGTGAAAAGTTCCGTTTTCACTCTTACAGTGGCTGAAATAAGCTGGGATCTGTCTCCCAGCCCTGTATGTGAATTTTCCACTAGTTGTCCACAGAGTATAACTTGTATTTTAATCGTCACCGTATCTACATTTTCATAAATACACAATTCCTTTCAATTACCACCCTCAGCCCCCTGGGCCATACTATTTATTTTATGCCTACATAGACTGTAAACCCCAAAACACATTAGTACTTCATAAAATTGTAAAAATATTTTTATTAAACTTTAAAAATGTTTTTATTTATTTATTATTGGATAGAGACAGAGGAATTGAGAGGGTATGGGGAGATACAGAGGGAGAGAGAGAGAGAGACAGAGACAGAGACAGACAGATACCTGCAGTCCTGCTTGACCACTTCGTGAAACTTTCCGCGTGCAGGTGGGGACCAGGGGCTTGAACGTGCAACCTTGTTCACTGTAATGTGTGTGCTTAACCAGGTGTACCACTGCCTGGCCCCTAACAATCTTTACCAGTGCTTAGTGCTCAGTTTCAATCGCTATATATACGTGCACACATAAGGGTCTGTCCATATACGACTTTTTGCTTTTAATACCAACACGTTTATCCATTCTTCATCTATCACTGCCGAACCAGGTTTCTGTCTTGTGCTATCTCCCCGAAGTCCCTTAGGCTAATATAATTTGAGTATTTCATGGAATGAAAGTCTGCCGAGGAGAATTCTTCATGTACTGTCTGTCTGAAAACATCTTTATTTTGTCTTCAATTTTTTATGGATGCAGAATTCCAGAGTGATAACACTCCCCCCTCAGACTTCAAAGTCCTCACTCTGTTTTCTTGAGGCTGCCATCTTTTTTTTCCTCTTCATGACAAGTCATCCATCTTTCTTATTGTTCCCCTGGAAGCTGCCTTTTTCTTTTGCTGCTTTCAAGATTTTCTTTTTATAATGTGCCCAGATGGGTGTGGCTTTCTTTGTTTTATCTACTTGGGGTTCATGGGGGTTCATAGATTTGTGTGCTGACATCCTTTTCTTTATCAGTTTGAGAATAAAAAAAAAAACCTAGCCATTAACTCTTTAAACACTGCTGCCCCTCACTCTCTCTTCACTTTCCAGGATTCTCATTAGTCTGTGTTAGACCACTTGCTCTTTTCAGCTCTGCTTGCAGGACTGTGTGTTGGAGAGGTCAGCTGTGCTGGAGAGGAAGCAAATTCCATTGGAGGGGAATTTTGTTAATCACTTAAGAGAAGAAGCAGACCATGCCACCCAGGGTCTTTTGGGGAGACATCAGGAGTATGGAGCAGTGGAAATCCTATGGAGCCTCTCTGGGGCTTCTGAGGGAGTGGCTGGGCAGAGAAGGGGGACTAGCAGAGGCCTGGTGAGCTCGGGCTGCTAGGGTGGAGTGGTTTTCAGTTGTCTGATATTTGCTCCTGGAGGAACCTGGGGAAAGGTCAATGTTGGTGTGGAGTGTGGGAGTTAGGAAAATGGCAAGAGAGACTCTGCACTGAGTAGGTTTCACACCAGAAACTTATATGCTGAATTCCTCATAACTTAGCTTTTCATTTCTTGTTAAAACAATTTATTTTATTTTTCTCCTTCTAATAGAGATAGAGGCAGAGAGGCAAAGAGAGAGAGAGAAAAAGAGATCACAGTGCCAAAGCTTCCTTTAATGCAGCAGGGACCACGCTCGGACCTGGGCCATGTACATGGCAAAGCAGCACACTATCCAGGTGAGATATTTCACCAGCCTCATGCATTTTTCTTTCTTTTTTGTGTGTGTGTCCAGGGTTATTGCTGGGGCTTGGTGCCTGCACTACAAACCCTCTGCTCCTGGAGGCTATTTTTTTCCTTGTTTATCATTGTTGTTGTTATTGCTGTCATTGTTGTTGGATAGGACAGAGAGAAATGGAGAGAGGAGGGGAAGATGGGGGAGAGAAAGCTAGACACCTGCAGACCTGCTTCACTTCTTGTGAAGCGACTCCCCTGCAGGTGGGGAGCTGGGGGCTCGAACTGGTTTTTGTGCTTTATGCCATGTGTGTTTAACCCGCTGCACTACTGCCCGGCCCCCATGTATTTTCATTTTATAGTAGTTTCTCTGTTGAATTTTTAAAATCAGTTTATGCAGGTTGATTGGTTTCACAGTGGGTCCTTTGACCTTTTTACTGCAGTGGCTTTAGTTTTCCCTCTAATACCTGTACTGTTTCTAGGTCTGGCTGGCTATTTCTCTCTAGGGAAAAAAAAGACCAATTTATTTGTTAGAGATAGAGAACCAAAGCATCACCCTGGCATGTGGGATGCTGGGGGTTGACCTTGGAATCTTGTGCTAGAGAGTTTAGTGCTTAACCCACCATGCTATCTCCTGGGCCCAGGTCTGGGTCTCTCTCTCTCTCTAAATTTTTATTTATAAAGTGGAAATATTGGCAAGACCATAGGATAAGATGGGTTCAATTGCACACAATTCCCACCACCAGGGAAGGGATGCCTACTCTTCCCTCAGGCTGTTGCTAGGAAGGATTGTCCTTTAAAAGTATGATTGAACTGAGATGCCATTTGTCACAGGATTTAGATAATTTGAGGAGGGTCCCCAGAAGCTTTCTCCAAGATTGTGCATACACGACCACATGCCTCAGCCTGTCTCGCTGAGCTTCATGCTGGCTTTTCCATGAGCATTTGGAGCACCCTGGCAGGGTCCCATGGGGATGATGTGCAGAGTGAGTTCAACTCTCTGTGTCTACGTCTTCTAGGGATTTGTAAGTGTCACAGCAGCCTCTGCTCTCCATGTCCCAGCTTTGCTAAGGTTCTACTCCTGTGCTCCTGTCTGATGGCTTGGTCTTTGGCCTGCTGCTTCACAGGGGATGAAGGCAGCCCTTTGTGTGTCTATGTACTTTTGTGGGTTTTATCTACAAGAAGAGAGGTCTCTGCATTTTAATATCTACCTACCTATTTATTTTTTAGTTGTCTCTAATTCATCCTTGATCTTGCTAATTCTGTCGTCAGCCTCATTTATTCTATTCTCTCTCCCCTCTACTGTTTTCTGGAGTTCATCTATTTTGTTACCCTGTTCTGATACTGTTTTAGCTTGTTCAGCTAGTTGTGTTTTTAGCTCAGCGATTTCAGCTTTCTAATAACCTTGAGATAATTAGTGTTTTCTTCCAGGGTCTCATTGGTTGTTACTGCATTTCTGATGACACTTCTTTCAAACTCTTTGCTAACTCCTATGATTATTTCCTTAACTAGTGTTTGGATGTTGACCTCATTATTTTGTGCTTCTGCCTTTGGGGGGCTTTTAGCTGGACTCTTGTCCTGGTTCATTTCTCCAGTATTTCTTCTTGTTGGTTTAAACCATTTTATATAATATGTTATGAGGTCCCTCTTTCAGTACTTTTCAAATTACTGATCACTCTTGCCTGGATTAATTTGTGTCTAAGTAAGGTAATTAAAGGGTTCACAGTTGTGGAAATTGACAGTTGTTTCAATAGTATTTTAATCCCTGAGTGGCTTAAAGTACTCTTTTGTTTTTTTTCTTCCCTGTAGGCTATGGGAGCCTGAGGGCTTTTAAACTCTAAGTAGGCTTCTTAGCTTAACCACTGACTCCTGACCAAGAGATAAAGCAGGATGTGGCAGAGATATTCCAGTGGTTATGCAAAGAGACTTTCACAGCCCTACCACTAGGCCACCAGGTATAGATCTTCTCCTAAGGTGGGGTGCAAAGAGCTTCTAAGGTAGTTATGCAAAGAGACTCTCACACCCCCAAGGATCCAAAGTTCCAGGCTCAATTCAGCTTCTC
The DNA here is from genome assembly GCF_950295315.1 of Erinaceus europaeus. Classification (NCBI taxonomy): domain Eukaryota; kingdom Metazoa; phylum Chordata; class Mammalia; order Eulipotyphla; family Erinaceidae; genus Erinaceus; species Erinaceus europaeus. The sequence continues at coordinate 54,934,002 of NC_080180.1, read as the reverse complement.
TGCCAAGCCAGGCAGCACTGCTGGGCCTTGTAAGTTTCTAAACAAGTCCCGTTTATAGTCTGCAGGTTCTGAGGCAACTATTCACTATGTTCTCATCAGGAGAACAGCATGGAAAGGTTTCTACCACACAGCCCCACCGCTAGGCCACCAAGGTGTAGATCTCCTGAGTTTCCTGGTTAGTTCTCTGTTCCTAGATGTCAGCACAGGGCCTCCCCCCTGCTGCTCCAGCCTCTGAGGGCAGTAGCAATGGAGACTCAGAGTTGCATTTGGTGAGTCTTACGGGAGTCCTCTCCTTCTTTCAGCCGTCTTTCAGTTGGTAAAACAGACTGGAGGTGGTGCCTCAACTAGTAAACCGCCAGACTGTTACCAGTAACTTAATCTCTCTCTAGGCTCCTCTCTGCCCAGGACCCACACGTGTTTGAATTTACCGATGATTTGGTGGGTTCCTGAAGTCTGCCTTGTTGCAGTTCCAAATGATTTCCTTTGGTATTCCTAGTTGACCTGGAAGAAAAGAGGCTACTTATTTTTTTATATTTGACATCTTCAGTCTGTAAGTACTTATTTTTAAAAAACCAGGATGGAGCTGAAGAGGGACAGCTCCTGGGGCAGGGGGTGTACCGTATTATGCACAGGACCCAGGTTCAAGCCCTAGCACCATACACAAGGGGTGCCAGCACCCAGGGATGCTCAAGTGCTGTGGTCTCTGTCTTTCTCTCTCTCTCTCTGAATTGAAACAGAGTGAGCTGGGAACTGAAATTGTTCACACAGGAGGATCTGGCTCTGTAAAAGTAAATAAATAATAAAAAAATAAACAGAATAATTGAAAGGTCACAAGGATTTTATAGGTTCTCCATCTTGTTCACAACTTTCTACATTATAAGCAGCATTTCCCTAATGATTAATGGTTGCAATTCACTTTTATTGGCAGAAATAATCTCACTTCTCACCATGCCCTTGCTTACTTGATCTATTTGAAACATTTTTGGTGGATAGAAGAATTACTAGGAAGTTTTCACCCTTGACAAAATCAGGCACCATGCTTTTACCATCTCTGGAAAAGTATAGGACTCACAGATTTGTACTCTGCACTCCCACCATCCCCTCAGTGCACCCCCTGCCCCCACTACCCTTAGGATGGCTGATTATGACAGCTCTGGTTCTGTAACAGAGGGGAGGCATCACGAGCCGTCTTATGCTACTATGTTGACATAGTTCTGTTTGGCCTGCCACCTTCCCCTTCTCAAGGTGAGATTGAATGCTGGGCTTGCAGTTTGATGACCTGACTTTTCCCCCTTTAACCTTTTCAATATATATATATACATTAGAGCAGTTTTTCATATGTCTCTTGGCCTTTTGGATTTATTTGGTTGATATTCTGTTCATATCCTCTCCCCATGTTTGGATAGGGTCTTTTTGTTTTGTTGCTAAGTTTAGTGAGCTCTTTACATATTTTGGTTATTAGCCTTTTGTCTGTTGTATAGCATGAATGCTCCAAGTCATTGATTGCCAGAGAAATGCAAATAAAGACAACAGTGAGATACTACTTCAGCCTTGTGAGAGTGTCGTACATCAGAAAGGATAGTCACAACAAATGCTGGAGAGGCTGTGGGGCAAAGAAACCCTCTTGTACTGCTGGTGGGAATATAAATTGGTCCAGCCCCTGTGAAGAGCAGTCTGGAGAACTCACAAGGCTAGAAATGGACCTACTCTATGACCCTGCAATTCCTTTCCTGAGGATATATCCTAAGGAACCAAACACATCCATCCAAAAAGATTTGTGTATACCTATGTTCATAGCAGTACAATTTGTAATAGTCAAAACCTGGAAGCAACCCAGGTGTCCAACAACAGATGAGTGAAAGATGTGGCATATATACACAATGGATGACTACTCAGCTATTAAGAATGATGAATTCAGGTGGGGGCAGGTAACATAATGGTTATGCAAAGAGACTTTCAAGCTTGAGGCTCCAAAGTCGCAGGTTCAATCCCTGGCACTACCATAAGCCAGAGTTCAGCAGTGCTCTGGTTAAAAAAAAAAAAAAGATGAATTCACCTTCTTCATCTCAGCTTGAAAAGAGCTTGAAGGAATCATGGTAAGTGAGATAAGCCAGAAAGAGAAGGATGAATATATGGAATATGGGATGATCTCACTCACGCATGGACAGAAGTTGAGAAATAAGAACAGAAAGGGGAAACACAAAATAGAATTTGGATTGAGTCTGGTGTACTGTACTAAAGCAAAGGACTAGGGTGGTGGTGGTGCTGGTATTCAGGTCCTGATGCGAGGTGATGAAGGAGGACAAGGTTGGGGGTGAGAATATTTTGAAGAAAACTGAGAAATGTTACGCATGCACCAACAACTGTACTTACTGTTGACTGTAAACCATTAATCCCTGTAATGATGATGACGATGATGAGAAGGGCAGTAAAATAGTCTAACTGTTGCCACCAAAGGCTTTGGCTTCTGCAACTTAGGTCCCCCTCTAAACTTTTCTGATTGCAATAATAATCTCATTAACGTGCCACTCACATATGTCTTGAGAATGCTTTTCTCCACTTCTGCCTTTTTAGGTTCCTTGATCTATGAGGTAGGATGTAAGGAAGACACATGTCTTCCAGGTGCTTAGCTAGAACCATAACAATGCAGTTGAGTGAGGTGGGGTGGTGGCGCACCTGACTGAGCACACATATGGCCATGCTCAAGAACCTGGGACTGAGATGCCATTCCTCACGTGCAGGGGATGCTTTACAAGTGGTGACAGGTCTGCAGGTGTCTGTCTTTCTCCCTCCAGGTTTGAACCTCTTGCTATGCAGAGGGGAGGCATCACGAGCCGTCTTATGCTACTACTCTGCTGTTTCTCACCCTCTATAAAAAAAAAAAAGTCTAGGGATCTCTGAGGAACAGTAGAATTGTGTGGGCATGAAACTCTAGCAGTAACAATTCTATTTGGAAAAAATTCAATTGAAAGAGAATCACTAGCTGTGGTATGAAATATAAAGATAATAGCTATGTAGACTGCTGCTTCTACATGTCCTGGCATCTTCCTGATGCATAAAAAACCTCCCCCCCCCCAAAAAAAAAGAGTGAATGACAGGAAATCATCTAAGAACAAGAAGTACTGATTTAAGAATAAGAAGTTGTCTGAGCTACATTTCTTCAGACTTCTATTCTCGGTGTTAAATCTACAGGTGGTAATTAGGGTTTTCAGGTAAGGCAAATTATTCTGGGAATTTGCTGCCTTTCATCTGGTGCAGTTTTCCCTTGAGATTATCTATACACACATAGACATACATGCATACTCACATGATCTTTGCATATCATACATGCTGCTTTTGAAAGCAGGTGGCCTGGCCACAGACCCGTCCCTGCTAAACTGCCTTTGCATTGACTTAGAATCAGCTTTGCTGGGCGTAGAGAGTCAGAACCCAGCGCCACATCTGGTGCACCCTGGCCGCTTGCTGTGCGTCCATTGGTGGCAGTGAGCTCTGCTAGAATTAGAGACCGTGGCAGGACGGGTGCGATGCTTTGTTGCGGGCTTGGCTCCAAGAAACCCAGACTAGAGCTTTCTCATATCTCCTCACTTCAGTAGAGCCAGTGATGTTGCTTTAGCTTCTCCCTGAAATGAAGGGATACTTGTCCTTCTTTCCTCTTCTTCTTCTCCCGCTTTCTTCCTTTCTGTAGGTGGAAACATGCCCGCCTGTGCCGTAATGTATATATTTTGCCTCCGAGGTTATTGCTGGGCCTTGATGCCTGCACTATGAATCCACTGCTCCTGACGGCCATTTTTTTCCATTGTTGTTTAATAGGGCAGAGAAGTTGAGCAAGGAGGGGAAGACAGAGGGGGAGAGGAAGATAGACACCTGCAGACCTGCTCCTCTGTTTGTGAAGTGACCTCCTTGCAGGTGGGGAGCCAGAAACTTGAACTGGGATCTTTGCGCTGGTCCCTGCACTTCATACTATTATTTGTGCTTAACCTGGCACACTACCGCCCAGCTCCCAGCTCCCAGCTCCCAGCTCCCAGCTCCCAGCTCCCAGCTCCCAGCTCCCAGCTCCCAGCTCCCAGCTCCCAGCTCCCAGCTCCCAGGATGGGATATATCTTACCTTTTTTTTTTTTTGATCCTGGGCCTCTCTTACATGCGTGACTTCACTAGTTCCTGGCTGCTTTTTTACATTTAGAGGGAGAGACATAGATGGCGACATACCACAGCTTTCTGTGGTGCCAGGTTTGAACTTGAGCCCTGTGCATGGCAAAATGCCTGCCCTGCCTGGTTAGCTACCTCTCGAGCCCAAGAGCATATGGGGCATCAAACCTAAACCTCATCCCTGTGAAGCATGTGCTCTTCCTCTGAGCTCCATCCTGGGTCCCAGCGCTGTTTTCTTGTTCCTTCCTGTACTTATGTCTCAGCAGGAGGGGCTCAGGGAGCTGGGAGTGCAAGCAAGTAGCTCCTTGAAGGGCTGGGAACCCAGTTTTCTGCGACACCGGTGACTGATGCACTTCTTCCAGCAATGTGTTGCAGGTGTCAGGTGTTTTGAAGGATGTGGAGTGTGATGAATTAATTCTCAAACACAATTGTTTTGAGTTACCATGTTATTATTTGTCAAAATGTAAACAGAAATAGAAGTCTCTTTTGCAGGTGAAAGGTGTGTACTTTACCTCCCGCCTCTCAAGACCTTTGCTGACTTCTCTGCTCTGTTCCGCAGAGACCCAGCTGGCTCAGGTCTGAGGCACTGCTTGCAGGCATGGTGTATGTAAGGTGACACTGGTTTTTATGCCTACTTGGATTTGTATTTTTTTAATTTAAATTTCTTTATTTACTTATTTTTCGCCACAAGGGTTATCGCTGGGCTTGGTACCAGCACTATGAGTCTACTGCTTTTGGTGGCCAATTTTTTTCCTTTTTTTATTGTTGTATTTATTGTTTTTATTGATGTCGTCGTCGCCATCGTCATCGTTGGATAGGACAGAGAGAACTGGGGAGAGGAGGGGAAGACAGGGGAGAGAAAGACAGACACCTGCAGACCTGCTTCACTACCTGTGAAGCGACTCCCCTGCAGGTGGGGAGCCGGGGGCTCAAACCGGGATCCTTACACTGGGTCCTTGTGCTTGGCGCCACCTGCGCTTAACCCACTGTGCTACCGCCCAATTTCTGATGGCCATTTTTTAATTGGATAGGACAGAGAGAGATTTGAGAGAGGAGGGGAAGGTAGAGAGGGGGAGAGAAAGATACCTGCATTCACAAGCAGTAAAACAGGTCTGCAGGTGTCTTTCTCTCCTGCTCTCTGTCTTCCCTGCCTGTCTCAATTTCTCTGTCCTATCCAACAGCAATAACAACAATGGCAATAAAATGGAAAAAAAAATGGCCTCCAGGAGCAGTGGATTGATAGTGCAGGCAATGAGTCCCATCGATAACCCTGGGGGGGGCACACTTGCAGACCTGCTTCACTGCTTGCAAAGTGACCCGCCCCCCTGCAGGTGGGGGGCTGGGGGCTCAAACCAGGATCTTTGTGCCGGTCCTTGGGCTTTGTGCTGTGTGTGCTTAGCCCGGTGCACTACTGCCCGACCCCCCTTCTTGGATTGTTTTCGAGACACTCTGATGATTTCCTCCTCCTAGGTCCAGGGCAAGATTGGGGCTCCTTGCATGTCTTTGGTGGGTGCCTCATCCTCCCTTTACCGCCACATGTTCCCCAGCTTGGAAATTCTCGAAACCCCAGTGATCTTTATGGAGGCCTCATGTCGGAGTAGTCAAGTCATTGACTATTGGTGACTGCATGTTCCAGCCCCTTTTCTCCCCACAAAGGTTTGTGTGTAGGTTTGCTTTGAGAGGAACTTCTAACTCTCAAAATCATGTGGCTGGTTTCCCTGGCAACCAGTCCCCATCCTGAGATTCTCTAGGAACCCCAGACACAGTCATCACAAACATATCTATCATTTCAGAGATTCCACAGGGCTGAGGAGCTGTTTTAACCTGGAAATGGAATCAAAGAGCAAACTAATAATTCTCACTTAGTCAGACCCAGGAATTTTTACCGGAAAGAATGGAGAACAAGAGTGTCAGGAGATATTTGTACACCTGTGTTAATGGCAACATTATTCATAACAACCAAAAAATAAGGTAGTAGCAATCCATGTGCCCACCCAAGGATGAATGGATAAGCAAAATGGTGGTCTCTCCCACATAAGGGAATATTACTCAGCCTTGAAAAAGCAAGGCAATTCTTACATATATTACAACATCAACAAAAATGGAGTGTCTTCTGCTAATTAAATAAAGCCAGTCACTAAAAGACAAGTACTGTATGATCCAATGTAAAAAAAGTGACTAGAGGAATTCTTCTCAGAGAGAGTAGGAAGGATGGAAGGGTGCTTGCTGGAATTGTGGGGACGAGATGAATGTTGCATCATTGTATGACAGGCACAGTGTCGTAGCTTTGCTAAAGTTGAGCTCTGAAGATGGGCTGAGAATGCAAATGCACTCAACATGTAAAAAGGGTCAAACAGTCTGTTTTCTGGCATGTGTCCTTCATCCCAGTTATCAAACACCACAACGGAAGTGCCGCAAAAGCTCTTGAGGAAGTCATTGTTCAAAGAGGCACTTTGTTCTCAGCAATCTGGGCTAACCTGATCTGTTTCCGTTTCTTGCAGGCCTGGCGTCTCCTTGACCATGCAGGCATTTTCTGAAGAAGAGAGGAGGCAGTGGCTGGAAGTTCTGGGTGGAAAAGAAGCTGTAAGGATCCCCAGTGGTGGGCTTTCCTTTCACATCCTCTGGATCTGAGCTGTGCTCGTTTCTATATTATCTTGGGGTCCTGGTATTAGAAGCATGCTCCCCGATGCAGTTGAAGTGGGCGTTTGTTTACCTCCATCTGGGAAGCAACTTGGGATTCTAAGAATTCAGCTCAAGGGAGCAGCTCAAGTTTGACTGGGAATTTGATTGATTTTAAAGACACTGGTTTTATTTAATTTTTAAAAGATAGATATTTGATAGAGACAGAAAAATCAAGAAGGGAGGGGGAGACAGAGAGACCTGCAGCACTGCTTCACTGATTGCAAAGCTTTCCCCCTACAGGCGGGGACCCAGGGTTTGAACCAGTATCCTTGTGCACTATAACGTGTGCTCAACCAGGTATGCTGCCACCTGGCCCCAATTTTTGTTTTTTCTTGATGTGACCATTCTGATTTGCTGGAGGAAGTCAGCTACCTTCTCAGTTTCTCCCTTCCTGCCTGCTAGAAGCCTTGAGGGTGAGGACCTCCACAAACATTTGCATTTTATTTATTTTCATCTCAGTGGAGATGAAGCAGTGCAGGTGACACTGTGAGTGACCACTGTGACTTGCTCTTTTTTTTTTTTTTTGGTCACCAGGGTTATTGCTGGGGGTTGATGCCTGTAGGGCTTCACTCTTCCTGGCAGCCTTTTCCTCCTGTTTTGATAGAGCCGGGGTGGGGCGCATTCGGCCTGCTGGCCATATACTGCCATATACCATTTGTCCCTGCTAAGGCAGCCATAGTCAGAACTTGAAATTCAATAAATATAGGGATTTAAAAAAAAAATACGGCAACACTAAGTGCTTTATTTTTAAAGATAGAGGTGGGGGTGGAGGTAGCAGATTGACTGACCAACCAAGACCACAGCACCACTTTGATGCAGTGGGGGCCAGGCTGGAACCTGGGTTGCACATGTGGAAAAGCAGCGAGCTCTCTTGCCAGTGCCTAAGTCCTATTATAATTTTAAAGTTGATAATTTTGTATAGTCTACAAATATAAATATCAAATTGACTTGTTAGGAAAAAGGGTTATATTCCCCTGTGATAGAGGATTGGGGTGGGGAAAGAGAGAGATTGACTGACTGACTGACTGACTGACTGACTGACTGACTGGCTGACTGGCTGGCTGCTATATTACTGCCCTACCACTTGTGAAGCTTTCTCCATGCAGGTGAAGGCTGGGAACCTGAACCTAGGTCATCACGCATGGTAACAGGTGTGCTTTACCGGAAGCGCTATCACCCGGCCCTTGCTGTGCTCCTGACAGTTTATGGCTCAGCCTGATGGTTGAGAGTATGAAGTAGCCTGAGTGAATGGGTCTCTGAGAGTATTCAGTTTGGTTTGCGGAATAAATTAAAGGCAGTGATACAGATCCAGCATTTGACAGAAGAGTCCAATCCATTTGCTGCTTGATTTGGGAATCACTTTCATTTCCGGAGACTGGTGGTGGCTTTTAGGAGTTGAGATTTTATCAGATTATGAGAATCACAAACTTTATGAGAATAATTATAAAAAGCAACATAAGACCAATTGAAATCAACTCTACCTCAGTATTTTGACTCTTTTAAGCAACCAAGACAGGAAGCAGATGGCCAGCATTTGCCATTGTGCAAGGGTTTTTATAAAGAGGACAAGAGTATGGTTTGAAAGTGGAAAAAGCAGTCATCAGAGGTGTCTGAATAGAGCTTAAGACATAGGCAGAAGGGGGGGGTTGGGCGGGAGCACGCTGGGCTAAATGCACTTAGTGCTAAGTGCAAGGACCAGCATAAGGATCCTGGTTTGAGCCCCCAGCTCCCCACCTGCAAGTGGTGAAGCAGGTCTGCAGGTGTCTATCTTTCTCTCCCCTTCTGTGTCTTCCCCATCTCTCTCAATTTCTCTCTGTCCTATCCAACAATGACAACAACGGAAAAAATGGCCTCCAGGAGCAGTGGATTTGTAGCAGGCATCAAGCCTGTAGGCAGAAAGCTGATGAAAAGTTCTGGACACTGACAGAGTACATGTGTGAATGGCAGAGCTCCCAGCAGTGATGTGCTGTGGGCTGGGCCTCTAGGTCTGTGAAATCACGCTCTGGATGCTCATGCAACAATGAAGCCACCCAGCGTCGCCCTTTCTCAGATCATATCCCGCACATCAAGCCATGAATGATTAGATTTGCCTTGCGAATAATGTGTCCGTGCCTGAATTCTTAAAGGCAGCCTGGAATTACCACCTACCTATTTCAGCTGTAATTGTTTAAATCATGGGCAAGAGTCAACTCTTCAGTAAATACCAGATTTGAGAAATAGCTGTGAAAACCTGAGCTTCATCTTGCTGAGCAGGAAGCAGCAATTTGCTTGCCCCTCTCTATCTTTATGGCGCAATGCTTTGAATTTATGCAGGTATTCGGTGGCTTCTTGGCATCACATACCTTCCTTTTCTTTTTGATACTGTGGCAAACCTCAGAGATAACAACTAAATGCTCCTTTTTTTAATGTACTTTTTCTTTCTCCTTAAGATTTTGTTTATTTTTTTTGAATTTTTTTATTATCTTTTATTTATTGATTGGATAGATACAGCCAGAAATCAAGAGGGAAGGGAGGGATAGAGAGGGTGAGAGACAAAGAGACACCTGCAGCACTGCTTCACCTCTTGTGAAGCTTTCCTCCTCCTGCAGGTGCAGACTGGGGGCTCGAACCCAGGTCCTTGCACATTGTAACATGTATGCTCAACCAGGTGCACCACCACCCAGCCCCTAGATGCCCCCTTTCATCACTTTTCTTTGCAGCTGATCACAGTCTGTAATTAATCAGTACCGATTTTTTTTTCTTGGCTGGGGTAGGGGTTGGTCATAGGGAATATACCTACTTGGAACATTTGTCTGATAAAAATACTGTTTTCTTTTTTTTCCTTTCTTCCTAGCTGTACCAGAGTTTTAATAGAGCCATCATCCCAAGACCAGAAGGAAGTAAGTGCTGATTTATAGCCATGATTTTCTGCTCCCTTTCCCACTGGTTACTTTGTTCTCACACTGGGTTGTCAGGCAGCTGGGCTTTGTTGGCTGTCTGCAGCCTCCCTAGCCAGTCCTCCAAGGGATGCACCTCTTCAGGCTCTCCTGGGGGCCTCTCACCTTATCTCTTGGTTCCATCTCTGATCTGTGGTTCTTTCCTTCATTTTTTTTTTTTTTTAACTACAATTGCTTTTACACAAAGCATACATTCTCTGCATTTCACTTTGACATTTATTCCTCTGACCATAAATGAACATTTCATAGTTTTTAGTAGGCAGTGTTCATCATCCTGAGCTGTAAACGTCTCTGGGTAGGAAGCTCACAGGCCTCGTGTCCTCTGCCCCCTCACCGCACTCTTGACATTTTTTATGTATACAGTTGCTGAGTATGGGCTGTACTAATAGTATATTATTGCACCTTGGAAAATAATACCAGCCAGATAGATCCAGATACTCTAAGACAGTCATCTGTCTACACATGCAGACTATTTGCTAGAGAATAAGGAAGTACTGCCAAGTTCTAGACTCTTGGATTTCACTGGAATATATCCAGAATTATGATTTTACTTGGGATGTCTTTGGAGCAACTAAGGCTGCACTGATCAGCTGCCTAGAGTATGTAAGGAAAGCCTTAATATATAATACACATAAAACACAGGCATAACATGTCTAATACATGATTTGAGAATTCTGGCGATTGTTTATCAATTGAGCCGGTGTTTGACTTAAAGTCACCTCTCCTGGCCCAGCTCTGGAACTGCTCAGGCACCCACTCTTTTGCTACTCTGTGACTCTGTGGGTGGGTGGACTTCTTATCCTTCTCCTTGTTTTTTCTTTTTTTAAAATATTTATTCCCTTTTGTTGGCCTTTTTTTTTTTTTTAATGTTGTAGTAGTTGTTATTGATGTCATCATTGTTGGACAGGACAGAGAAATGGAGAGAGGAGGGGAAGACAGAGGGGGAGAGAAAGAGAGACACCTGCAGACCTGCTTCACCGCCTGTGAAGCGACTCCGCTGCAGATGAGGAGCCGGGGCTCAAACCGGGATCCTTACGCCGGTCCTTGTGCTTCGCACCACCTGTGTACTTAACCGGCTGAACTACCACCCGACTCCCCTCCTTGTTTTTTCTTTCTTCCTCCCATGTTCTTTTTTCCTGCCACTTCTCCACTCCTTATTGCCCTCCCCCTTTCTCCCTCCCTCCCTCCCTTTCCTCCTCCTATCTTTATTTTCCATAGAGAAATGAAAGCCATTTCTTTGTTGGGAAAAGATATTTGTGTTAACCAGAAACACACTTGCATTTTAGAAAATGTTGTGAACAGTCTATCCTTAGAGAGGAAATCAATGCCTGATTTTCCTCATTAAAATCCTCTTCCAACTTTTAACATTAAACTGCAGAGTTTGTACTCATGGATGTTGAGTTAGTGTTACTGTTTCCTGCTTGAAAATTCAGATTATTCATGTTTCCTGCCTTCACCTTTGTAACAAGAATTGTCTTTTATTAAGATACAACTGTACCAGCCAAATCATAGACCGTCTGTATTAAAATTGTGAAACCATATTTTCAAAGTAATCTCTTGTGCTACCTTTCTCATCTGTTTTAAATTTATTATGAAAATAACATTTTTGACACTGAGTATATTATAAAATATGAAATTCTTTTCTGTATGTTTAAATTTTTCTTTATAAAGAATATTTAAATATATTTCTCTAAAATGTCCATTAGATTTTTTTTCCTCTAGCTTAAAAAAAATTGTGGTATTTCTCCAACTCTGAAGTGATTTAACAAACTTTATGCAGATATATAAGTTTAAAGAATAAACTGTTGGAATAGAGGCAAAATGTGATTTAATTATTTCTTTTAGGTAGCTTCCCTAAAAATCTTGTATCAATATATTTTCATTGCATCAAATATTAACTTCTATATTAAATTAAAATATAGATGTATGTTATTGGCTACAAATATCGGATATTTTAGCTCCTATAAATAAATGAATTTCTCATTCATATTTTTACTTAATTTTATTTATCTATTTTTGCCTCTGGGCTTATTGTTGGGGCTCAGTGCCTGCACTACGAATCCATTGCTCCTGGAGGCTATTTTTTTCCCCTTTTGTAGCCCTTGTTGTTTATCGTTGTTATTATTATTGTTGCTGTCATCATTGTTGTATAGGACAGAGAGAAATGGAGAGAGGAGGGGAAGACAGAGGAGGAGAGAAAGATAGACACCTGCAGACCTGCTTCACTGCTTGTGAAGTGACTCCCCCCTGCAAGTGGGGATCCAGGGGCTGGACCTGGGTTCCTTAACACCGGTCTTTGGGCTTTGCTCCATTTGCTCTTAACCAGCTTGTTACTGCTCGCTCCCCCCCCATATTTTTAATTAAAAAATTTTTAATACAAATTTATTTATTTTAATGAGAGACAGACCAGAGTGTAATTACTGCTCAGCTCTGTCTTATGCTGGTGCTGAAGATTGAACCTGGGACCAAGGAGCCTCAGGCATGGAAGTCACTTGCATAACTATTATGCTGTCTCCCTAACCTTCATTTCATAGTTTTAAATTGTAAATACTTGACCTTTAACTTAAAGATAGATTCCAAGGTATTTTTTACTCTAAGAAAAAAAATGCAGTTTGGGGGCCAGGTGGTGGTGCACCTGGTTAAGTGCACACGTTACTATGCACAAGGACCCAGGTTTTAGCCCCTGGTCCCCACCTGCAGGAAGAAAGCTTCATGAGTGGTGAAGCAGGGCTGCAGGTGTGTCTCTCTCTCCCTCTCTGTCTCCCCCTTCCTCTCAATTTCTCTCTGTCTCTATCCAATAATGAATAAATAAAACAAATGCAGTTCTTTATGGGATTCTTTCCTCACTTTTTCTTATTGTTATCAGTCCATAAAAATTCAAGAGTTTCATATTTATTTATTTACTTATTTATTTTGCTTCCAGGGTTATCGCTGGGGCTCAGTGCCTGCACCACGAATTCACTGCTCCTGGAGGCTATTCTCGCCCCCCTTTAATTGCCCTTGTTTTTTTTTTATCATTGTTGTGGTTATTATTATTCTTGTCATTGATATCATTGTTGGTTGGATAGGACAGAGAGAAATGGAGAGAGGAGGGAAGGACAGAGGGCAAGAGAAAGATAGACACCTGCAGACCTGCTTCACCGCCTGTGAAGCAACCCCCTGCATGTGGGGAGTTGGGGACTTGAAGAAGGATCCTTATGCTGGTCCTTGCATTTTGCACCGTGTGCACTTAACCCACTGTGCTACTGCCCAACCCCTGCAAGAGTTTTATATATTGATTTTATATCCTGCAACTTTAGTATGCTTTTGTTCTTACAGAATTTTTTGGTGGAGTCTTTAGGGTTTTCTGTTTTTTAATATGCCATCTGTAAATAGTGACAGTTTTACCTTCTTTTTTTTTTTTTTCCTGTTTTACTTTTCTTTGAACTTGGATGCTTTTTTTTTTTTTTCTCTCTCTTGCCTCATACAGGACAGTGTTAGATAAACGTGGTGAGACTGGGAGTCAGGCGGTAGCGCAGCTGGTTAAGCGCACATAGCACAAAGCGCAAGGACTGGCATAAGGATGCCGGTTTGAGCCCCCAGCTCTCTACCTACAGGGGTTTGCTTCACAGGCAGTGAAGCAGGTCTGCAGATATCTTTCTTTCTCCCTCTCTTTCTTCCCCTCCTCTCTCCATTTTTCTCTGTCCTATCTAACAACAACAAGGGCAACAAAAGGGAATAAATAAATAAATATTTAAAAAAAAATTGGAGAGACTGGTCATCCTTATTTTGTCTTGACCTTAGAGGTAAATAGTATGATGGTAGCGGCGGACTTACTATATATATATCCTTCATTATGTTGAGGTATGGGCTCTCTGAGTTTGTCAGAAATTTTACCACATATGGATGTTGAGTTTTGTCAGATATTTTGTTGTGTATCCATCCATTGGTATGATCTTACCAGTTAAAAGTATTTATTATTTTTAAATTTATGATTAAATTATAATTAAATGAAAAAGAATAAAACAGAAAGAAATCGAGAGAGAAGGGGTGAAAGAGAGGTAGAGAGCCACCTGCAGCACTGCTTCGTTGCTGATGATGAGGTACCTCCATCGGTGAGAACAAGGGGCTTGATCCCAGGTCCTTGCACTTGGTAGCTAGCTGTGTTCTAAACACCATCATCACCTGGCCTAGATCTTGCCATTTTTTTTTTCATTTTTTAAAGAATGTTGTGCCATCCTCATATCTGTGGTATAAATCCCACTTGGTCACAACACACCACCCTTTTAGTGTTTTGTTTAACTAAGTTTGTTAAAATTTTGCTGAGTTGTTTTGCCTCTATGTTCAACAGGGGTATGAACTGATAATTTTCTTTCCTTGTGATGTCTTTGTCTGATTTTGCTGACAGGGTGGTGCTGACCTTGAAAAATGAGTTTTGCGGACACTTGAGAAAACCCTGTAATTAATTCTGTAAATGTTTGGTGTACTTCACAGAGAATTTCCTAAATGGGGAAATAAAAATCAGATTGCATTTAGATGTTTTTCCTCTTGTTTCATGAAGAATAGAAATGTTAAGTAACATACCTGTTTTATGTTTTATAACTGTATTTCTTCCAGATGCGCAGCTGGATAAGATGGGCTTCACAGTTCTTAGAAAATGCATCAGTGCGGTTGAAACACGAGGTAACATGATTATCTAGATCATTTTATTCATGAAAGGCTCTAGGTAGGTAAAATTTAAGTCATCAAGAGTTCTTATTGCATGGTTAAGTGTTTTAGAGGAAATAATTAGTTTAAAATGCACATTTTTGTTTTCATCACTTCATCTGTTCACTCTCTAGGACAGTAGTATTTTTAAAAATATTTATTCCCTTTTATTGCCCTGGTTGTTTTATTGTTGTAGTTGTTATTGATGTCGTCGTTGTTGGATAGGACAGAGAGAAATGGAGAGAGGAGGGGAAGACAGAGAGGGGGAGAGAAAATTAGACACCTACAGACCTGTTTCACCTGCTTGTGAAGCGACTCCCCTGCAGATGGGGAGCCGGGGCTCGAACCCGGATCTTTACGCCACGCCGGTCCTTGCGCTTCACACCATGTGCGCTTAACCCACTGGCTACCGCCCGACTTCCATATTTTCTTTTTTATGTACCTATTTCTCTCCTGTATCGAGAGACTCAGAGTCATTGCTGACTTGTGTATCATCAAGAAAATTAGCAAGTTGGACAGCCAGTCTTAAGCACACCTTGTTCATGTACTATTCATGTATTCATGGTCTTGTCCTCCACTAAAAAAAATTTTTTTTCAAGTTATAATTCACATACAGGAAAATGCACATATTTTCACTATTCCAACTAATGCATTTTCACAGATGTGCACAACTGTGTGACTACCACCACAGTCACAAGTGATTTCTATCATTTGACCTCCATCCCTCACCCCCAATCCCTCAAATTCCCTTGGTTCCCTTTGCAGGCAACCTATACGCTCTCCTTGGACATTGGAAACCATTGAGCTGTGTGTGTGTGTTTATATATATATATATGTATGTATGTATTTTTCCCCTTTGAAGTGCTTTATCAGTAAATGGAAATGCATTGTTTAATGTATTATAGCTGCTTTTTTAATTTAGCATAATGCTTTTTCAGGTGCATCTTCTTGGTAGCACCCATAGCTCATCCTTCTATTTCTAGGTAGTATTTCATTATATGGATGTGCTGCAGTTTGTTGATTTATTTACCTGTTGATAAGCATGCAGTTTGTTTCATTTTAAAGGCAAGGAAACCAGATCCCTTTGCTAAGAGCTCAGAAGATCTTCTTTTCTTACTCTCTAAGGAATGACAGGCTTCCTATTCTCTGTAATTCCTGCCATTCCAGCAGAATTTGGAGATACTAAGTATTGAACATAACCAAACAGTTTTCTTTCTAGAGGAAGGCTTTTTCCTTGTTTGAGACTGAGTGAAGCATGGATAAGATTGGATATTTAATTCACTCTCATGTTGGATGCCTCACTCCTACTTTGGGATGACTTGGTCAGATGAAACATTGCATTCATGCTTCCTGTCAGAACAAGGTCTTTGTCATAAAGCCAGGCCTGCCACCTGGGAAATGCAATTGCTGGGTAACAGATGAAGACAAGCCATTTTATGATTTGGGGATTTGCCCACCGATAATAAAAGCCCGAGCCACAGAAAGCCTGTTCCTCTCCTTACTCTCCTACAGTGACAATCCAGTCAGACACTGACAGATTCCTGTTCATTTCAGCTAGCCCTGAAATTCAGCTGACACATTTATTCATTCTCTTACTGCTTCAGACATTTACAGAATGGAGAAAAACACTGATTTTCATATCTCTCACTGAATCTTTCTGGTCTCTGTTTTTCTTGAGATGCATAAGGGTATATATATCACTTGTATTTGTGTTATATTCTTGTGAAGATAAGTCTAGACTACTTTGGTTTCTGTGTGTGGCTTTATGGGGGTATTACATATACCAGAGCTTACATGCCAGAATCTACATGTGCTTTTTATTATTAACTCTTGGATTTTTAAAGAATGAACTAAGTACACATATTTTAAGTTAGATTCTTTCCATCTGAAAATAAAAACCTTTTCCTTTAAAAAAAAATTGTTTTTTTTAAACCAGATCACAGCTCCATTCTGCCTTCAGGTGGTGCCAGGGATTGAACCTGGGACCTCCAAGTCTCAGGCATGAAGGTTTGTTGCATAAACCCCAGTTCTCAATTTTTTCTTAAGAGTTTCCCTATTACAGAAGCCTAGTGCTTTTAATGCAGCAGACTAGAGGGATAGTTAGAGAATGAACTCTGGGAGTTGGGCAGTTACACAGTGGATTAAGCACAGGTGGCACAAAGTGCAAGGACCGGTGTAAGGATCCTGATTCGAGCCCCCGGCTCCCTACCTCCAGGGGAGTCACTTCACAAAGCGGTGAAGCAGGTCTGCAGGTGCCTATCTTTCTCTCTTCCCCTCCTCTTTCGATTTCTCTCTGTCCTATTCAACGACAGTGACACCAACAACGATATCAATAATAACAACAACAACAATAATAACTACAGCAATAAAACAATAAGGGTGGCAAAAGGGAATAAATAAATAAAAGAATGAACTCTTAGAATTTATTATTAAAATCATGAGGAACTTTGTAGAAACTTTGAGGTTTTTATCCTGCACTTGGACATTTTCCCATGGAACTGTGCTATGGATGGTTTCCCCTGAACCACCTCCCGTGCCTCTCACGTGCCTGGGGAATGAACCTGGAGCCCCGAGCAGGCACAGTACTGCTGAACCACCTCCCTAGTTCAACTTGTTATTATTATTGCTAATTATTGTGAGGGGATGGGGAAAGAGAGGGACAGAGATATGAAAGGGAGAGACAGAGGAGATAATACCATCACATTACAATGGAGTCAGTTCCCCCAGTGACTGCCATGGTGTTGCCGTGTGGAGCTGGGTTTAGAGCCCCAGGCTTTACTGCACAGCAGTGTTTGCTCTGCCAGCTGAGCTATCTCCCTGTCATACAATATCATGTATGTTGACATATGTAGTAGGGTCTCCTAATCTTACTCTGGGCCTTCTGGGATATGTCTGAAAGGTTGTTAGCATACAGTTCTAGGTTTGCTAACTATAGAAAACGTAGAGCTTGGTACTCGATTTAAGTGTGCCAAGTAATAAAAGTGTTTCCGGTCTTCCGAGTGAGAGAGGGCTGGAATGCATGTTGATGGGTTTCAGAGGACTGGCTGTTAATTGCGGGCTCATGTTTTAGTTTTGGCTTCATGAATTTATAGGATAGGGAAGTGTATTTTGACATTGAGAGAAACCTCAGCAAACAGGTGGAGACAGAGACAGAAACCAGTCACACCTGACTGGGAAGGAAGCATGAAGAGACACAGGCAAGGCAGGTGCCTGGGCACTTTAGTTGAACGGCGAAGGGAGCAGGTTCATACTGGTGGCTAGCAAGGGGGCCTGCTCAGGTCAGATTGAAGACTGGCCTGGGTAGCTGTCTGTGGCCTGACCTTGGGTGAGGGAGCCCTACAGTTCTATCTAGGGTGGAGCACCCCACAGGTGAGGTGACTGATTCAGGCTGGTAGATTTGCTACCGGGGTCAGATAGTATGAATACACCTTTGCACTTAGCAGAGTGAGGCCTCACATTTTAGAAGTGGTTGTACTTCAGAATTCAGAGTTGTATAAGGATTTCCCACTTTAATTTGGGAAAAGGGATACTGGAGAAACTCAGGAAATCCTTTGTAGACTTGACAGCTATTAGGCTCAAGAGTGTGAACTTATATATATGTGTACACACACACACACACACACACACACACACACACACACACACACACAAACACACGGGGAGAAGAGAGAGACAGACATACAAAGACCATGGCACTGAAGCATCCTTCAATGTGGTGGGGACCAGGCTCGAACCTGGGTTATGCACATGATGAAGCAGTGCACTAATTAAGCTATTTCACCAGCCTTACTGGTGAAACCTTTTTGAAAATGCATGTTCTAGGGGCTTACCCAGCCCAACTGAGTGAGAATCTCTGGTAGCTGAGCCTCTGCAGCTACTGAGAAAGGGTCCAGCAAGAAGAGCCAAATGGAGAGAGGCATGTACTCTTCTGCTTGAGAGACTAGTAGCCACGGGGACTCTCTAGAGAGGAGACTTTCTGAGTTACTAGCAGCCTTAGGGACATGAATCCTTTTAGCTTTGGCGACCATGAGAGGGAGCATAACTGATGTAGGATAAAGGTACCTCTCATCCCTGATCCACCATCCCTACCCCAAAGTGAGGCTGAGTGAAGAAGTAACACAACAGAACCAAGTGGGCAAGTGCAGTGCATTAGAAGTCAAGGACAATTCCGATTTCAGGCACCATGTAGGTGGACCCGAGAAGAATTCATGACGCCTCTTGGTTGCTGCTTCCCCGGCTCAGCCTCGCCTACCTGCCATCTGTGCCTGGCGTCTAGTTTTCGCAGAGTACTCTGTGCTGCTCAAACATTTCCCCAGCCTTCTCCCAACTGTCTCGGCCTTGGTGGGGGCTAGCATTGGTGTGCAGCCACCAGGGCTGGAGCCCTCACCTCATGGGTTTAGAAAGAGGCTAGGCGCTCAGCCTTCTGCCTTCCCCTCCTGTGTTTGTGACAACTACCTGCTGGAGTCCCTGAGGACTGGGGGTTGCTCAGGGATTACCCAGGCTCATGATGTGGAGGTTGGACAGAAGACTTGTGCAGAGGAGAGTACAAGTGGAAGGGAAGGGCTCGATGCCTGTGCTGCTTAGTCACTGGGCAAAAGCAGAGACGCGCACAAGGTTTGCCTCTCAGTGGATTGACAAGTTGTTGTCAGGTTTAAAGTCCCAAGTGACACAAGTGTTTTTGGAAACTCTTAACTTCCTTAAACTCTCAAACCCTTAGTTCCTAAAAGAATGGAACTAGGAAGTTCATTCACACTGTCTACCCCTGCCCATGTGTATTTTTTCTTTTGGCTCACAGAAGCTAGTCATTAATTGTATTTCTCTAGTCCCACTCTCTGTCCTGCAATCTGAATTGCTTTTCATTGTAAAATGGCTATGCTTCTCAACTGGTATTTTTTTGTTTGTTTGTTTGTTGCTGGAGCTCTAGTGTTAACTTGCGTTAGAGATAACGTCTCACTTATCCTCCATCTGCCTCATCTGTGTGCTCAGTGCCTTGCGTACTTACTAAGTACTCAAGCATTCGTCTTTTTTTCCCTTAGTGTTGAGAGGTTTGACTCCATTGCCACACTGGCAACATGTCATGTGTTTCAGTGACTTGTAGTGTTACTGGAGAATTTAATCTCTTGCATGTGACTGGAATTATAAATAATATGTAGGCATGGTCTCCACATCTGTGTGAATTGTTGCTATCTTTATGAATGGTACGTAATGTTAGGCATAGAAAAAATATCACTTTACATGTGAGAACTGTAAGGTCTTAGAGCTTGGAGAGTAATTGCATAATTTCATAAGTAAATAAATACTGTTAAGAGGACTTCCTCCTACACCCAACACATCACCCTTTTTTTCCAGCAGAGATAAAAATATCTAATACAGAAACCCTAATGCCCTCTATGTGAAATAGATACTTTGCACATATTGAGAAATAGTTTTTCAAACAACAAGGGCAACAAAAGGGGGAATAAATGGCCTCCAGGAGCAATGGATTCATGGTGCAGGCACTGAGCCCCAGCAATAACCCTGGAGGCAAAAAAAAAGAAAGAAATAGGTTTTCAGGTGCATGCATTGTCAAATACACAAAAGAGTCTTTTGCTTAAAAATGCCTCTCAGTGGGGGTCAGGCTGTAGCACAGTGGGTTAAGCATGTGGCTCAAAGCACAAGGACTGGAATAAGGATCCCGGTTTGAGGCCCCCACTCCCCACCTGCAGGAGAGTCGCTTCACAGGAGATGAATCAGGTCTGCAGGTGTCTGTCTTTCTCCCCCTCTCTGTCTTCCCCATTTCTCTCCATTTCTCTCTGTCCTATCCAACAACTTCTTCTTCTCCTCCTCCCCCTCCCCCTCCCCTCCCCTCCCCCCTCCCCCCCCTCCTGTCATTTGCCCTTCTTCGGTAGCCAGTCAACAGCCTCAGGTTGAGCCTGATGTAAAGTTTCGAGACCTCCTTTGAATCTGGAGAGGTGGCAGTCGTTGACTATGTGGGTCATAGTCTGTCTGGAGCTGCAGGGGCAGTTCGGGTTGTCTCTGGCTCCCCAGCTATGGAACATAGCGGCGCACCGGCCATGGCCTGTTCGATAGCGATTGAGGAGGGCCCGATCATAACGTGCTAGGTCAAAGCCGGGTTGACGCTTGCAGGGGTCTGTGATGAGGTGTTTGTTCTTGACCTCAGCTGACTGCCAACTCTGTTTCCAAGAGTCTGGAACAGAGAAGTTCAGTGTAGGCGTAGGGGACCAGATTGGGTGACGAGATGTCAAGCGTTGGACAGGGTGGGCGAAGATCTCCGCGTATATTGGCAGGTCCGGTCGAGCGTAGACGTGGGAAATGAACTTAGATGATGCCGCATCCCGACGAATATCTGGCGGGGCGATGTTGCTAAGAACTGGTAGCCATGGAACCGGGGTGGAACGGATGGTTCCAGAAATGATCCTCATGGAGGAATATAATTTGGAATTGACCAAGTGGACATGGGGGCTATGGAACCATCCTGGGGCACCATATTCTGCAGTGGAATAGCATAATGCCAGAGACGATGATCGTAGTGTGGAAGCGCTCGCATCCCATGAGGAGCTGGCCAGTCTTGCAGTGATGTGATTCCTCGCGCCCACCTTTGCTGCAGTTTTTATGAGATGTTCGTGAAATGACAGAGTGCGATCGAGAGTAATGCCAAGATAGACTGGCTGGGCTTCATGCCGGATTCTCGTATCGTCAAGCTGCACATTAAGCTCACGTGAGGCCGAGGCATGGTGTAGATGGAAAACAGATGATACCGTTTTTGCAGTGCTAGGGATTAGTCGCCATTTTTTACAGCAATCAGATATCAGAGACATGTCTTTCGTGAGTGTTTCCTCGAGGATGTCGAACTTGGATGCCTGAGTTGCACAGCAGATGTCATCGGCGTAGATGAACTTCCTTGAAGAAGTTTCTGGAAGGTCATTGATGTAAATATTAAATAGCGTAGGAGCCAGAACAGAGCCCTGGGGGAGGCCACTTGAAACAAGTCGAATGACAAATGACATCAACAACAATAACCACAACAGGGCAACAAAAGGGGGAAAAATGGCCTCCAGGAGCAGTGGATTCATGGTGCAGGCACTGAGCCCCAGCAATAACCCTGGAGGCAAAAAAAAAAAGCCTCTCAGTGCTTTTAAATCATTGTCATGATTTAAATCTAAATCTCTTGTCACTTTTGTTTATGAAATTATTCTTCAAAACTTTCCCAGTGATTTGAGTGTGCACTTTAATTTCTTGACTGACATTAAAAGGTTGGCATGGGGGGGGGGCTGTAGTGCAGTGGGATAAGCACACATGGCACAAAGTGCAAGGACCGGCCTAAGGATCCTGGTTCGAGCCCTCAGCTCCCCACTTGCAGGGAGGCCGCTTCACAGGCAGTGAAGCAGGTCTGCAGCTGTTTATCTTTCTCTCCCCCTCTCTGTCTTCCCCATCTCTCTCCATTTTTCTCTGTCCTATCCAACAAGAATGGCAGCAATGACAACAATAATAATAACAACAGTGGTAAACAACAAGGTCAACAGAAGGGAAAAAATAGCCTCCAGGAGCAGTGGATTCATAGTGCAGGCACCAAGCCCCAGCAATAACCCTGGAAAAAAAATGTTGGCCTAGGCAAGCTGTCAGGAAGCTCAGCTTTATAACAGCTGTGAGTTTATGGGATGGAAGTAGAGGCTGCATCCAAGATGGGACAGCCTTGTTTTTGTCACACGTGAAGTAGATTTCTCTTTCATTGCAAAGCCAAATTTCAGGTATTGGGGAAAATCTCCCCAATGATGACTTGAGTATTTTTCTACTTGCAGAGAATTCTGGAATTGGACAGGGGTTCTCAGAATGGGCCTGGCAGAAGAAAATACTGTGTGGTTCCAGTACTTATTTCTGTGGGAGGGGAGATGCCCAAAGTGAACTTTCAAAAAACACATTTTGTCAGGATATTCACATTAATCTGAAATTTCCAAGGGCAAAGTGCATGCAAAAATGAAGGAAATAACCAGTCTCCAGAAAAATTTCAGCAAATAAACTATAGCTTTCCCTTCATTAAAAAAATCTTTTTATTATCTTTATTTACTTATTGGATAGAGACAGCCAGAAATTGAGAAGGGAAGATAAGGAGAGAAAAAGAGGGACACCTGCAGCTCTGCATCACCATTTGCAAAGCTTTCCCCCCTGTAGGTAGGGACTAGGGGCTTGACCCTGGGTCCTTGCACATTGTAACATATGCGCTCAACTGGGTGTGCCACCACCCAGCCCCTGCTTTCCTTCATTTTCAATCAGAATGGGTGTGATGTGAATGTGGGCAGTCAGGACAGTCTCCTGTGGGTGGGAGCTCCAGCAACCTCTGGTGTCTGCAGAGATGCAGAGGCACAAACTGACATTCAAACCCAGGCCAGCAGGGCTGGTCTGTCCTGTCAAATAGTTCTCTTCTTTTAGGAATAAATGAACTCCTAAAGCCACTCACTGAGTGAATGGATGCCTGAAATAGGGGCAAAGGTGAAGCTCATGTTGTGTGCCCTGTTCTATGGGTCTGCTTCAAGTCTGCTGGGCTCTGTGGCCTTTATTGCGGAGCTTTAAGCCTTGTCACAGCCAGGACATGGGCTTGAAAGTGCTTCCCATTATGGTTCCATAGGACTGGAGGATAGCTCACTAGGTAGACCATGAGGACCTGGGTTCAATCCCCAGCATCACATGGGAGCACCCTGGATAGCAGAAAGGGTGGGGGTGAGGGCCCGCCATGTAGGCATTTAGAATCTGTCATCACACTACCCCCACCCACACTCCCCACCCCCCCAGAGAAAAAGCAGGTGTCCCTGGGTGGCCTAACACTGGTTTGGTCTCTGACTGTACAGCTGCTCTGAGGTGAGGAGACAGATGGCAGCAGTGAGCACACTTGGGCCTTTTCTAGTGGAATATTCAGATCCCTGTGGATGAGGGAAAGGTGTCTTGAAAAAGCAATAACCAACTTCTGCTTCAAGTTTGAGACTCTTGTTTAAAAACAGTATATTTGATTGATTGATTGATTATTGTCACTGCCAGGACTTTACCTCTCTGGAATGACTCTTGTCCAGATAGAGACACAGACAGAGCGAGAGCAAGAGACCATAACACTGAAGCTTCCTTTAGCGTGCTGCAATCTGGGTCACGCACAGTATAGCAGGGCATTATCTATGGGAGCTATACATTTCCTGTGTTTGATTTTGTAAACCACTTAGACTTGGGCTGCGTGAATGAGTTGGGAGAGAGAGATGCTTTTATTCAGCTGTGCCGTGCCTTCCAGCTCACTTGCATACGTCTCTGTTTCTGCCCATGCTCTCCTCGATAAATGGGCTTCATTCAAAACTTTCTGGGTCCTCCCTGCAGGAATGATACTGGAGGGAAAATGGTAGAGAGAAGGTTACTGTTTTTAACAGCTTCACTCTAGTTTTAAGACAGTGAAGTCCAAGTTTACGCTACTATGTTCTAAACAAGTCATCCTACAGAGTTTCATAGAAGCTGGTGGAAGACACAAGACTCTGGGAATAGAGGCAAAGGACAAGTCGTTATTCCAAGAAGTCACAGTGTTGGGTTTAGTGCTGGTTTCCTGGTCCTTGGCCCCTGAGTCTGCAGAGAGTGTAGGGTGATGTCTGCATAGAGTGTAGGGTGATGTCTGCATAGAGTGTAGGGTGATGTCTGCACAGAGTGTAGGGTGATGTCTGCACACAGTGGGTTATTTTGCAGGAACAAAACTCTGAACTTGGGAAACTTGTCTCCTACAGTGGCTGCTGGGCCTAGCCTGCTGTTCACTCCAAGCCAAGACACCATCTCCTGTTTTCCAAGGCAGCCAGAAAACCTGCCCTTTGCTTTTGCCCGAGATGCTGGGACAGATGGTGTCAGTCTCTGGGGTTTTCCTGACAGAGGTGGTGGGAAGCTGTGATGGGAGAAGAAGCTCTGTGAGCGGCAATCATTGTCACCCAGGGGAGAAACTCCAAATGCCTTTAGTGAACAGGAATTTTATAGTTTCCATGAGTCATCCCATTAAATAAACTATTTCATACAAACACCAATAAATAAGTGTCCCTAATGGGTGCTTGATTTTTTTTTTTTTTTATGAGAGTGGGTTGTAGTCACCAGTCTTTGCTTGGGTTGACTTACATGTTTTGTGCTGAGTTGTTTTGGTTTTAATTTTGTGCTGTAGTTAAAAAGCTTTAGTGAAGATTTGGTATCAGAGGCTCATGCCAGTGTTTGGCAAAGCCTTCCTCCTTTAACTTCCATAACCTCTCCTTTCCATTGCCAACTTGTTTTTTCAGATAGAGAATAATTTGATTACCACAGATTAATTTGCCAAAGTTACCCAGTCAGTAATCTTAACTTGCTATAATTTATAATTTAGCAAGTTCATGTCTCTATCTCTACTTCTACACCAGTTTACTCCTGAATCATTCATTTATTAATCATTTACTTAATTTTTATTATTCTGTTCAATTTTTTTTTTCCTTTTTTTTTTCCCTTCAGGTGTTTTAAGCTTTTATTCAAGACAAGAGAAAGCATTCACACAGAGAAATGTCAAATTTCCACTCAGGGAGTATGGACCAAGATTGTTTATGCATGTGTAGTGCAGGGACTCAAACCCAGAACCCCAGGCTCTCAAATCCTGCCTCTACCACCAAATGATTTCCCTGGCAATTGGTGTAATTCTTTTGGTAAATGTATACCATACAGGGTGTTAAAAACTAATGAGCTACCTATCAGGAAGGACACCATCTCCTCAAGACAAAAAGGAAAGGAGGAGATATTTATTTATTTTTGATAGGGACAGAGAGAACTGGAGCAGGAAGAGGAGATAGGAAGAGAGAGAGAGACACCTGCAGCACTGCTTCGTCGTTTATGAACTTCCCCCCACACGTGGGGACCAGGGTCCTTTCCCTCTGTGACGCGTGTACTCAACTGGGTGTGCCATCACCTGGCCCTTCAGAAGGAAACTTACTATTGAGTTCATTGTGCCCCATTGTACTAGTACAGAGTTGTTATAAATTAGATGTCATGCAGTTCCCCATCTGCTATTTTCTCATTCCTTCTTCACGCCACCTTGTGTTCTTCTTAGCCCTGTTTACCTCTCCTAGGGGATGTGTGTTCTCAAATGCTCTGCTTCCTCTTTCCTTCCTTCACTCTGCTTCTCACTCACCACGTTATCTCAATCACTGGCACTACTCCAGCCTCTGCCTCTCTCTTTATTCCTTAACTAAATTGATCGACTCTCTTTTTAAAAAATATATTGTATATTTATGTCATAGAGACAGAAAGAAATGAATAGGGAGGTGGGTATAAGTTTAATATCTAAGCTATTAAACTTATTTTTTAATATAGCAAGACTCGTGGTGATATCATTAGAACAACACTCAAACAAAATTTGTAATCTGGTCCAAGTGTATAGGGAGAGAGAGAGAGAGACACTTCAGCACGGCTCCGTCACTTGCAAAGCTCCCTCCTCCCTCAGCAGGCGAGGACCAGCTGTTTGCACCTGGGTTTTCTCGGACATTTTAGTGCCTGGGTTCAACAAGGTGTGTTACCACCTGACCCCTGATCATCTTCCTTTTGTGTCTAGTTACCTCACTGGTCTGGGGCATCTTGTGTTCCTTTCTCCAGCTCCACCCCAAGGATCTCTGGGCATCCAGTGGTGCCCAGAGTTGCAGGTAGACTTGACTCAGTACCCTCATTGGGCTGTGGGAGGGAATCAGCTGGGCTGAAGTGATGATGAAACTTGACTCTTTTCCACTTCTCTCCGCAGACAGGGCTAGTGCCCTGTGTGAGACTGGAGGAGACAGATGGTGGGAAGAAGATACAGCTGATTGAACCTTTCCCCTTTGCCAGGACACCGCTGTCATCTATTAGCTGCTCATCTCAATGATGGAGGGCACATCACCTTTTCTCCACCACCAGTCACAAGTATTTCCTTACTTCTTAGAAAGGGGGAGGAGACCCCTTAGGGCTGTAAACACTTGGACCAGATTACAAATTTTGTTTGGGTGTTCTAATGATATCACCATGAGTCTTGCTATCTTAAAAAATAAGTTTAATAGCTTAGATATTTTCTTTCCTACTTACAGAAGCAGAGAAGGGACAGCACCTCAGCATCAAAACTCTCTTCAATGAGATAGGGGCTGAGCTTGAACCCCTTTTACATGTGGCAGAGTAGGGCTCAGCCAAGTGAGCTATTTTTCAGGCCTGAGTTCAAAGGCTGTGTGTGTGTGTGTGTGTGTGTGTTTCCATCAGCACTGCTCGGCTTTGGGTTATGGAGGTGTAGGGGATTGAACCTGGGGCACTGGCACCTCATACATGAGTCTCTTTGCATAACCATTATGCTGTCTACCCCCATTCTGTTGTTGTTGTTTTTTTTAACTAAAAAAAAGATGAACTGTGTTGTGTAAATTTGATGTGGAAGTTACCTCTTTGACATTATAAGATACAAATATGCCAAAAGATCAAAGTCAGGGAAAGATTAGTCATTGAGCTTTTCACTGTGGTGAGTAGGTAAGTTAGAGTGGGTGTGTATGAGCAGGTAATCAAGAGGAATGGCTTGTGAGTCACGTGCAGAATAATGGCTGCTGCTGGACGTGGGAGCTTGGACTGGCCTTGGGGGTCAGCACAGGCTTCATTTCACTCAGGGTAGACTCCCAGGGCCTGCTTGGTGACTTGATATTTGTCAGAGGGGTCATTTGTGAAGGGAAGGGGAAGGATATGCCTGTCAAATGCACTGCAGTACATGTGGATGTGGGGGTGCCTTGTGGCCTCTGTGTTATATACTTGTTCAGTTGAGGCCTGTGACAGAGAGCAGATGGTTCATTCTAGTCATGTAGTAGTGCACGCCATTATAAACGAACTTCTGTGTCTGCATCTCTGAGTCCCCAGAAGTCCACTCCTGTTCCTCACCGTGCGGTTGACCCTTTTGACCCAATTTACCCATCTCTCCCCAATTCTTTTCTGGTAACCACTGTTTGGTTGCATCATCTAAAGCTTTATTTTATGAATTTCACTTCGTTTATTCACTTGTTCTGTTTCTGAACCACCCATGAGTGAAATCATGGGTGTTCATTTTGCCCCACTTGAGTGATCTTGCTAGGGCTGCCCACTAGGTGGATGGGTCACTTTGCTGTGGGGATGAGAGAGCTGAGCACAGCACAGTGTTTTGACAAGTGAAAAGTCAGAAGAACAGAGGATGATGTTCAGGATGGCTGAAGGGTCTGTGTGTTTCCTGCCGGGATGCCTTATTAAATGTGTCTACATAAAACTTGAGAACGTTGTCAAAGAAGTAGTAGAAGTTGGGAGTTGGGCGGTAGCGCAGCGGGTTAAGCACAGGTGGCGCAAAGCGCAAGGACCAGCGTAAGGATCCCGGTTCGAACCCCCGGCTCCCCACCCGCAGGGGAGTCACTTCACAAGCGGTGAAGCAGGTCTATCTTTCTCTCCCCCTCTCTGTCTTCCCCTCCTCTCTCCATTTCTCTCTGTCCTATCCAACAACAACGACATCAACAACAATAATAACCACAACAAGGCTACAACAAGGGCAACAAAAAGAGGGAAAAGTGGCCTCCAGGAGCAGTGGATTCATGGTGCAGGCACTGAGCCCAGCAATAACCCTGGAGGCAAAAAAAAAAAAAAAGAAGAAGAAGAAGAAGTAGAAGTCCTCTGAAGTCTAAAGAAAATGTAGATACAGGTCAAGTGAATTAGGAAAGAGACAGGGAGGCAGACATAGAAAGTTTCAAAATTCTAATGGATGATGATTGGGAATAACGAGCCATTTGACTAAAATGGGACTTTGGAAAAAGGATTGGAGAAGATGTAACATCAGTGATGTAACTTGGCATCTTGATTGGCTTATCTTGGCTTAATGTATTTATTGATATGGCAGGTGTGTTCTTAGATCTAGTGTCCATTTCAGTTATCTTAGTCCAGAGCTCCTGCGTACAGTATAATAAAAGAGAGAAAATCCAGTAACATGAGTATGCTTTATACGTGCTTTTTCCAAGCTACTTTTTGTATGAGGTTTATTTAAAAAAATTCATTAAAAAAAAATCCTGTGTTGAAGATCAATTCTCCCTTGTACCTACCATTATGCATTGGCAATTAACTCTGCTTCCCTCAGGTTGATGAATTTGAACTTGATCAATTATCTGATAGTAATTACCAGCACAGGGTGATTATTATTGCTGAAGTAACATTCTCATCCATGTTATTCACAGAGGCACGCCTGTTTGACTGCAGAATATAACTTGTTCCTTGGGCTTCTGGTGCCAAGGTCAAACTATTTTTGGTTCCCTAAATAGAGTATTGAAGAAAAAGAAAAAGTTTCCTGGCATGTGAAACTCTCTGGACATGGCCTTTTGGTCTCCAGGAGAAGGGAGGCATGCAACTTAGTCTTTTGTAGCAGCCTCAAACTTTTTTTTTTTTTTTTGATAATTTCCTTTCTGTTCCCCCACCCCCCACCCCCAATCCCTGTTGAGGCAGAGCTACCTTTTTCCTCCTCTAGTGCAGTCTGGGAGAAGGTGTCTCTCTGTTCTTCTAGTCCTTTAGCATTTGAATCAATGGGCTTAGGGGAAGGGCTATTCTTCACTAATTTTTAAATTTGATTAAGGATGTGGTGACTTACAAGCCAGTTGTCAGATGGATGCTATTTCTCACTTTTCCAAGATAGGTATCTGCATATCAGTCCTACCCCCAAGCCAGGTCTTCCTCCACCATTATGCACTGGGTCCCCAGTGCTCTCTCAATCCCCTTCCCCCAGCTTGTTCTGGGGGAAAGGGGAGGCCAGCATTTGTAACCCCAACATTAAAAAGTTTGTCGGGGGTCGGGTGGTGGCACAGTGGGTTAAGCCCATGTGGCGCAAAGCGCAGGGACCGGCGTAAGAATCCTGGTTCGAGCCCCCGGCTCCCCACCTGCAGGGGAGTCGCTTCACAGGCGGTGAAGCAGGTCTGCAGGTGTCTTATCTTTCTCTCCCCCTCTCTGTCTTCCCCATCTCTCTCCATTTCTCTCTGTCCTATCCAACAATGAACAACATCAACAATGGCAATAATAATAACCACAATGAGGCTACAACAACAAGGGCAACAAAAAGGGGGAAAAATGGCGTCTAGGAGCGGTGGATTCATGGTGCAGGCACCGAGCCCAGCAATAACCCTGGAGGGAAAAAAAAAAGTTTGTCACATATTATCTCAACAAAGAATTGAGGAGAGAGCATGATTATTCAGGTACTTCAAACTTTATTTGGGAAAATTGAGAACATTCACATATGGGGGGGGAAGAGGGAGAGGGAGAGGGAGAGGGAGAGGGAGAGGGAGAGGGAGAGGGAGAGGGAGAGGGAGAGGGAGAGGGAGAGGGAGAGGGAGAGGGAGAGGGAGAGGGAGAGGGAGAGAGAGAGAGAGAGAGAGAGAGAGAGAAAAGAGCAAGTTATCACTTACATAGTGGTCCAGGCAGAGAGAGCTCACAGGTTCTAGCTTTTAAAACCCAAGCCCCACCTCCACCTTTCCAAGCCACACCTGTAACCACTCCTCTATTTTCTGAGCGCTACTATTGTGCCCTCCAGGTACTCTTTGCCCCTCAACAAACCTTCCTGAGTCCTTGATCTTGATGAGCAGACCAGTCTAGTCCAAGTTGCATCCTGTGTTTTGCCTTTCCCTCCTAGTTTAAGTTCCACCTATAGGTGAGATCATCTGGAATTCATCCTTCTCCTTCTGGCTGATCTCACTTAACGATTCCTTCAAGTTCCTCTAAGATGAAGCAAGCAGGTGACTTTTATCATTCTAAATGTCTGAGTAGTATTCCATTATGTATATGGAAGGGCTAGCCTTTGCTTAGATTTCATATAGAGGAAGAGTTAAGCTTTGGTCTTCCTGTTCCTTGAGCTCTATTGAGAGAGAGAGAGAGAAAGGGAGAGAGAGAGAGAAAGGAAGAGAGAGAGAGAAGAAGAAAGGAGGAGGAGCAGGGAGAGAGACAGAGAGACAGAGACTGACTCCTCCACTAGGGCTGTCATAGTAGAGGACACAGGCCAGGAGACTTAAACAGCAGGAGTCTGAGTTCTGGATACCAGCTGGGTTAGTGTCTTCCAAGGAATCTTTCCCTTTAACTTCTCCCTGTCTTTCACAGTCATCTGGATCCTAACCTTTACTTATGAGGACACTAGTTGTTTATGATTAAGACCCACCATAACAGTCTCATCTAATCTCGTGATTTATTTTCAAGACCTTAAATGCAAATATGGTTCTATTTCAAGGTAATGGAGGTTAACACTTCAAAATTTGAGTTTGAGGCCAGGGCACAGTGGTATGGAAAACACATTCCTACCTGAGACTCCAAGTGAGCTCCTAGGTTTAATCCCTGGCACCACCACAAGCTCGAGTTTAGCAGTGTTCTGGCTTAAAAATGTGTGTGTGTAAGAATTTTGGGTAAGGGGGCTGGGAGGTGGCACACCTGGTTGAGTGCACATGTCACAATGTGCAAGGACCTGGGTTCAAGGCCCCAGTCTCCACCTGCAGGGGGAAATCTTTGCAGGTGGTGAGGTTGTGTTGCAGGTGTCTCTCTCTCTCTCCCATCTCTACCACCCCATCCCTCTCGATTTCTAGCTGTCTCTATCAAATAAATAAAGATAATAAATTAAAAAAAATTTTGGGTAAGGATATATAGTTCAACCCATAACTGAGAAGTTCTTTTTAAAAAATGAGCAAAGAGAAATAGACATAAGGCAAGAATAAATGGTCTTTTTTTTTTTTTTTTTGCAAGTTAGATCTCAAGGTTTTGAGTGTGTTGCACATGCTCTTCGTTGACATAGTACACATCAGTGTCATCTCCCTGTCTGTCCTGAACACCCCAAGGTGTTGGGAGCTAGTGTGGATTTTAGTCCTAGGCACAGAGAAATTTCTTGTCTTGCCCAACTTCTCAGAGTTCAGGAATGACTGAATTGGGACTTTAACCAGTTATTTGGACTTGGTCTAGTATTCTTTCCAACACCCCACACAAGGAGAAGGAGAGAATGTGTGCTCCCTTGGGCAAATTCCACGGCCTTGCTGGTGTTGTTTTGCTTGGGAAACTTGGGGGATTGGAGACATCATCTCCTATCAGTTAGTCTTGTTCTTGTTAGCTTTAACATTCATAGTGTAGAAAATAAACACCAAGACAGAAAGCTGCAACTCTGCTGATAAGTCAAGGTAACAAGTCACGTTTTTTTGGATGTCCTCATTTTCCTATGAAAGTTTTCAGGCGTGAAAAAATAGCCCAATGAACTCCCATCTTCATGTCACTCAGCCTCAGTAATGATCAGGCTGTGTCAGTGGTTGCTAGGAACTAGGGGATAGCTCACCTGGAGGAGCTCGGAGCCTGCCATGCTCAAGGATGCAGGATCAAGCCCCCACTTCCACTTGGGGGGGGAACCAAGCATGGGGGAGTTTCATAAGTGGTGGAGGAACAGTCCCCTCACTGTGTTTCTCTACCTAAAATTAAAAGAAAAAAAAAATCCATAGGCAACAGTGGAATCATGCAGACACAAAGCCCTAGCAGAAAACAAGAAAGAAAAAGAAGGATTTAGCCATAATTGTTACCTGTTTCTCAATCCTCCCTCCATAAGAAAGCAAATCTGAGACTGTGTTCATTGCTTTCAAGATGTAACTGTAAAGCTAGACTTTTTTTGGTGACCCAACTTGAATTCCGTTCACATTAACCTCCCAAATGCCCATACAGCTGGATTTTTCACAGAAGAATCCAAGCGTGACTTTGTGCTCAACATGCTAAAGTAGGTCTGGCAGGACATTTTCTTGCTATATATATATATTTTTTTTGACTTGGTCCTCATGGGACACTTTGCAGATCTCTGCAGAGAGAGACTGCAGTAATTAGGTGTACATTTTAATGTATTTGCTTTTTTCTTACTGAGCTGTGCATACAATGACTCTTAAACAAAATGGAGGCCAGAACATAGCTTTCCTAGTAGACTGTACACCTTACATTTTTGGACCTGGGTTCAAGCACCTGGCCACCACATGACAGCATCCTTCTGCAAAACAAGGTGCACGAATAGTGACGCAGTGCTGTGGTGTCTCCTTATTTTCTCTTTCTCCTTGTCTCTCTTTCACCTATTATCTGGAAAAAAACAAAAACAAGAGCCCATCGGTCAGGAGTGGTAGAATTGTGTGAGTATGAAGCTTTTGCGGGGGGGGGGGATGGTGGGTTGGCTTAGTTTTTAATAAATTTCCACAATCTTCAACAGTCATCCAAATAATACTTTGTCTCATCTGCTAATCACTGTGTTATTTCTAAGAGACTAAAACTTTTCAAGAGAGACCTCGAGGATAAACACACATAATATAAATGTAAAAGTTTGTATACATTTGCACAGTGTGTTGGTATGCCCGAGTACAGCTTCTTGACTCTGATGTCATTTTACATTTTATCCACATGGAACATCGCTGTATGAGAATATTTTTTCTTCCAGCCACAGCTCATGAATGCCAAGCTGCTAAAAACAAGTTGGTGAACACTTGGTTTTGTCAGACATTATTTTTATAGACAACAGGAATACTGCTAACTGTGACTTAGCAAAGGCTCAGGATGCAGCTGTTTTTTGACAGCTCTCCAGATGTGCTCCTCGTGTGTTTTGCTAATGTTGTGTCTCTCCCAATAGGTATAAACGACCAAGGACTGTACCGAGTTGTGGGGGTGAGTTCAAAGGTCCAGAGACTTCTGAGTATGTTGATGGGTATGCCTCTTTTCTAATCATTTTCTATTCACTGTGTGTTAATGTTCTGTCACCTGATATGTCATTGTCATGTACAGCCTACCTGGGAACCCCTCCGTCATTCTGCTGCCTAACATTGTTCTCCAGAGCAGAGACACAGTTGACTGGGAGAAGTAGGTTAGCATTTGCACCTGCACAAATGACCCACTCCCTTCTTGCTTACTATGAAATGAAAGCAAGATACCAAATAGAGTCCAGGCCCCCATGCTTTGCCTGTCCACAGTCTCAACCAGTACATTGGGATGGACAAGACCCCCGGGACATGCATTTTGGCGGAGCGTCCAAAGCTGTCCTGAGCCAGCGAGAGCCAGTTTTGAGGAGATTCATTGGTATTCGCAGCAGCTGGTTCATAGTTCACACTGTGCGCTCCTCCATAAGCAGGCCTTTGCCATCTGTGCTGCTAGCGCAGCCTGCTCTGGCACCACAGCTCAGAGGAAGTCAGGAAGCGAATTCATCTCATTACCCCAGATGCTGTGGGAATGACAAAACACTCTTGACATGACTTCTAGTCTGTGGGTCCCATACCCACCTGTAAGGCACTGCAGGGCTCTCTCCACCCTAGAACGGAGGGGTGGTGCTAAATCTGAGCTGGAGGGCCCTGGACGTCAAGACCAATCTGCATTACGACCTTGCTCAATATTAATTGACTGGCACTCTCACTTTAACTAGTCAATATTAACAGTGCCGGCAGGTATGCTGTCCCTGCATTTAAACCTCTCTGCACTGTTGGGAGGACTCACATTTTAGGGAGAGTGTTGAATAAAACCAGTCAGCTTGCTTACTACAGATGGGATTACTTGTTTGCCTGTATTTGAATTCAGAATTTAATAAGTAGAGCCCTTTCCCCTATAAGCTATTAGCCACAGAAAAATTGTGTGTCATCAGTTGGGGAACCTTACTAGAATGCATTCACTTTCATGAGCTGTTTGCCGTTTCTGCCTCTCTGGGTAACTTGGGTGTGCAGTGTTGGCACTTAGATTTCCTTTCCTTTTTCCCAGGAGTGGTCTCCAAATCAAATAGATTCAGGGTGCCAGTGGTTCAGTAGCAGCTGGAAGAGTTTAATGGTGACGGCAACATCTGCTTTCAGTTAATTTTAAAATTAGAAAGACTTCTCTCATTTCCAAGACAATGTTAGGATGATTAGAACTGGAAGGCACTCTGTCTCAGAAGGGGAGATGTCAGCTGCCCGAGGATTCTGGCCTGGGTTTTATTACCTTCCTGTTCACTTCCAGGGTGAACTCGGGGAAGGCTACCTGGGGTCACCCTGGATGTGTTAGGCTGTCTCCGAATTTGCTCTTAGTTTCAGTAAATCTCACCCAATCTGTAACCCCTGAACTCCCTGGGAGGTAGCTTCCAACTTCCAGACTGTCTCCAGTCTGTCAGTCTTTCACTAGGCAAGGTGTTTTTAAACTCCCCAAATCCTGAAAAATCACGACCTGGAAAATGGCTTTCCCTTTGCCTGAGACCCAGGCCAGAGTTGTGCAGGGCACCGGCAGGGAGCTGCAGTAGCCTCTGAGCCGCTGGCGAGGAAAGACCATCCTTTCCATGATGTCATTCTGCAGTGGGAAAGCAGAGGCTGGATGCCTCTGGAGAAGGAGAAAGCTGTGCTGCTTCCTCAGCGGGGGCTGCACAGATAATGAATTATTTGACCCAATCTAGAAATAGTTCTGTAGGGTGCCTTTTAACCTTTGGAATCACCAACTTGGGATTTCTTTTAGCACAGAACTGTTTTCTTGTTCCTTTGTTAACAACTTGAACTTCAGTTCTCAACGTAATAATTTTAGCAGCCAGGGAAATGGCTCAGTGGGTAGAGGGCAGTACTTGTATGCAGGAGACCTCGGGTTTGGTGCTCACCTGTTTGCCTGAGTGGAATTCTAGGCTCAGCTTCCCTCCCCCCTCCTCTCCCCTTTCTCTCTCTTCCCCCCACACAATAAATAAGCTTTTTAAGAGACTTTTCACTATCTCCTGATAAAACATATCTTACTATACTTTTAAAAATTATTTACTTTTCCTTTTGTTGTCCCTATTGTTTGTTGTTGTGGTTGTTGTTGCTATTGATGTCGTCGTTATTGGATAAGACAGAGAGAAATGGAGAGAGGAAGGGAAGACAGAGAGACACCTGCAGACCTGCTTCACTGCCTGTGAAATGACTCCCCTGCAGGTGGGGAGCCAGGAGCTCAAACCGGGATGCTTACGCGGGTCCTTGGGCTTCGTGCCATGTGCACTTAAGCTGCTGTGCTACCACCCAGCCCCCAGTTACTATACTTTTTAGCTTTCTCTCTGATTCAGCTCAGTGTTGAAATGGAAATGACTGCAGTTATTCATGTTTCACGACCCCCTTCATGATTTTAGAGTTTCTGAATAGGTGTTCACACACTATCCCATGCATATTCTTATCTTCTGTGCTTCCCCACTTCTGTCCGTTGTTTTGAAGTCACATATGTTATGGAGCCCAGTGAGGCAGCCTACATGGGGAGGTATCTGCTTTGTCATATAAGGGCCCAGGTTCAAGCCCAGCCTCTTCTGCACTGGTGGTAGCCCCAGCACTGCGGTGTGTCTCCTTCTTTCCCTTTGTCTCTTTCTTTCTATCTGAAAAATGTTGGCCTGGAACAGTGATTCCCACCAGTTACCAAAAAGAAAAGAAAAACTATGTGTGTTGCAGAGAGAAAAGCTGGGCAAGTTCTCCAGATACTAAGTTTTGCTCTCTTAAACCAACCAGTGTTTCCGCTACTAAATTTATTCTGATAATTCTGCTTGTTTATAACACCAGGGAGTTATTTTAAAAAGTAACGATTCTTCTCATCCTTTGATCAAACTTGATTTTTCTCCTGAGTATTTTTTATTTGTAAATTATTCTTCACTGTACAAATAAAAACATAGGCTTTGCAGTTCTCTGAGAAAAAGTCCCAAGTCATTGGGTACTTTTTGACAAGGACTTATATTTACATTTGTTGGCTCGTTTTAGTTCTCGAGAGCTAATTACTTTGATGTGATTTTTCCCATTGCCATTTTTGCATAAATTTTTGTGTGTGTGTGTTGCTTACAATAATGTAAGTGTCTTTAAGTACTTGCGTTTAAAGGTTTAAAAGATGATTTCTAAAGAAAAGATGCATACTTGAATCTTGCTCATTTCTTCTTGGGGAAAGGGTATGTTTTCCCCCTTCAAATATAGGATTAAAATAGAGAAAGGGCCAGTGAAGTGGCTCTCTTGAATAGTGAGTTATTTTGCCATACTCGTTACTCAGGTACCAACACAGTATTGAGAGAAACTTTGATGCTGTGTTTGGTTCCTCCGCCTCCTCCCCTCCCTCTCACCCCTCTGCCTTTCTGTCTCTAGTTAAATAAAATTAGAAAGAATAAAGCAGAACCAATTTTCAACTGTTCTCCCTCCCCTTTTTGCCCTTTCTTGTCTATAGCCAACAGGAAGCACATATGGCAGCTGGCCACAGAAAGTTCTCCAGGGAGACAGTTAGTTGTACTCCTTCAGATCAGGCAGGAGAGTGGTGGCTGCCTTCCTCTCCATGTTGACATCCTTGTCAGCTTGCCTCCTGTCAAGATCCTCAGAGCCAGGAGTAGGTGGCCTGCTGAATTTCCACCATCTATCTTAGTCTTTCTTTGGATCAAACCTCTTCAGTTTCCAAAAGAAAATGCCTAAGTGAGCAGTTGACTTCATTTCCCTTTCCCTCCCCTCTTTGTTCTAAAAGAGGACATGCATCCTCAGGTGAAAAGGTTTTTTGTTAGTTTTTATAGAGACTGGAACTGTGGAGGAAGGCAGGCAGGGAGAATTGACAGATGAGGTGTCAGTGGGTGAGTCATGTGTGTTAGTAAGTGGGGTGAGAATGTAACAGATTAATTACAATAGTGATTGGCAGAATAGAACTGATAAGAAGTATTGTCATGTATTCTTTTTCTTTTCCACTTGAGAATGAAAACATCAGAGCAGGCAAGGGGAACTGTGAGAACAATGTGAAAGTAACTTGAGTGTTACAGGTGAAATTTGGTGGTTATTTCTAACCTCAATTTGCAAGAAAAAAATTGCATGATTTTATTTTTAGACTTAGAATCATGGAGAACAGAAAAATAAAACTAATGTTGAAGAGTTTTACTTAAAAAAATATTGTCTTGTAGAACAACCTTTTTGTGTGTTGAGGATAAAGTATGAACCAAGGGCTGCCGGAAAAAATTCTGGCTTTGGATGCTACACTTGATTGTAGCCAAAAAGCTGAGAAACAATGGCTTTGGATTCTAAAGTATATTTTCAGTTACGTCCATTTAAAATGGGAGTCCAGCCGTTATTTGGGAGTCAGCTTTGCATTTAAGATGACAATGTCCTGTTTGTCGGAAAACATCCCCAGTGGTGTAGTCATGTAACACCAGTCCCATTAGAAAGTTAGTGTTGGGGAGTCGGGCGGTAGCACAGTGAGTTAAGCACACGTGGCGCAAAGCGCAAGGACCAGTGTAAGGATTCCGGTTCGAGCCCCCGGCTCCCCACCTGCAGGGTAGTCGCTTCCTAGGCAGTGAAGCAGGTCTGCAGGTGTCTATCTTTCTCTCCCCATCTCTGTCTTCCCCTTCTCTCTCCATTTCTCTCTGTCCAATCCAATAACAATGACATCAATAATAACTACAACAATAACAAGGGCAGCAGAAATAAATAAATATTTAAAAAATTACAAAAAAGAAAGTTAGTATTGGCTGTGGAGATAACTCAGTGGCAGAGCACAAGGCTTGCATATATGAGCAAAGAGGAGCTCTGGTTCTTCCTCTCATAGTAGTAAAAGTCAATTTTTAAAAAAATCTGTACTTGTTTACATTTCTTGTTTTAAATTTATTTATTTTCCCCTTTTGTTGCACTTGTTGTCTTTTATATTTATTTATTTTTTATTTTCCCCTTTTGTTGTCCTTTTTTTTAATTGTTGTAGTATTGTAGTTGTTGTCGTTGATATCATCGTTAGATAGGACAGAGAGAAATGGAGAGAGGAGGGGAAGACAGAGAGGAGGAGAGAAAGATAGACACCTGCATACCTGCTTCACCACCTGTGAAGCGACTCCCCTGCAGGTGGGGGGCCGGGGCTGGAACCAGGATCCTTACGCAGGTCCTTGTGCTTCATACCACGTGCGCTTTACCTGCTGTGCTACTTCCTGACTCCCTCCTTGTTTACATTTCTAACCAGTCCCTGAAGTATTGTCCCATTGTCAGAAAGGAAGTAAAATTAATTTATATCCATTATTTACAGTAGAACATACATTCTGATTGAACACTCAGTTGCATTTTCAATTCCCAATTAAGTTATTAGCAAATTTACCTAGTCCCAAAGCAACCACTGATTGTAAAGAATTACTTGGGATGATTGAGTTATTTGAAAACAGTGAAAATTCAATAGAGAATTAGTACCATAGACACTCTAGTCATTAGCTTCAGATGTGACAGCTACTCTCTTTTTCCATGAATTCAAGAGATGGCTTGTTTTTTTTTGGTAGGGAGAATATGATTCGCAAAATATAGAATGAGAATTTGGGAGAAAGCAGAAAAACCAAAGATTTCCTTTAGAAGCCTCCTGAATTATCAAATGGTGACTTTTGGTAGCAAGTTGATTGAAAATGTTATCTGAGTTGTATGTTAAAATGAGATTTAAATAATTGATTTAATGAGAGAGAGAATATTCAGTTACTGAAGTAATTGGTTGGCAAATCCTTTGGTACAGAATTATTTAGTTCTAGTTATAATGGATTGCACCTTTAATCAGGATGCTTAATTTGATTTCTTGAATGTATCTGCAGCTTGTCTGACAAGCACAGTAATAAATGAGTTCTGAATTGTAGGAACTGATCAAAATGTAATCAGTGTCAATTGCCATTGTTGTAGTTTATTGCATATTGCTGTCAGTTGCTGTAATCAAGAGCTGTTGAAGTGCTTTAAAAAGCCTCCAGACTTTTGAGTAATTGACTTCATATGTATGATGTTATGGCTGTGAAGCAACCACCCTTTCCTGTTTCACTTTATTTTCAGAAAGTTTGAAAATAACATTGTCACCCAGCCTGGAGGGTTTTTTTTTTTTTTTTGGGCCTCCGGGGTCATCGCTGGGGCTTGGTGCCTGCACTATGAATCCACTGCTCCTGGAGGCCATTTTTCCCATTTTGTTGTCCTTGTTGTTGTTGTTGTTACTATTATTGATGCTATTGGTGGTGTTGTTGGTTAGAACAGTGATTAATTGAGAGAGGAGGGGAAGACTGGGGAGAGAAAGAAAGACACCTACAGACCAGCTTCACTGCTTGTGAAGCGACCCCCCCCCCCCAGGTGGGGAGCCAGGGCTTGTGCTTCACACCATGTGCACTTAACCTGCTGTGCTACTGCTCAGCCCCCCCCCCCCCACCCGCCAGGAGTTTTTAAATTGGCCTGCCTTCCTGTCCTGTATTGACAGGTTTTAAGAAATAGGAAGCTGTTTCTTTCCCTGTAGAGCCTTTTACTGCAGTGGAAGGGAGGTTTTAGTCCTAAAATAGCTAGAGTTTGGGGGTCTTGGTTGAAACATTGTGGAGTGAAGGAAGAAGTGTCTTCCCTGAATCCATGTGATGGCTGTGCAGAAAAGCAGAGAGGTTTCTGTAGACGGGTTGCTGGTCTTCATCCTAACCCTCTCCTGCTCGCTCCCTTGGGGAGGCCACTCAGCTGAGAGCTCTTAGTAACTCAGCAGTGGGACTCGACTACTCATGTCGTCATTTTTGCTGGTTTGCTTTGATGTTTCACAAGTTCTAAGAGCATTTCCATTCTCTCCTTGTGCTGACAAAGGTGAAAATTGAGATAGGTTTGGCACTGGCAGGTGTGTAGGCTCAGGGCAGCTGTGTTTCCAGGCTCCACGGCCCGGTCCGTTAGCTTCACCTTACAGAGGTGGTCTTCCTGTCTAGTCCGTCCCTCCTCCTCATCACTGGATCTTGGTGGACTGTTTTTCTCCTTTTATTTCAAGCTAGATTGACTTTTTCCATTTCTAGAGTTGACAGTTCATCCCCTCTCCCCCTCTCCTTTGTGTCACATTGTTTTCTTTTTATTTCTTTCTTTTTAAAATATGTGTCTCCTGTCTCCCTGCCTACCTGCCTGCCTACATGCCTATCTATGTACGTTCTCTGTTTGCCCATTGAGACAGATCTGAGCATAGTTCTATTTTTGCATATGCAGTGCTGGGGATCAAACCCTTGGCTTCATGTGCAGGTAAGTCCTGCAATCTGCCCACTGAGCCAACTTCCTCCCTGGCCACTAGGCATGCCTTTTCCCTTAGAAATATGTGGCTCAGTGAAAGGACACTTGGAAGAAGCATATCCCTAGCACCTTTTGACAAAGAAAACTTGTTTGTACAGAGGTAGATAGCAGAATGGTTGTGCAAAGAGACTCTCCTGCCTGACGCTCTGAAATCCCCTGCACCACCATAAGCCAGAGCAGAGCAGTGCTTTGGTAAAGCGAACAAACACAAAAACGTGTTTGACTTAGAGTGCATATCTGCATGGTTCCATAAGGGCCAGTAGCTATTCCTCAGATGATTGCAAATTGATGTGAATGTGAAAGATTATGTGCAAATGACTGTGTGTCATGCTTCTGTGTGGGATCAGACTCATCTTTTCCCCTCACTGGCCTGTGAGCCACGCTGATAGCTGTCTTGCTGTAATGGAGATGCCCAGTCTCCTATTATAAAGTGGTCTGCTAGCAGCCCATGCCCTTGCCCTCAGCCATGGCTCTAGAGGGCATTCTGTAAAGATGATGATGATAATGATAATAGCAACATCAGTGCTGCATAATTTGCAGCTGTGTGTGGTAAAATGCTCTACCATGATTGACTCTTCCCACCTCCAGCCCAGCCCTTAGCCTTTGGCTCTCCATTACTGATTTTTCTCAAGTGCTAAAAAGTTCTAATAGTAAAATATAGCTTTTGTGACAGAATTTTATATAAAAAACTTTTTAATGGGAAACCACAAAATGAGTTCCTTGTGGTTTGGCCATTTAAAAATGGAAGCTTTGTGAGCCAGTCAAGAAGACCTTTGAATGTTCGTGGGTTTAATGTTTTTTTTTTCTTTCTTGTCTGCTCACTAGATGTGAAAACATGCAATGAGGTGGACCTGGAGAACTCCATAGACTGGGAAGTGAAGACAATCACAAGTGCCTTAAAGCAGTATCTGAGGTGAGCTCCTCGCAGTGGCTGAAGGAACGAGCAGACAACATGGAGATGTCACCTTTCACAAATGCCAGCTCTGCATGTAGCTCTTAGTAGTTAAGTTAGACCCTACTAAAAGGAGGGGGGGTATTAATGAGCTTTCTAATAATGTCCAAGAAAGTGGGGTAACTAGCAGGTGAGCAGCAGTTAGGCAGATTAGAAAAGAAGACAGCTGAAATGGCATGGGTTTTGCAAGAGATGTTCTATTGGAGGTGTGCATTTTAGGAACTAGATGCTTGGAGCAGGAAGAAGGCTGTTACTGAATTCATTGAATCTTTCATCGATGTGTTAGGCTATCATAGTATTGTTTTGGTTTTAAATTGAATGCCTTTGAAAATAATGGCTTACAAAATGTTGGAAGTGCAAGGCTGTAAAAAGTTTACTGGGTGAGGCTTTAAGTTAAACTTAAGTTTTTATTGGTTACAGAAAATATTTAGAACTAGTGAAAATAGGTTTAGGATAATCTTTTTAAAAAAAAAGAATGCAATGAAAAAGTGAGTTGATGTGCAAACACATAGAGAGGGGAAAAGAATTGAGTGGTGGGGGGTGGTCAGCACTGCTCAGCTTTGGTTTGTGGTAGCTTGGGATTGAACCTGGGACTTTCGAGCTGTCTCCCCCTCCCCCTTCCTCCTCTACCTCTTCCTCCTCCTTTACCACCTCTTCCTCCCCGCCGCTTCTTCCTCCTCCTCCTTGTCCGCTCATAGTTCATATGTTCCAGTTCTCTAGTTCCACATGAATCAAGCCACTAGGTAGTTGTTTTGCACCTCCTTGCTTATTTTGCTAGGCGTAATCATCTCCACCACCATGTTGGGTAACATTAAATACTTTCTAAAATATATTGTTGTGCCCAGGAGGAATGCTTGAGTATATATCTAAAACTATAAGAACTTTTTTTTTCTTAGAGAAAGGAAGGAAGGAAGGAAGTGACACCAAGACACGGAACCTTCCTACAGTATAGTGGGGACCGTACTTAAATTTGGTCAAGTACATGGCAAAGCAGCACATATCCAGTGAGCTGACTTGCTGGCCTGTTGTATGAGTGGTCCAGAGATAAATGTTCCAGAAACAGCAAAACAGTCTCGTGAAGAAAAGGCAGAGGCGTTTGGAGATCTCTTCACAAGCAGAGAGAAGGCCATAGTACATAGGTAGCCAAATTGTCTTCACTTATCTGAGAGATGCGCAGATCAGGTCCACATGGGTGCCATTCGTTGTTAAAATTCGGAGGCTCCAGCAGGCCGGGCTAGCGTCGCGGCGGTAGACAGAGACTTGTGGACACACGGCTGGGCAGGGAAGCTGTATTTCTTTATTCAGGAACGATTCATAAACTAACCCAAACTAATCACCAAACAGAACTCTCCTGCCTCCTTCCCCCGCGACGGCGCCAAGAACTCTCGAACTCTAGGACTCTGGAACTCTGGAACTCTCTCGGGGTTCCTTGGGGCGGGGACAAGCGGGCCCGCGAAAACTAGCAGGACTGAACCAATTTTCTTGGCAGGGGGAGAGCTAGAACAAACCAATGTAAAGCATACAACAGGCCAGCAAGTCAGCTCACTGGATATGTGCTGCTTTGCCATGTACTTGACCAAATTTAAGTACGGTCCCCACTATACTGTAGGAAGGTTCCGTGTCTTGGTGTCACTTCCTTCCTTCCTTTCTCTAAGAAAAAAAAAGTTCTTACAGTTTTAGATATATACTCAAGCATTCCTCCTGGGCACAACAATATATTTTAGAAAGTATTTAATGTTACCCAACATGGTGATGGAGATGATTACGCCTAGCAGAATAAGCAAGGAGGTGCAAAACAACTACCTAGTGGCTTGATTCATGTGGAACGCTAGCCCGGCCTGCTGGAGCCTCCGAATTTTAGCAACAAATGGCGCCCACGTGGACCTGACCTGCGCATCTCTCAGATAAGTGAAGACAATTTGGCTACCTATGTACTATGGCCTTCTCTTCTGCTTGTGAAAATGGCAGATGCCCTGGGAGATTGAACGTGAGGTGGCTGCTGTTCCTTTCCCTCATCTCCTCTTTAGCAGCTGAAAAGTGCCGTCATTCGGGTTTAATCGACACTAAATAAAAAGTTCCTCTCACTTAGTAAACTATCACAGAGGTTTGGTGCCTACGT
Source organism: Erinaceus europaeus (assembly GCF_950295315.1). Taxonomy (NCBI): domain Eukaryota; kingdom Metazoa; phylum Chordata; class Mammalia; order Eulipotyphla; family Erinaceidae; genus Erinaceus; species Erinaceus europaeus. The sequence continues at coordinate 54,890,487 of NC_080180.1, read as the reverse complement.
GATAAATCTATGGCCCTCCCCTCCCCCACCTGCTACTAATATTATGCTAGGACAGAGAGAAACTGAGCGCACAGGGGGAGATAAAATGGGAGAGAGGGTTGAGGAGATAGCAGAATGGTTATGTATGCAAAGAGACCATCATGTCTAAGTCTCCAAAGTCCAGAGTCAATCCCCTGCACAACCATAGCCAGAGCTGAGCCAGTGCTCTGAGGAGGGAGAGAAGAGAAAAGAAAAAAAATTGACAAGAAGGAAAGAGGGAGAGAGAGCACTACTTTTTATCATTCATGTATTTCCCCCACCTGAACACCTTGCAGATGGTTAGCATGTGTGCTCTACAAGGTGGACCACCACCTGCCTGACCCCGCCATCTTTTCTTCTCCTCCCCCTCCCCCTGCCTTGACTAGGGTTATCACTGCAGCTTCGTCCCTTCATGAGGACTCCATTGGCCTTGGCGGCCTTTTCAAATTTTTTAATTTTTATTTATTTATTTATTTTTGCCTCCAGGGTTATTGCTGGGGCTCAGTGCCTGCACCATGAATCCACTGCTCCTGGAGGCCATTTTTCCCCTTTTGTTGCCCTTGTTGTTGTAGCCTTGTTGTGGTTATTATTGTTGTTGTTGATGTCATTTGTTGTTGGATAGGACAGAGAGAAATGGAGAGAGGACAGGAAGACAGAGAGAGGGAGAGAAAGATAGACACCTGCAGACCTGCTTCACCACCTGTGAAGTGACTCCCCCTGCAGGGGCTCAAACCGGGATCCCCACACCCCTGATACTGTGGTCATTTAGTTAAAAAGAAAAGGGGGAATTGTTGTATGCTTTACATTGGTTTGTTCTAGCTCTCCCCCTGCCAAGAAAATTGGTTCAGTCCTACTAGTTTTCACGGGCCCGCTTGTCCCCGCCCCAAGGAACCCCGAGAGAGTTCCAGAGTCCTAGAGTTCAAGAGTTCTTGGCACCGTCGCGGGGGAAGGAGACAGGAGAGTTCTGTTTGGTGATTAGTTTGGGTTAGTTTATGAATCGTTTTTCCTGAATAAAGAAATACAGCTTCCTGGCCCAGCCGTATGTCTCTGGTCGTCTCTGTTACCCGCCCGTGAAGCCAGCCCGGCCTGCTGAAGCCCCGAATTAAAACAGCACTGGCCCAAAAGATAAATGTAAAGAAACAAAAATATAGCAAATACCAAAATACTATAATTATCACACTCTACACATTAATGTCCAGAACTCAGTTTTGGTTCTGTAAATGCCCCCACCCCCAGTCTTTTTATATTTGTTGTTAACTCTACAGGATTTAAGTGATGTCAAAACATTTCATTTGGCTGATATGTTTTAAGCCTCCTTTCTGTCCCTTTGGCAGGTGACTCATAGTGCATTAACAGTTTTTTAAGATTGGAGTGTATAGTTCCATACTACACCCGCCACCAAAGTTCTGTGTCCCTACTCTCCCATCCCCTAAAGACAACCACTTCAGTTCTCAAAGTCTTAGGAGTAGTTTGCATCTCTCTCTCTTCTAGTCCCATCCATTTACCCAAAGGGCACAATATCTTTTTTTGGTTGTAGAGTATCCCATGGAATGTATATCCCATATCTTCTTTAGCTAGTCATCTGTTGATGGGCACTGAGTCTGCTTCCACACTGTGTCTCAGCCTCCTTTAATCTGTAGAACCCCTTCCCTTCTTGCATCCCTGCCCCATGCAATTGTTAATGAACCAGAGTCATTTTTTGGAAATGGGGGGGAAAAGGTCAGATAAGGCTGTTTGTATTCTCATGTTGTTCTTATGCTTCTCTGTTATCTGACATAGTCCCTGACAAATAATAGTTAAATTGTTGGACTTCAGTAGATACAGTTTAGGTGTTTGTTCGTCTACTGCAAGAATACACCAGAATGGGTTCTATTCATTGTTTCCCTCTCTCCCTCCACCTCTTCCTCTTGTTGTTACTGCGACCTCATCACTCCAGGCCAACTTTTTCAGACAGTCAGAGTTAAAGGAAGAGAGAAAGGGCAAGACAGCACAGCACCTGAGCTTCCTTGAGTGCAGTGGGATCCACGCTTGAACCTGGGTCATGTGTATGGCAAAGCAAATGCACTGACGAGGTGACCTATCTTGCTGGCCTGCTTATTTAGCTTTCTTGCAGTAGACACATTTACTGAGTATTTTACTCTTGCAAAACACTCACGTTCACAGAGATTTGAGAGTCCTGTTTTTTTAATGCCTTGCAAGAGTTATGGTTTTGTCTTTGTGTATGCATGATGCTACTGAGCGGTCCTTTCATTTATTATTTAGAGTGAAAGAGAGAAAGGAAGACAGATCTCCTTTCCTGCTTTATTTCGTATTCCTATCTGGTGCCAGAGACTGAACCCAGGGTTTTACTCTAGAGGCAGAGTTCTCTCCTGACCCTGTGAGTCTTACTCTTAAGATGCCCTTAGTTAAGCACTGAGATGATTTAATGTAAAACTTAAATAAAACCTAACAGCAAAGTATTAGAAAGGTGTTAGTTACTATTAAGAGCAAGAAAGACACCAGTATTACACTCAGCTTGGGCACATCATGCTGGGGATTGAAGCTGGGGTGTCTTAAGTGTTTGTCTTGTACTCTGACACTGAGCTGTCTCCCTGACCCAGCCAGATGGTTTTAGCTACAATTTGACTTCCTGCCCCCCCCTTACCTACGAAGTACATTATGTCACCCTTTGTTGATAAAGGAGTAATTTCAAGCCTAAATACAAGTGTCTCTGCCCAATTTGCTCCTAGTATTGGCTAACCATTTCAGGTGACGATTTTTGTAGAAGTGAATCTTATCTCCCCACCCCCACTCCACCCCCACCCATCTCCCATCCCACCTCCCCATTCCAGGGTAGACTTTGGAAGGTGAATATCACATGTGTCTTGTTCATTGTAGTCTCCCTAGCATCTTGAACTGTATTCACTCAAATATGAGAGCAGTGGGTCTCAGCTGGAGAAGATTTGTTCCCTCCTCAGTGCCCCCCCCAACATTTACAGTCTCAGTAGGCATGGGGGGCAGTCTTGTTGCTGGCTGTCTTAGGGATGGAGTCTTAGACACTTGCTGAAGTCCATTGGAACTGGTGGCTTTCCTGAAATACCAGCAGCTCTCCAGTTGAGAAATGCTGTCTGAGAAGGATGGAAATATGTCGGAAGTAAGTGTGCCGTTGCTCTCCACAGCACACGTGTAACCATGAGCAAGGACTTGGGTTCAAACCCCCATCCCCACCCACGTGGAGGAAGCTTCCTGAGTACTGTAGCAGTGCTGCTGGTGCTTCTCATTCTCTCCCTCCTTCCCCATTTCTCTGTTTCTATCGGAAAAGTTTTTTTTTTTTTAAGTTAAAAAAGGCTGCCAAAGGGGTCAGGCGATAGCACAGTGGGTTAGGCGCACATGGCGCAAAGCACAAGGACCGGTGTAAGGATCCCGGTTCGAGCCCCTGGCTCCCCACCTGCAGGGCAGTCACTTCACAGGTGGTGAAGCAGATCTGCAGGTGTCTATCTTTCTCTCCCTCTCTCTGTCTTCCTGTCCTCTCTCCATTTCTCTCTGTCCTATCCAACAACAAACGACATCAACAACAACAATAATAACCACAACAAGGCTACAACAACAAGGGCAACAAAAGGGGAAAAATGGCCTCCAGGAGCAGTGGATTCATGGTGCAGGCACTGAGCCCCAGCAATAACCCTGGAGGCAAAAAAAATAAATAAATAAAAATTAAAAAATTTGAAAAGGCCGCCAAGGCCAATGGAATCCTCATGAAGGGACGAAGCTGCAGTGATAACCCTAGTCAAGGCAGGGGGAGGGGGGGAGAAGAAAAGATGGCGGGGTCAGGCAGGTGGTGGTCCACCTTGTAGAGCACACATGCTAACCATCTGCAAGGTGTTCAGGTGGGGGAAATACATGAATGATAAAAAGTAGTGCTCTCTCTCCCTCTTTCCTTCTTGTCAATTTTTTTCTTTTCTCTCCCTCCTCAGAGCACTGGCTCAGCTCTGGCTATGGTTGTGCAGGGGATTGACTCTGGACTTTGGAGACTTAGACATGATGGTCTCTTTGCATACATAACCATTCTGCTATCTCCTCAACCCTCTCTCCCATTTTATCTCCCCCTGTGCGCTCAGTTTCTCTCTGTCCTAGCATAATATTAGTAGCAGGTGGGGGAGGGGAGGGCCATAGATTTATCACGCAGGCACCAAACCTCTGTGATAGTTTACTAAGTGAGAGGAACTTTTTATTTAGTGCATACTAGTGTGTCTGGTTCTGGATGCTCTCTGAAGCTAGTTGTGTGCTCCCTCCGGTCTGCTGTGCCGTACCCCCCTCCCCCGCCTTATTCTCTCATTACCTTGCTTCATCCTGTTGAGTCCCACTTTGGAGCAAACACTGCGTACGGCACCACATTACGAGACATTCTTATTTATATAACTGCACTGCTAACAATACACAGACTCCCTGAATGTGATAATGTGAACGTCGTAAAATGGCAGATGCCCTGGGAGATTGAACGTGAGGTGGCTGCTGTTCCTTTCCCTCATCTCCTCTTTAGCAGCTGAAAAGTGCCGTCATTCGGGTTTAATCGACACTTGTTCTGGGGAGGCACCAAGTGGGAGAAAATGCAGTCTTTATTTACCTCTGTGTCAGCTGTATAGTTACCGTCTGAGCAGGCACGCTTCTCCTGGCTTCGGAGGCGATATGGTGTGCTGGTCACGGGCTCGGCCTGTGGAGCAGCCTCGGGGGCTGGCCTCTCGGCTCTGTCCCTCAGGGCACCACGGCATGAAGCTGAGTATTGCCTTTCTCACCAGAAAAACTGTTAGCTGTGACTTCTTGCTGCAAATAAACAGCCAACTGCATGGGAGGTTGGAGGCAGAACAAAAGGAAATAACCAAACACTAAGTGAGAACAAGAAGCAAAACTTCAGTGCTTAGGAGAAAGGCTATACTTTCTTTTCTCGTCTTTTCTTTTCTTTTCTCTTCTTTTCTAAAGAATATTCTGATAATATGTGTGTGTGTGCACACACAAAACATTTTTGGTTTTTTTTTTTTTTTTTAGAAACTTTTAATTTTTTCCCCTTTTGTTGCCCTTGTTGTTTATCGTTGTTGTTATTGCTGTTGTTGTTGTTGGATAGGATAAAGAGAAATCGAGAGAGAAGGTGAAGATGGGGAAAGAAAGATAGAGAGACCTGCAGACCTGCTTCACCACTTGTGAAGTGACCCTTCCTCTCTCCATTTCTCTCTGTTGATTTCATGTCAGTCCAGACCATAATTTTAATTCCCAGCAATGTGTTTATCAAAACAGTTGTCCAGTGTAGAGGGGACAGATGAGGTCCTTTGCAGTGTTTTTGGTAAAAAAAAAAAAAAAAAAAAATACTAGGAGAAACTTTTTTTTTTTTTTTTTTTTTAAGTCAGTGCACTGTTCAGCTCTGGCTTATGGTAGGGGGATTGATTCTGGGACTCTGGACCCTCAGGCATGAAAGTCTCTTAGCATAACCATTATGCTATCTTCCCCTCTTCCCCCCAGAAGAAGCTTTTAAATTTTGGAAACTAGATTGGGACTTTTGGGAAAGAAATGTTAAGATTTTTATCCCCAGACTGTGCCCAGTAGGTATCCAAAGGGGCCGTGGCCTCTCCCAAACACACTGGGCAGGAGAACCGTGATGCCGGGACTCTAATAACTTCTGTGTGGAGAGCTTGTCAGATGAATTACTGCTTTCCTAACATTAGCAGTATTTAATGATTTTTAAAATGCTTCATCGCCTAGCTAGACATATGGCAGTGCTATCAGTAGCTTGTAGAAGATCTTCAGATACAAATTCATTTTTGTTGGAAAAGAAATGCTCTCTGTGGTTTTCCGAAAACTTATTTCCCTTTTGCTTTTCAGCATTCTTGAGCTGAAATCTTGATGCCTCGTTTTCTTCTCTGCTGTTTACTGCACCTTTATAGTTTGTGTTTACTTTAGATTTCCCCCTCCTTATCTCCGTTTAGGCTGTGGTGTAAATACCTGCGTTTGTTTCCTTCCCACTGAAGAGAGAGCGTAGGAGCTAAAGCGGAGGGCAGGAGGAAAGAGAAGCTTTTCTTTACCAGTACTTTATGATCTAGTTCCTGCGTCTGCAGTCGTGTGCGCATATATGTGCTTGTACTAAAGCTGCATTTGTTGTGTGCAGGGAACATAGCCTGCAAATGTGCTTTTCCGAAATCTGGGTTTATAAACAGCTTCCTTGAAGTCTAACCGATACACAGTGAACTCCATATTCCCATAGTGTAAATTTTGGCAAGTTTGACATATGGACACATTTGTAAAGCCATCACCGTAATCAAGATGGATTCCTGACGACCACACCCAGACTTGTCTCATGCCCCTCTGAAAAGCCTCCCATCTCCCTTGATCTTTCATCCCCAGACTGCTCTTAGTCTGCTTTCTGTGCCTGTACAAGTAATTTTTGCTTCCTGAAATTCAATATGCATAGACTTTTTTTCCTTTTGTCTTCAGTCCTTTATTTTTTTCTAGTAAACTTTTATTGAGGCAATCTTGGTTCCTGGCAGTGTTTGTTTTGCATTTCTGTAATGACTAATAATGCTATACTTCTTTTGTCTTTTTTTAAAATTTATTTATTTATTTTTTTGCCTCCAGATTATTGCTGGGGCTTGGTGCCTGCACTACAAATCCACTGCTCCTGGAGGCTATTTTTCCCATTTTGTTGCCCTTGTTGTTGCTCTTGTTGTTGTGCTTGTTGTAGTTGTTATTGTTGTCATAGCTGTTGTTGTTGTTGTTGGATAGGACAGAGAGAAATAGAGAGAGGAAGGGAAGACAGAGAGGGGGAGGGAAAGATAGACACCTGCAGACCTGCTTCACCGCTTGCAAAGCGACCTCCTGCAGGTGGGGACCCAGGGGTTCTAACCTTTTTTTTTTATTATTTATTTTCCCCCTTTTTTTGCCCTTGTTTTTCATTGTTATTGTAGTTATTATTGTTGTTGTTGATGTCATCGTTGTTAGATAGGACAAAGAGAAGAAGGGGGTGGGGGGAGAGAAAGACACCTGCAGACCTGCTTCACTGCCTGTGAAGTGACTCCCGTATAGGTGGAGAGCCAGGGGCTCGAACCGGGATTCTTACACTGGTCCTTGCGCTTTGCGCCATGTGCACTTAACCCACTGCGCTACCGCCCGACTCTCGGTTCGAACCTTTTATCTTTGTTTATTGATTTAGTTTCGGATGATAGAAAACTGCCACGTCCCTGAAACACATTCAGTGCTGGTGATTGAACCTGACGCCTCGTGGTGCATGCCCAGCACTCAGCCACTGCGTCACCTCCCAGGCTGCTGGCTTCTCTGGATAGATGTTCCATGAGTGCCGGGAGAGTGTGCATTCCACTGCTTTGGGATGGAATGCCATTTAGGTGATATGGCAATTAGGTGAAGTTGATCACTTTTTCAAATCTTCTGTATCTTGATTTTCTTTTCTTTTTTTTTAAATAATTCCCTTTTGTTGCCCTTGTTGTATTATTGTTGTAGTTATTATTGTTATTGATGTCGTCGTTGTGGGATAGGACAGAGAGAAATGGAGAGAGGAGGGGAAGACAGAGAGGGGGAGAGAAAGACAGACAGCTGCAGACCTGCTTCACCACTTGTGAAGTGACTCCCCTGCAGGTGGAGAGCCGGGGGCTCGAACCAGTATCTTGATTATCTTTTTACCGGTTCTGTCACATAGTGAATGCGACATTTGAACCATTAGCCATAGCTGTGGATTTGTCTTCTTTTCATAGTTTCATCATTTTCTGTTCCATGTGTCTTGAAGCTCCTGATTGTAGAAGATTGTTCCATCTTCTGGGTGAATTGGCTTCTTTATTAATAACAGAAGACCCCCTTTCTCCTTAGTGTCTTGGTTGTGGCCCATTTAAAGTGTGGGCTTTTGTAGAGATGGGGGTGCAGGGTTGTTGCATCCTTATTTTAAGTATTTTAATAGGAATTTCAGGGATACACGATTTAAACCATTCAAAACTTCTTAATATCTTGCCAGGTGACTTCTAGTATAGATTGATACTTGTCTAAGTGTTCCTTAAGTGTTTATGAAATTAGATATGGTAATTGGACTCTAAAATATGTATAAACCTGACCCAAAACTGTCTGTTGAACACAGGGAAAATATACTACCATCAAGCATACACATCACCATGTGTCCTGCGGGGGTGGGGTTGGGGGGTGGAGTTTCAGTCAGCTGTAAAAGTACTGCTACATGTATCTCTCCCTATCAATTCCCCTGTCCTCATAATTTCTCTGTCTCTATAGTAACAGAAAAAAATAGCAAAAGGGTCACCAAGAGTGGCGGATTCATTGTACAGGCACTGAGCTCCAGCAGTAACCATGGGGCAATAAACAGACACACACTCAGTCACTATCTATGTAATCTATTCCATAGAGAACTAATATTTCTTAACTTGCTATTAATTATACCCCATCTTTATTTTACTATTTTATAGACATAAACCAAAAAGTGGAGATCAAATTTGTTTAACAGGGAAGTGTGAGAGGATTTGATTTCTTTAAGTCTATGCAATCCTCTGTGCTCTTGTGACATCTGCATCTAATATCCTAGAGATGATTTTCCAAATTACATATTTACTTTTCTTTGGGTAGAAAGCTTGAGTTTGAGTCCATTAATGTGTGGCAGGAAGGTTTGTGTATACATTCAGGTATTTGCAAAGGTACTTTCCAAGATTAACTGTGAAATATGGTGTGCTCAGATCTGATAGGGTTGTGTGGCAGCTTGTGCTTTGATACTTATTGTTACAGATAAGACTTAATACGGTAACCCATTTGATTTATGTTTCTTTTTGATATGTAAGACTGTTCCCTAAAGAAGTTTGACACACACTAAGAAGTGCACAGCATACCCAGTATCTGTTCACAAAACATCATGTGAAGAGTGGTAACCTGTTTGGATTTGTTTGGTAACTCTGAGCTGTCTTTTTCATGCAGGAGTCTTCCGGAGCCGCTTATGACCTATGAGTTACATGGAGATTTCATTGTTCCAGCCAGTAAGTATTACGTAGAGATGAGAAAAGATGGCTTCTAGTTGACTAGGAGAATAAACTAAAATTTCCACTTGGAACATTGAAGTTGTTGTCGTAGTCTGTGTTAAAAACAGAAAGTGCCTTAGAGGGCGTGTGGCTTCTTTCACTTTTTAGTAGGTGAAAAGGGGACGATTAGTGTATCCATTCATCTATTCATAAGTATTTATTGTCTGCTGTGTGCTAGCCAGCTGTATATATTCTTTCTGTAGGTACTTGAGAGAATTTCTGTCCCCATAAGCTAAATAATTCTCTAGTAAGTATTGGGGTGCACACAACTCTCAGTCTACCATAAATTATTTAATAATAGCACAAACAGATGCATTGGAAGCACTACAGTCAGATCCTTGCAGAATTAGGGAAATTAACAGACTAAGAATTTAGCAGCTTGGAAATGGCTTCACAGTGAATGGCATTTTAATAGAAATTACAGGCAGAAGGAGTATTATAAGATAATGCCAAAAGCCCACAAACTATTCAAGTAGAGAGGATTAGATGTGATAACTAACATGTCACATGAGAAAGGGGCCATAGTTGGCAGATTTTTCCTCATTCCCATGGGATTATTTTTTATTGACATAATATTGGTCTACATCGTTTGTTGCAAGATTTAGGAGTATAGCTTCACAGCCATATATCTAGGTGTGTGTCAAACCTTGCCCTCATTACATGTGGCAGCCACCTTAATTTTCACAGAACCTTAAAGTCAGTTTGGTTCAGAAATATTATTTGTGATTCAATTTTCTGGGAGTTAGGGATATTTGATTTTTTTCCTTGTTATAGTGCACTTCAGTTTTCATTTTTGACTCAGGGCACTTTAAATCATCAGTGTTCCGAAGTTCATTGGTGTTAGGGATTTAATCTGTAAGGAAATGAACATCAAGACATGGAAAGTAACTTCCAAACTTGTAGGGATCTTTATTTAAAACTCCAGAACCCAGTCTCCCTAGAGGAAACCTGCAGTATTGGCTTTCAGAGGTGCACCAACAGTAGCTATGACTGTGTTTTCATTTTCTTTAATGTTTTCCTCTTTGCAAGTATTTCGTAGTTTAATCTGCTGAAAAACTTAGAGCAATGCCTTTGGGTCCTTTGTCACTGCCTCCTTAGACCTTACTGTGGATGTTAGCGCCTTGTGAGGTCCTTGATCTGGCCAGAATAAAGCTAGTGTGTTGCAGAAGGAAGCAATGTATAAGCCAAATTAGACAATACGTATAAAAACAGACTTTCAGAAAATGTGAAATATAGAATCCTGTTCACTTTCATTTTCAAATTGAAGTGGTTCTTTTTTTTTTTTTTTTCTTTTTTGAGAGAATTTGTGTGATCAAGGGAAGTGGAGGAGAGTTTGCTTGGCAAAAGCTCAAGCAAATGCTTAGTTATTTTGATTTTTCCCCTGTGGCACTTTTGGCAAACCAGGGGGAGAGAAATTAAACTCTAGTTGGAGGACAATTATTTCATGTTGTTCGCCTTAGAGACTGGAAAAAGCAGAAGAGTGCCAATTTTAATCTCGAATCCTTTGAGAGCTGGAGACAGATAAAGTGATTATAGAATAAGGTTTTAATTGCACGTAAGTGTCATTATAGTGATCATGCCTTGTAACTGAATCCGGTATGTTTGAAATTCTCACATCCATGGGGCTTACCAGATGGAGCCTCCAAAGAACTAGAAATGTGCAAGTGTTGGAGCCTATGGAGTGGGATTCGAGTTTAAAGCGATTGTCCAGGCTGTCTTTGAAGAACCTGGTTGGAAAGATTATAAATACAAACTGTATTATCAGCCACTAGAACAGTACCTTGTCTTTCATTTCCCGGCGTCACTGTTAAATCTTGACAATTATTCTGGGAACCAGGCCTTTTTACAAATCTGTAGCTCCCGTGGTTGTTGGCAGAGATCTGCACTTAAGTGGACTTGGGGTTGGAATGAGATCTGTGATTACCTCACTTAATGAGAAAAGGTGCCTTGTATCAAAGGGGTATGTTTGAGGGGCCAACATTTCCAATTGAGTCTTTCACTTAGTATTTGACTCTGTGCAGGACATGGGAGCAGGGTCCTCATCTTTTGCTTGCCTGTGTACTTCCAAGTATCGAGTAAAACATCACAGGATCCAGGTAGCTAGAGTGATGAGTCTTCTGGGTTGAAGATGCTTGGAGGTTTGGGATTTTGGTGAGCCCACCCCTTCCCATCAGCAGCAGCAGAGGTGGCCATGTTGCAGTGTCTGTAGGCTGAGCTGACTGCTGGGATGATCAGATGTCACTGTCTCCATTGCCACCCCCGTTCCATCCGGGAAGCTTGTTTCTGATACTTTCCAGTGGAGTCTCACGGTCTCCATCTGTTCTGTGGGGCTGAGCCTGTCTGCTCCACTCTCCCTGCTGAGAGTTCTCTAGCTTTCTCTGGGCCCCTTCATTTTCTCTTCCTCAGAGTTGTGTTGAGAACATGTGAGGTAATCTCTGGAGTTCATGATGAAGCAAATACATACTTTGTTTCTTGGTTGTTGACCACCCAAAGCAAAACTGTTTCTTCCTAATTATTTAAAACTTTTTAAAGTTTAATATTGACAGAGAAGTAGAGCAGAGGGAGTGAGAGGAGAGAGGACCATCCCTCTGGCACATGTGATGCTAAGGACTGAACACAGGACTTCATCCTTACTTACAAGCTAACACCTCACCCACTGTGCCACTTCCTGGGCTGCTATTCCTAATTCTTTAAAAGTAAAGTCAGCTTACTGACTTGCTCTTCTGTGTTGAATGCATTGGGAGACTGAAAAGATAAAACTTATCATGGAGGGGGTTGAGAGCCAGGTCCACCTTTCCAATTCAGAGAGCCAACCCAGAGAACTGCTGTTTGCTTCTTTAAGCACACTGGTGCTTACTGCCTGGGACCTGGTACTTCTGTGACAAGGAACTTGTCTTTGCACTGTTACTGAGATGGAAGAGATTCTGGAGAATACCAGAGGAGGAATCCAGGCACTGTTTCTCTTATGTGAGAGGGAAGAGGAAAAACAAAGGATGATCATGGAAAGATTTCACTCATAAGTGGGACAGAAAGAATTGAAACACATGAACTTGAAAGAAGAAGAAATATATATATAGTCAGCCCATAACTCTGACCTTGGGAGTGCTATGGTGGTTATCACTGGGAGAAGGGGTACACAGAACTTTGATGGTGGGAGTGGTATGGAATTAAACCCCTATTATCACATAGTCTTGTAAATCGCTATTAAATCACTAATAAGAATATATATTTTTTAATGCTGGTTCCTGCTAATGATTCCCTACAATGTCAGTGTTACTGACTTAGGGCAATTAATTACTGAAGCCATTTCTACTGATGTGCCTGTGTATCTTGGATAAGCTTTAGTGACCAGCGGTCCCATCTTTTTCCTTCCCATTAGTTAGCACAGCATTGTAAGCAGGTAGCATAAACAATGTAAGACATCTTAGAAAACATTTACTAAGTACCTTAGTTATAGTATAGCCATGTCCACTAAGAAGAAATGCTGATTAATGTCAAAATAAAACAACACACAGGGAAGAGCTAGTTTAAATCCTCACTGGGAAATATCTTTTAGGATATAGAGAGAAAGAGCAGACTTGGCGGGGGATTGGGGAGGTTGCCTGACTGAGTTCAAATGAGACAGAGAGGAACTTGAGAAAGGAATTAGAGGCTTTGACTCTACTTTTCAAAACTGATTTTACTATTTTTAGATATGAAGAACCTTATCCTTGGAAAGTGGGAAACTATTTCTCTAGCTTGTCTTACTAAGCAAGTAATAAATCCAAAAATAATAAGACTAGGTTCTCTTTAAAGAAAGACATTTATTAATGACAAGATTGACAGATGAATTAGAAGTTGCTTTTGAATGCAAAGTTCTCCACTGTCAGTATAAGAATGTGCAGTATTCTAATTGTAGACAGTCTTGGATTCCTTTAGGTTTTGATTTGTTTTCCTGTTGTTAATTGAAAGTGTTATCTTTTTATTTATTTATATTTTTATTGCTCTCACTTTTCTCCAGCTTTGATTTAGTAAGGCATTACGTTGGCCTTAACTGGAGATTAAAACTTGATTGTAATTCATCTCCTAACCCTTTATAGATAGCTGTGACTTTGTTTTCTGTGACAGATGAGTCTGCATCCAGTTCTTTCTTTATGTCCTATGATTTGTGTTCCACCTTATCAAGTAACTTTTCATTTCTTACCCTTTTTACATCCTTTCTTTTCAGTAATAATGGTCTCAGTGTTCTGTGTTACAAAGTGCCATTCCTCACTCTCTAGCATGACTCCACAGATAGGAACAGACTGAACCTCACAAACAGTTGGGGGCTCCCTACCTGCTCATCAAATTGATGGTCTGCAGCTCCCTTTAATGACACAGAGAGAGACCCAGAGTGTGCTAAATAAAAATGGCCATCAGCCATGTGCAAGGGTCCCTTCTCTCTCCATCCTCGCCTGTGCTTATCTTTTGAGACTAGCCACTCTGCAAGTGTCAAGTGACAGCTCCTTGACTCTGGACATCTCTGGCTTTCTGATGACATTGAATCCCTGGTCCTCTGCCTCTTAAACCTTTTGCTCTCCCCTCCTCTGCCCTTGGAGCATAAACATCCCTTTACATCACTGGAGCCCCCCTCATGCCCCTGGCCCAAAAGCAGTGCCATCCATTAGCTGTCTTTCTGAAGTCCTGGGGAAGCTGACTTTCTTTGAAGAACAGTGTTAGCCATCACTCGTCAGGGCTTAACACACACCACTTGAATATCAGCTCCTCCCTCAGTCACTTCTGTCAGCATCTTCCTCTCCTTTTTCTTTTTGCCTCCAGGGTTATTGCTGGGGCTCAGTGTCTGCTCCTGGAGGCCATTTTTTTCCCTTTTGTTGCCCTTGTTGTTGTAGCAATGTTGTGGTTATTGTTGTTAATGTTGTTTGTTGTTGGATAGGAAAGAGAGAAATGGAGAGAGGAGAGGAAGACGGGGGGGGGGGGGGGGGGGAGAAAGACAGACACCTGCAGACCTGCTTCACATGTAGATAGGATGTAGCACGAGATAATGCAGGCACTGAACACTGTTCATCTTTTTCATCTTTTGTCTGACTCCTGCTCATCTGTGCCTCAGTCCCATCAACTTAGCTGCTTCTAGATTAGCTCTCATGTGAGAGTAACACGTAGTGTTGCAGCAGCTGTGAGGGCTCTGTGCTTACGTGTCACCTTACTGAGTCTCCTAGTGGCTTTATCATCTTCATTTGGTAGGCAAGGACAGAGAGGCCAGGTAACCTGCCTTAGGCCACTTAGCTGCCAGTTGGAATCAGTGTTTCCAGATTCTGACAGCAGATTCTACTTTTTGAACCTAGTAACCTGTTTGTGCTTCTACCCTCATCATTCTTGCCTTACCTGTGGTCCAAATTAACTTCCTTTTCTGTGACAGTCACCATGGTTGTTGTGTCTGTGTGCCCTGCCACACTAGATTAAAACCAAAGTCCAGGACACATTGAAAATAGTTACTGCAAGATGCTGGGGGGCTAGAACTTGAGCATCTTTTTTTTTTGGGGGGGTAAAGATTCAGCTCACAAAAAGGAATGACTTATTTCCTAGCTCCAAGTGCAGCAGCTCTGCTCATCAACGAAGAAATAGGCACCAAACAGCCACACTGACACTACCTCTTCTTGGAGACAGAGAAACCAAAGCCAGGGAGTCAAGTTGTAGAATGTGTTTTGAGGATGGCGATCAGCTAAGCTGTTGGAAATGTTGTTTTATGTTTTTTTTCCTTTGTAGGAATAAATTAGATTTCCACATAATCTGTTTTCTCCCCCTCCCCCCCCCACCTTTTTTTTTTTTTTCCTTATAGAAAGTGGCAGCCCAGAATCTCGTGTTAATGCTATCCATTTCTTGGTGCACAAACTGCCAGAGAAAAACAGAGAAATGTTGGATATCTTGGTGCAACACTTGACAAAGTAAGCCCCTCTTTCTTCCCTACATTCTTTACTCCACTCCCAGCGCAGCTTGGGGCTCGGCTTGGGGGGTTTGTAGCAGTTGGAACTGGGGCTGTGTACACAGTACCAGGGACCACACCTGGAAGGGCAGCCTGGACATCTGACTCATGCTGTGGATTTTGGAGGAGAGTCTTGAAATGTGATGCTTTCGCGAAGTCGAGTAATTATTTGCTTAACATCACTGCCAGCAACTTAGGGCTGAGTTGGAACTAAGAGAATATTACAGCATTTTCCTGACACACAGATGCTGAAAATGTGATTATAAGTCTGTTAGCAAATTTAGCTGGGTTTCACACCTACCTAACTCTGAGTTTGAACATGTCTTTGAAGTTTGTTTAATACAGTAATAGGTTGTTATTTCTTGGAGGGGGTGGCCATTCTTTTTACTCCCTTTTTTAAAACACAAGCAAAATCCATTATTTTTTTTTTTGGGGGGGGAAGCTAACTCTTTACATATAAATGATTCCTATATCATGATAAATAAGTTTTGGACAGAGGGGAATCTCAGGAACATAGCTATACTTTAGAACCTTTACTTAGCAAAAAATTAAGCCACCAAGAATCCCACTACCAGTATAACCATTCCTTTAGCTGGTTAGCAAACATTGATCCCACATTTTTGAGGTGATGGGGGATAGAAGATCACATATTGAGCAAGTCCTTATTTACATCAGTAAGGACTTTTCTTTTAGCCATCAGAGTTTTCAGTGGGGTGCCCTCAGGTCCTCCCTTCCTCTCTTTCTTCCTTTCTGATAATGACAAAGACAAGTAAAATGGGAGGGAGAAAAATGCTTGCAGCACTGCTTTATTGCTCAAGAACTTTTCCCCGTGAAGGTGGGAACCAGAGACTTGAACCCTGGTCCTTGTGCACAGTAATGTGTGTGCCACATCCCAGCCCACTAAGTCTCTTCTTAATATGAAAGAAACAAATAATAAAGTTTATAATTAAAACTTGAACCTTATTTCAGGCTGTCCTAGGGCAGGACGAAGGAGTGGAGGGAGATTCTGTTTTGTGTGTAGAGTGCTAAAGAGGTTTACTGTGGGAGGTCTCTTTGAGATGGAAACTTCAGTTCAGTGACAGTGTCACAGAAAATACTTGTCTAGATTGCTTACTGCAAGGTAATACTGAGCTGAAGCTGTGCCTGTGAATGCTCTGACCAGGCTTTTTGTGCTTGTGAAGGGGATTCTTTGCACAGTGCCATGCACTATAGCAGCTCTGGAAGCAAAGCTGGTGGCAAAGGGGATGTTCCAGCTAGAGGAGAAAGCACGTGGGGGCACACACCTAGCGTCCACTTGGGGTTCTTAAAGCCACTGTTCCGGAACAGATGGACGAGAAGCAGAAAGGTGGGCAGAAGCCTCATCACACAGGGCTTTGTCAGATCCAGGCATCCACAGAAGATAGCCAAGGCTTTGCCTCATATTTAGAGGAAGACAAGAGTTGCAGTCTGTTGTACTCTTGCCATGACTCTTTCTCTTTAACCAGAGCCCTTTGTCTCCCTCCTTCTGTAATATCAGTGTTTCCAATCACTGCAAGCAGAACCTCATGACTGTGGCCAATTTAGGAGTGGTGTTTGGACCAACGCTGATGAGGCCGCAGGAGGAGACTGTTGCTGCCATCATGGATTTGAAGTTTCAGAACATTGTTGTGGAAATCTTAATCGAAAACCATGAGAAGGTAACACTCCCCCACTCCCCATTGTTTTGTTCCTTTAAAAGAATTCCTGGCTTTGGCTTGTAGTACTATTTGATGCACAAACTATCCTTAGATTTCTCGCTTTCTCTCATGATTTTATTATTGTGATAATAAGTTTGGGTCTGACAAGTTCTCACTGGGCATCTTCTGACTGAATTCCATGAATGTGTGGCTTACCTGGTGTCTTGTTGCCTCATGGGCTTAAGTGAGAAACACTTAATTCAGAAGCAAAGGAATTCCAGACCACGCAGTTGTGGACTGTTTAGGCTTTTTGCTGTCTTCATTTCCACCCTTGAATTTCTCACATAAATTCTTTTTTTTTTTTTACACCCCTTCAGCTTTTTTGAAGTACACTATTAAGTACAGTTCCACATCAGGTACACAACATGGTGTTTTTGTCTATGTGCTCATTGTGAAAGAATCACCAGGGTCAAGCCACTTAACATCCATTACCTCACATTGTGTGTGTGTGGTGAAGCTACTTCAGATTTAGTCTTGTATAAATTTTCAAGTATGCAGTGTGCTGCTGTTAACTATAGTTTCTATGCTGTGTATTAGATAGCCAGAAATTAATCGTTTTATAACTGGAAGTTTGTACTATTCAGCCAAAATCTCTAAATTTCACCCACCACTTCTGTCCCTGACCTGACCTCTTGGTAACTATCCTTTTACTTTATTTCTATGACTTTTGGTTTTACATTCAACATATGAGTTCATACAGTATTTATCTTTTTGTGTCTGACTTATTTTACTTAGTGAAAACGGCAGGGTTTTTTTTTTTTTCCCCTTACGCCAGGTTTATTGCTGGAGCTCAGTGCTGGTACTGCAAATCCACTGCTCCTGGAGGCCATCTTTTCCATTTTATTCGATAGGACAGAGAGAAATTGGGGGGCGGGGTAGGGAGAGAGAAAGATAGACAACTGGATGGAGATCTGCTTCATCACTTGAGAGACATCCCCACAGCAGGTGGGGAGCGGGGGCTCAGCTCAAACTTGGGTCCTTGCACAAATCTTTGTGCATAGTACTATGTCTCATATAAATAGTATTTCTGTAACACAGGGAAAATATTTTTAATCTGTGTCATACTCTCCCTAGAAAAGCACATATAATTCCCCACCTATCACTGTGTCAATAATAACAGAGGATTCATGTGCAACTTGCACTTGGGAAGCACCTAAGTTAGGAATGGACCCCTCGCCCCCCTTCCTGCCCCAGCTATTGATGGGACTTAGTGCTTACATCACGAACCCCCTGCTCCTGGCGGTCATTGTCCCCCTTAAAACAACAACAAAAGGCTTCTTTTTTTTTTTTTGTTAGATCAGAGAAATTGAGAGGGGGGTGATAGAGTGGAAGAGACAAAGAGAGATGCCTGCTTCACCACATCATAAGCTCCCCTCCTGCAGGGGCTACTGGGGGACTGAGCCCAGGACCCTGTGCGTGCTGATGTGTGTGTGCTCCAGTGGCTGCTCCACCACCTGGCCCTCGAATGAGTGCGTGGCTTATCTCATTACTGGCTTCCTCTGCAACCCAGTGAATATATGGTTTTCAAAATACAGTAGACTTAAAAACCTGTAGTGGTTTTGTTTTCTTATTCTTTCAATGACAGTTCAGGACTTTGCTCATATTTCTCACTTCTGCCTCTTAAGATAAGAAATTGGAAAATTGCTAAAATGTTTGGTTGTTCAGTTGTTTAAAAAGAAAAAGAAGGTTTTAATTGAGTTTGTGTTGTTTGCCACACATGCATTAGGTGCTGGAATGTGAAATGAGCTTCACAGGTCCTGATGGGCATGATTAGGGTGATGGATCCATGTCTGGGGCCTTGTATCCTGTGTTGTATATCCCTCATGTACTTATAATTTATTTTCTTAGCTATTTCTCCTTGTTAGATACTTTGGGGCAGAAATCTTTTCATATGCATAGAATACTACCTGGTACATATCAGGGACTTAGGGACTACTCATTGGCTGAATTAAGGAACTCAGTGACTTTTGGGGATGGGATGGGGTGGGAAATGGGGGAAAAACCAAGAGGTACAGTTTCTTTTCTTCCTTCCTTCCTTCCTTCCTTCCTTCCTTCCTTCCTTCCTTCCTTCCTTCCTTCCTTCCTTTCTTTCTTTCTTTCGTTTTTTTACCAGAACACTGTTCAGCTCTGGCTTATGGTGGTATGGGGGATTGAACCTGGGACTTTGGAGTCTCAGGCTTGAGAGTCTGTTTTCATAACCATTATGCTTCTACCCTCTGCCCAGAGGTACAGTTTCTTGAAGCTTAGCTCTGCAGGAACATTTCTTGAGTCCTGGCTGCCGCTACTGTGTCCTCGAACAATTGTACAAAAATTAGAGTTTCCACTGAACAGTTAAATGGATACCTACTTGGAGACTTTCTCTACAAGCACAGTAAAAACAACTTATTGAGGGGCATAGGATCTTCTTTGGATATTGGGTGGGGGCAGGTGGTAGTGGTTAATTGGTCCTTCATTTTAAGTCCTGCCCAACTCTGCCATCCTCCTTAGTGGACACCAGCTCTCCGGACAGTTTTCTGGAGAGATGGCAGATTTCACTTTCAGAACAAGAACTGATTAGGCATTTGGTGCAGTGACCGTCCGTCACCAGGCTTTATTTCCGATTAAACCCCTCACAGGAGACCTTTACACCGTTTGTGAGAACATGGCCTCCAGGTCTAGCTCTGGATGAGAGGAGCGCCACTTAAGACTGCCATTTCCTCCTTTCTTCTCTCACTCAAAGCTGGAGAGATAAGCGCAGGACTTTTCTGCTAGAGCACAGAGTGCTGCCTCTACTTCATTATCAGATCTTACAAGAGTTTCCAAGTGGCATTGGTGAGCCAAGGAGACTAATGAGAACTGCTGAACCTGGGCCCATTCTGAGAGAAGTGGCTTTCCAGAACTAAGCGGAGGGCTTTCGGTTTCCCTGTCCCTCCCATTTTGGGGCCAGGTCGGAGAGGGTGAGAATGTGTACATGGTAAGAATGGAAGGACTGGGGACCAAGAGGTAGCCTACCTGGCAGGACACATGGTCTCCTGTTTGTGAGGCCCTGGGTTCAGTCTCTGCCAGAGTAATGTTCAGGTTCTGCTTCACATTTTCTCCTAAGTACACTTATTTATTTTATTTTATTTTATTTTTTTAAATTTTTTATTTAAGAAAGGATTAGTGAACAAAAGCATAAGGTAGGAGGGGTACAACTCCACACAATTCCCAACACCCAATCCCCATAACCCACCCCCTCCCATGGTAGCTTTCCCATTCTCTATCCCTATGGGAGCATGGACCCAGGGTCGTTGAGGGTTGCAGAAGGTAGAAGGTCTGGCTTCTGTAATTGCTTCCCCGCTGAACATGGGCGTTGACTGGTCGGTCCATACCCCCAGTCTGCCTCTCTCTTTCCCTAGTAGGGTGTGACTCTGGGGAAGCTGAGCTCCAGGACACATTGGTGGGGTCTTCAATCCAGGGAAGCCTAGCCAGCATCCTGGTGGCATCTGGAACCTGGTGATTGAAAAGAGAGTTAACATATGAAGCCAAACAATTTGTTGAGCAATCATGGATCCCAAGCTTGGAATAGTGGATAGGAAGTGTTAGGGAGGTACTCACTGCAAACTCTAGTGTAGTCCTGCTTTCAGGTATATATTTTGCAGTAGTTTATGGATACGTGTGCACATAAGCTCTCTCTCACAGAAACTGGTGTATATCTAGGTTATGGGACTTTGTTGGAAAGTGAACTACCTGAGATGAAATTAGAGTGTACTATTAAAGGAAAGGTCTCACCCGAGTAATGAAGCTGAAGGGTTGTCATTCCACACGTGAAGTCTCTGGATACATTCTGAGGTAAAGCATGTTGAGGTAGCAATCGTTGCTTTGGTTAGGTTGTGATTGGCAGATGCAATGTTATTTGGTTTGGATTGGGAGATGCATACGGGAAAGTGGGCCCTATCCAAGGGTTCCAGGACTGGGGGAAGTAGGGGCTCTATAGTGAAGATGTGAGGTTCCTGCTGTCTTAGGGTTCAAAAAGACAATCAATAGTTAATATTATCATCACAATATTTGTTAATTGGGTTAACTTTGAAAAGTCCCTTTGTTATGGTTTGCTGGACAGTACCCAGTATCTTGTATATAGCTGTGCTATTGGAAGCTTCTAATCTACTTGCACTTATTTTTTTTTTAAAGTAATTATTAATAACCTTGCAAATAACTTTCATGCCTGGGACTCTGATGTCACAGGTTCAGTTCCTAGTCCACCATAAACTAGAGCTGAACAGAGTTCTAGTGTGTGTGTGTGTGTGTGTGTGTGTGTGTGTGTGTTGTGTGTGTGCTGGTAATGATTGAAGGACTGAGATACCTTATAAGAAAGGGAAGTGACAGGAGACTAAATTTCCCAGAGGGCATGGGTTTAGACCGAAGGTAGAAAGGACGGAGCTAGAGGGAGGTTTCTCTGAGAGCCTAATCTCCATGCTTGCTCCTTCCTGTCATCTACATGCACGGACTCCCAGCTCTTACTCCTGCCTGACTGACTGTATTCAGCATCCAGGCTCTGTGAGTGGGAAGAACGTTCCTGGTGACAAGGCTGCTTGTGCAGAAAGACCTTCTGAGGATGCAGGCAATCCCAGAGCCCTGGATCTTCCTTGTAACTGACCCAACAACACCATTCCAAGGGCCTGATGGTGCACTTAACTGTAGGATATAGTCCCTCTCTGCAGGAGCTCGAGAATGAAAAAAAAAGGGGGTGGAGGATTGGCAAGGATAGAAAGCAGTTCAAAAGAACAATCCTGGGAGAAAGGAAAAATATGTAGTAGGGGGAGAGAATAGGAAAGTAGAGACCAGAATAGAGAGGATTGATGGGGGAAGCGACAGTTGAAGAAAGACCTCCAGGCTCTCCCGAGTTGCGAGCTGCTTGTTTTTTTCTCTCGGAATGTGATAAGTGTTGTTTCTGACTCTCCAGAAGAAGACTGAATGTTCACCAGATAATTAAAGCAAAAAAGCTTTATATTAACACTGGAGTTAGACAAAGACCCCATGCTAATCTGCTTTAGAGATCACATTTAATCCTCACCGCTGTACTGTTTTTATAAAGTCCATATGTAATCGAGAGGAAACCCGATCCATATGTTTTGGCTTTGTCTCCACATAATACATTACAATGTTGTTTTAAAAGAAGCACGTGCGAGCCAACAATATTATCAAAGTCATTTTCCCCTTGCAAACTAGAAAATTGCCCTTCCCAGGTGGAGTCAGGGAACTGAGAAATTCCTGAGGATTTTCAGATTGGAATTGTGCCTCTGAATCTGAGGTTTGCCTTCTAGTGAAGTATATAAGTGATGGATGGATTCATTCCGCTTTCTTTAATGAGTGTCTGCTCTGAATCAGATGTGATGTGAGATTTGGGTTAAATAGAGGCAGGGAGTCAAGTGTGTGTGTGGGAAGCAGGGGAGCCCTTCCAGGGGGCTTACCAGGTCCTCTGAGAAGTGGAGACTGGGGTTGCAGTGTGGGGCTAGGGTCTGTGTCTTGTGGAATCTGGAAGTCCAGGATAGGAGTTGGGGTGGCTTGCAGAGTGGACTGGAGTAGGTGGCGGTGTTTGAAGAGGACATTTTCGGGAAGGGAGAGGAGAGATTATACACACAAGCAGAGAAAGAGCAGGAGCTGACATCAGCTTGCCAAGTTCTAGTGGAGTGAACGCTAAGAACTGGGTGGTAAGCAGGGTGCCTCTATGCCATGTGCAACTTCTGTGGCTGAAGACTGACTACAGTGGGAGAAGTCAGAACAGAGGTGATGCAGGAGGAGGAGGAGAGTAAGAAGCCCAGCAGCCGAGCTGCTCACAGCCCACTGCTTACGCCCACATTGCAGTGGTCTGGGTGGGGGTGCTCTTTACTGGATCTTGTTAATTTAGAAAGGTGCATCTATAATTCTCTCAAAAGTTATAGGATCTCTGAATTGAGCTTGTTAGTTATTTTACACATTAGTGTGTGTTTTTTTCCCCTTTTAGTAGATAATAAGAGAGAGAGAGTAGGAAAGATACCCGCAGCACTGCTCTGCTGCTCTCCCTGCAGGTACAAGCAAAGACTTGAACCCAGGCCATCAGGAATGGTAATGTGTACACTCTACCAGTCCCCTATTTAAAATATTTTAATGGTAGAAGAAACGTGTTTATACTAGCATACCTCCCTCTACACCCCAGACAGTCTCTCTCCCTCTCCCTCCCCCTCCCCCTCCCCCTCTCCCTCCCCCTCTCCCTCCCCCTCTCCCTCTCCCTCTCCCTCTCCCTCTCTTTCTCTTGCCAGCCTCCTTGTTAAAAGGATTCCCTGTTCAGTTCCAGCTTGCAGACTGGTTGGAAGCAGGGCCTAGTACCTGTTCCTCTGCTGCAGAACCATCACATGCCTCGACCCTTCTGCTGGCGCTTTCTTGTAAAGAGGGCCTGACCAGTACTTCTCGAACCATTTCCACCAAGTGCGGGGACCACCCAGTCACAGGGCGTGCTTGTATTTATTTAATGGGAAGGTTATATGTCTGCTTCACATCTGCAGCCAAAAGTGCTCCTTGATTTAGCTCCCTTGGCCCCGGGTTGCTAGGAAGCATGAGTTTTAATGTAAGAGAAAAAGAGACAGCAGCACCAGGAAAAGTTCCTGGAAGTGCTCTGCAGGCCTGGGCAGCAGTGATTGGGCACATCCTGACACGTGAGCAGAGGGTGGTGCTTCCTCCCCCACTGCTCTCACCCCCACTGCAGGCAGAGCTGTGGAAACAAGCCACTTTACTGTTCCCTCGCTCTCTTCACAGCAGGACCTTGCATTTTCTGGAGTGTTCAAAAAGCCTTTTAAAACCCAGAAAACTGTTTGCCTTTTCTCCTTTCCTCAAGGAGAGTCAGAAAATGATGGTGCCATTGTCTTCCCCCATTCTGCTGTTTGTTTACTTAGCTGCAAAAAATTGCTCCGTCTGTGGGAGAAAGCATTTCTCCAGGGGTGGCTAAGGTGCTCAGCTAAGAGAGTATTTGGAAGACAGGTTAGTGTTAGTGCCCCAAGTAGACAAATCTCTGGGCCTCAGTGCAGAAGGGGAGTGAAGTTGTTCTCAGTTGTGTAAGAAGGCATGAGTGAGCAGAAATTGCCAGGAGGTGAGATTCTGATTCCCTGATTACTTTTATTAATGAGAATGTGCACCAGATAGAGGTGACTTTAAGTTTTGGAGACTAAAGCTTTCCACCTGCACCCAAGTCCAATGGAAAGACAGATCCTGATTTCAGAACAAGGCATAGGGCTTAGAAGTTGGCTGTCACCAAGGAGTGGTAGGATTAAAAATGATGGAGACCCAGGGTTATTGCTGGGGCTCAGTGCCTGCACCATGAATCCACTGCTCCTGGAGGCCATTCCCCCCCCCCTTTTGTTGCCCTTGTTGTTGTAGCCTTGTTGTGGTTATTATTATTGTTGGTGGTGGTGTCATTCGTTGTTGGATAGGACAGAGAGAAATCGAGAGAGGAGGGGAAGACAGAGAGGGAGAGAAAAACACCTGCAGACCTGCTTCACTGCTTGTGAAGTGATTCCCCTGCAGTGGGGAGCTGGGGGCTCGGACCGGGGTCCTTACGCTGGTCCTTTCACTTTGTGTCACATGCGCTTAACCCGGAATAAAACATTTTTAAAAAATCTTTCTTTTTGAACTTGGTGTCTGAAATAAAACCAGGGTGTCCCACATGTATGATAGCACTGAACCAAGTCCCTGGTTTATTGTTTTTCTCTTTCTGTTTTTTGGGACTGTGGAGACTTTAGACAAGTGAGGGAGAGACACCAGTATTACAACCACCCATGAAGTTAGTTTCCTTTGGTGCTGCCCATAGTGCTCCTCTGTGGTGGTATGGCTTAGGGGCATATGTTTAAGGGCTGTTTGTCTTCTTGGGAGGGAATGGTGACACCAGCTTTGAGAGTACATTGCTCTCCTGCTGCCCTCCACACACAGCCGCCTCCTGTCATAGTGAGGAATCTACATTGACACACCTTCACTCCCAGTGTCCATAGTTCGTCCAGCCTCCACTCTGGGTGGGGTACATCATCTAGGCACATGGCATGACTTCAGGGTTCCCAGGGTCTCGGAGGGCTGTGCTCTCTGCTTCTCTTTTCCCACTGCACGTTCTCCTCCAAGCCCTAAACCTGCCCTAAACCTGCCCACCGACCCCTAAACCTAAGTCCAGTCATTTTGTTGTGTCTGTTGCTTTGTCATTTCCAGAACGTCATGGAGTTGAAAGGGTTCAGCTCCTAGCCTTTTCCTGTTGACTTCTTTCACTCAGGAGACAGGCACCTAAGCTTTGGTCTGGATTGTGACTTGCTGGCACATTTATCTTTGTTGCTGCCTAGTTGGTATTTGGAGAGAACTCAGGTTTTATTCAGATGATTGTCAGACCCAGTGGCTAAGGGCTTGAATGCAAACTCCTCTTTATTAGACTCTGTCTCTGTCCTCTCCTTGACTTTATTTAAATCTTTTTTTTTTACCTCCAGAATTATCGCTAGGGCTCAGTGCTAGCACTATGAATCCGCTGCTCCTGCAGCCATTTTTTAAATTTAGTTATTTTTTTGGATAGGACAGAGAGAAATTGAGAGGGGAGGGGAGGAAGACAGAGAAGAGGAGAGAAAGATAGACACCTGAAGACCTGCTTCACCACTTGTGAAGCGATCCCCTCTGCAGGTGGGGAGCCGGGTCTTGAACCGGGATCCACATGCTTTTTGCTAGGTGCACTTAACCCAGTGTTCCACTGCCCGGCCTCCTCCTTGATTGAAAGTATTTATTTTTGCAGAGGCGAAAGTGCAGTTTCACATTTCAGTCTTTTTGATTCTGTTAGACAAAGACAAGAGAAGCCACAGAACAGGTGCTGCTTGTGGCCCCAGGGCTCAAACCTAGATCTTGTATGTGGGAGACGGGTGCTCTGCAGGGGCTGTCTCCCCGCTCAGCCTCTTACCTTGCTCAGAACTCTGTGGGCTCTGGCTAGCTGCCTCCTCCTCCCTCTCCTCCTCTTCCTCCATCATTGCCACTAGTATATATTCTGTTTATTGACCATGTTGATAGACACACAGGTGTATTTGTACCACATTAATGTTTATATCGTTTATACAATTACAACTGTAGCACACCTGCCGGTCCTCCACTCTGCCACCACACCACCTCTCCAGCACTGTGCTTTTTTTTTCTTCTTCACTTTGGAAGAGCCCTCCTGCTCCCACTACTCAGCTTGCTGGAAAGCATGGGATTAACTTCACTCAGGAATACAGGAACCCGCAAGAATGTGGTCAGCACAGGTTAAGTAAATTACAAGCCTGGCGGCCTTATGTTACTGGATTAATCTGGCCAAGGATGAAAAGTCCCTTTAAAGCCCTTTTTTGTTTTAACTTTCCAGTTGGTTGATTTCTTCCTGAGCTTGGCCCCAGAGGGCTGGCCTTGGCTTCACTGGCTGGCTGTAGTTTTGCTTTCGCCCGGGAGTTCTTCTGAGGTTTGGGTCTTCACATTTCTTGGAGCTGCCCCTACAGCTGGGCTGCAGGCGCCTCTACCTCCCCCAGTTTTTACAGGGTCTCCTCAGGCCCACTGCCCATTTTACCTTCTGGATTTTTCTTTATAAGTAGATTTTAAGCTTAATCATTCACTCATGACCAAGAGTTAAAACAGGGTGGAGGATAGATAGCACAGCAGTTATCCAAAGAGACTCTCATGCCCGAGGGTCTAATCCACCAGCCCACCCCACCCACTGCCAGAGCCGAGGATTATGTGCAGTGAGGTTTTTTTTTTTTCTCTCCAGGTTTATTGCTGGGGCTAGGTACCTGCACTATGAATCAATCCACTGCTCTTGGAGGCCATTTTTCCTGTTTTGTTGCCCTTGTTGTTGTCATTATTATTGTTGCCAGTGATGATGATGTTGTTGGGTAGGACAGAGAGAAATGGAGAGAGGAGGGGAAGACGGGGGGGGGGGGAGGAAGGGAGAAAGATAGACACCTGCAGACCTGCTTCACCGCCTGTGAAGTGACTGCCCTGCAGGTGGGGAGCTGGGGGCTCAAACCGGGATCCTTACACCAGTCCTTGCGCTTTAACCCGCTACACTACTGTCCTTATGTGGTGAGGTTTGAGGTGATTTTTCGATGTTTTTCCTAGTTTATGTGCAAAGGTTCCTACTTCATAATCATACTTCTGGACCACCAGGAGGGTCGATTTTATCCTGAGTCACCCAGCCAGTTCTATGCCTTTGATGCTGAGGTAAGGTTTCCCTGCTACTGTTCCAGCCTCTGAGGGGCAACAGCATTGGAGACCTGAGAACCCACAGTTAAAAATTGCTAAGTTTAGTTGATTTTTTCCCCCCTTTTTAAACAGTCTTTTTGTTGTTAAAACTCAGACCCAGAAGTGGTATCTCAGCTGGCAAACTCCTGGACACTGGCCATTCCTGAGTACAGCCTTTTAGCCCTGGGAATCTCTCCCTCAGCCCCTTTCTGTCCACAAGCCACACGCTGATACTCACCTGTGGCTTGGTGGGTTTTTGAAGAGATCCTGGTCCTAGCTTGTTGAGTTTTCAGGTCATTTTTATTGCTTTTCCTAGTTGATTGGGGAAAGCAGAACCAGCTGCTGCTACCCCACAGCCAGGCCTCCAGTTTTGTCTCCCGGATTCTTCCCTGAAATCCCTTTTTATATAAAAGCTTGACTTCCATTCATTGTGCTTGCATGTCAGAGACAAGCAAACCAGGGCATCGCTTGTTTTGTTGTTGTTTTAGTTATCACCAGGGCTCCCTGCCAGCACTAAAATCTACCGCTCCTGGCAGCCATTTTTTTTCCTTCCTTCCTTTCTCTCAATTTTTTTTTTTTTTTAATGCTAGGACAGAGATAAATTGAGAGGTGAGTGGTGATAGGGGAAGAGAAAGATAGACACCTGCAGACCTGCTTTACGGCTCGTGAAGTACTCCCCTGCAAGTCGGGAGCAGGGCCTTGAACCTGGGTTTTTGTGCATGGTATTGCGTGCACTTAACTGAGTGCACCACTGCCCAGCTCCCAAGATCTGTTTATTATGTGACGCCAGGGATTTTACACAGGACATAATGTGTGCAAGTCATGCATATTACCACAGACACCCCCCCCCCGATGCCTTTAAAAAGTTTTAAAGGGGGCTGGGTGGTAGCGCAGTGGGTTAAGCGCAGGTACCCCAGTTCAAGGCCCCGGCTCCCCACCTGCAGGAGGTTCGCTTCACAAGTGGTGAAGCAGGTCTGCAGGTGTCTACCTTTCTCTCCCCCTCTCTGTCTTCCCCTCCTCTCTTGATTTCTCTCTGTCCTATCCAGCAATAATAACAGCAACAATAAGGGCAACAAAATGGGAGAAATGGCCTCCAGGAGCAGTGGATTTGTAGTGCAGACACCGAGCCCCAGAAATAACCCTG
The DNA here is from genome assembly GCF_950295315.1 of Erinaceus europaeus. NCBI lineage: Eukaryota > Metazoa > Chordata > Mammalia > Eulipotyphla > Erinaceidae > Erinaceus > Erinaceus europaeus. Next base: position 54,862,392 of record NC_080180.1, on the reverse strand, counting down.
GAGGCAAAAGGAAAAAAAAGTTTTAAAGACTACTGCTGTTTTCTGTTGGCGTTCCTCAGGGGTCCCAGCCCTCCATGTCACCCCTGCTCTGCTTCCTCTCATGAGCTCCCTCCTGGCCTTTATTTTTCTCTCCTGCAGAATTTTGTACAGTTTTTTTTTAAGTAGTTACACCAAAAGTAGCCCACTACCAAAAGTAGTGCATAAAAATTTAAGAAATTTAAATTGTATTTTTACAGGTTTTCTTGTTGATTAGCTTGGAATAAATTTTCTGATCTTCAAGCAGGGTGTGTGTGTGTGTGTGTGTGTGTGTGTGTGTGTGTGTGTGTGTTGCTATAGAGCATTTCTGGCTATGAGCGTTTAGAATTTAAGTTCCAGGAAAAGCTAAGCACCTCTAACTTCTGGAGGGCTGTGCTGAGTTTGGAATCTGCTTCACAATAATCTGAGGATGTAGATGAGTGATGTGATTGGTGGTGCCCAGTGGTGTGTGTAGAGGGGTTTATGACCCTCTTACTTGTGTGTGTGCATATATATGCAATTGCCCATGATGGAAGTTAAGTGATAGTCTTTGTTTTGTGCCATTGAACAAATATTTTCTAAGCTGTTCTTTCATGAATGGACATTAAAGATTAAGAGAGAAGAACAGATTTTAGTTTCCAGAAATCTAGTGTTTAGTGAGAAAGACAGCATTGCAACTAGCTGCCACTGATGGGGTCTCAGGCCATGGCCTGAAGAGTGTGCATTTGCGAGTTTGGTCCCAGGAGAAGCCAGTAGCTTTCTTTGCCCAAAGCCAAGTTAAGAGCAACCCTGCACTTTGAATGTACTAGGTACTGCTGACACTTTGTGCAACAGCTTAGTTGTTTCTTTAGAAGACACTTGCCTAGTCCACTCACAGCTGTGGGTCTGCAGGGGCTATGGTAGAAATAATGAGGAAGCGGGGGCTGGTGAAATACGGGGCTGCGGGAAAAGTCAGGATGTATTTTCCTAGGTTTTTCAATGCAAAATGCATCATGACTTTTCCAACACCTCTGTAGCTCATTTGGATAGTGCACTGATTTGGTGTGTATGCAACCCAGGTTCAAGACCAGCCCCCACTGCATCACGGGGAGCTTTGGTGCTGGAGTCTCTTTTACTCTATTTAAAAGAAGGTGGTGGTGGTAGGCAAAGTTGTGGGGAAAGATGCAAGGTTGTTTTCCCCAAATATCTGCTCAGGGAAGAGGTTTAATGTTAAAGGTTCCAGATACTGGCCAGCTCTTGTCCGTCTGAAGCCTGAGTTCACCAGCTGACCCCGGGAAGGTGGGTGGTATTAGAGTGCCTGCAGTTTATCGATTAATAGGAGAAATCCAAGCTCGGGGACTTGAAATTAACTTGTCGTAGGTCACACAACTCATTTTATTCATGTGTAGCCAACCTGGTTCCCCGAAGGATTTCAGGCAGTTAAGCCACACAGTTAGAAAGTTCCTTGTGGTCTTTCTGCTATCCCAAGAAAAACAAGCCCGTGGCTTTCTTTTCTTTTTAAGCTTAAATGATGCAGAGTGTTTCAGTCCGTACTGCCATGCCAATAGCTCCAAGTTTAAAGTGCACAAAAGAGCTTATGCTCGTCTTTGTTGGAATGTGTGGCAGCAAAGAAGGAAATCTCTGCATTTGATTCCATAAAGCCAAGGGATTTAGATAGTCACTGCTCAGGCCATCACCTCGTTGTGTGTCCGAGAAAGTTCTAACTGATCACTGCACAGCTGGCGTAGTGTTGGCATCGGCGTTACTTATTCTTAATTACCAAGACTGCGCATGGGCCACAGATGGGAGGTTTTTCCAAACCAGATCTCTCAAGTGGCTGAATGATGGGCCTTGAGGAAAGTGTGTGATCCTTGGTAGACGACAGTGATTCTGTGAGTGTCCCTAAGAAGAGACAGCACAGATTCACAGGGACGTCAGATCATCATCACAGCACCCCCTTCTTATTCCCCATCTCCTACTCTCTCTAATTTGTTGCTGAGTCAACTTAGCTGCTTTTTTTTTTGTATATTAAAAAATGGAACTTATTTATAGCCTATATGCTATTTTACCTTTTTTTTTGGCAAGGCAATTGTTTTTCTTTCTTTAACTCAGCAATAAATAGTGCCATTATTTCTCTGGGGAAAACTTCAAACACTTACTTTTTCTAAATGTTATTTCTGTTTGGGTAGAAAGAAAGACCCCTAAGAGGATTAGCCATCATTTTCAAAATTTAATGAAGGAATTGGGTCACTTGTGCTTCATGTGCTAATCAGCTCCAAGTAAGCTGTGCTTCTTGATGGACTGATGTGGAAAAGTTCTTGGAGTGATGATTGTTTCTTTGTATAATCATTTGGTTCCTGGATGCCTGCAGGACTTTGCTTTCTAGTCCGTGGGGCTAGAACTAGTCAGAACTAGTCTTCATTGGAAGCCTGCTGTTGCCAGGGAGCTCAAGAGAAAATTCTGTTTCAAGGGCCAGGCCTTAATGCACAGTGTGCAAGGACCTGAGTTCAAGCCCCTGGTCCCCACCTGCAGGGGGAAAACTTCCCTAGTGGTAAACCAGGGCTGCAGGTGTCTCTTTGTCTCCTCTCGCTCCCCCTCTCCTCTCAATTTCTGTCTCTTTCCAGTAATAAATAAGTAGATAAAAAAGAAAATTCTTTTTCTTGACTTATATTATTCAGATAAATCTGTACTGTTGTGAATAGTTTCTAATTTCCCCATTATGTCCCATTCTTCTTCTTATTATTATTGGAGGATTTATGTTCTGTTCTTGCCAGCTTTCTCTTTCATTACTCTTCACCCAGTGATTTTTAATCAGTTTTTATGTTTCACCCCTTTGAGAATTTCATGAAGGAAACAGTTTCATGTTCTATGAAAGAAACATGCATGTGTATCATTTATGTATAATTCTCTGGAGTCAAAGAGAGGACTTGGATACGAACCCACAGCTTTGGTGCAATATACTTGAGTGAAATAATCTTTCTCTTTTTTTAAAGTATTTTTTTATCTGATAGAGATGGAGAGAAATTGAGAGGCAAGTGTGAAGCTGAGAGGGAGAGACAGAGACAGAGAGACACCTGCAGCCCTGCTTCACCACTCGTGAAGCTTTCCCCCTGCAGGTGGGGACCAGGGGCTTGAACCTGGGTCCTTGTGCAGTGTGATGCATACACTTAACCAGGTGCGCCACCACCTGGCCCCTGAAGTAATCTTCCTTCCTTCCTCCCTCCCTTCCTTCCTTCCTTCCTTCCTTCCTTCCTTCCTTCCTTCCTTCCTCCCTCCCTCCCTCCCTCCCTCTCTCTTTCATCTCTCCTCCATCCATCCCTCCCTCCCTCCCTTCTTTTCTTTCCTTCCTTCCTTCCTTCCTTCCTTCCTTCCTTCCTTCCTTCCTTCCTTCCTTCCTTCCTTCCTCCCTCCCTTCCTTCCTTCTTTCCTGCCTTCCTACCTACCTACCTACCTACCTACCTACCTACCTACCTACCTACCTACCTATCTACCGAGGCACTAATCAGCTCTGGCTTATGGTGGTGTGAGGGACTGAACCCAGGACTTCAGACCCTCAGGCATGAAAGTCTCTTTGCTTAACCATTATGCTATCAACTCCTACTAGTGAAATAATTAAATAACAATGATGTTACCTATTGATACAATATACAGAGTGGGTAAGAGGAAGTGGAGCCTATTAAGTTGTAAGCTCCCATATGTGTCAGAATATTATTTAGAACTTTTTCCTTGTATACTTGGTTATATTTTGTGTTATTCTTTTATTTGCTAAATGACATATTTCAAATGCATTTTTCAAGATGTAGAGTAAAATCAGATGTCTTTGGTGAAGTCATGCATGGCTGAGACACACGCTGCTGACCCCAATGTGACTCTTTGGAGTTGGGGGCCTTTATGTAGATAACATCACCTGCCACCATGAGGAATGGGGTCCTAATCCTGTAGGATTGCTTTCCTTGTGGGAAGAGAAGGGATGTGTAAGCCCCAGTGAAAGGCCATCTCAGGACCCTTGTTCAAGCCATGGAAAGAGGTTGAAGCAGGAAATTCCTGCTTGTACCCTTATCTTGGACTTCTAACCCCAGAGCTGTGAGAAAAATAAGACTTCTGTGGTTTAAGTCACCTCGCTGTTAGCAGAGCATTCACTCAAGCTCTACAACTCTGAGCAGGCAGCACAGTGCAGAGCAAAAGGAGCTCAACATCTGGAATATGGGATAGATTGAAGGAGATGCCACCCGTGGCGTTGTGGTGTGAGTCAAGGTGATGACATACCTGCTTACCAAAAACATTGGTGTAACTGAATCCAGCCAACCGTGAAGGGCCGGTGTTGGGTGTCTTGTGGCAGCTGCAAGGAGACTCTTAACCACTGTTGAAGAATCTGTTCTGGAAGAAGTACGGATTGAAGGGAGAGAACAAACAAAGTCACAAAAGTTAAGAAAGAAACTGAGTAAGTAAATGGGTACTCAGAAATGTTAAAGGCACTTGCTGAGCTAAAAAAACAAACACAGAATAGACAGGCATCACAAACATTTCAAAAACAATAAGAAATTGCAAATAGGGGACCAGATGTCATGGTCAAGCCCTCGGTCCCCACCTGTGGGGGAGAAGCTTCGTGAGTGGTGAAGTAGTGCTGCAGGCGTCTTTTCTTTTTCTCTTCCTCTCCATCTCCCCTTTCTCTCCCAATTTCTGTTTCTAGCCGATAAAGTAAAAATAAACGGAATATTAAAAAACGAAATTGCAAATAGACTTGAAGAGAATTCCACAGATTACATCATCACTGATGAAACAGTCGCACTGAACAACAGCAAAGAGACAGTAGAAGTAAGTTAGAGAAAACAGGAGACATGGAAGGGAGAAACGACCCATCTCAAGACACAGCTGTGGAACAGAAATCATTTATTTAGCATAAGCTAATTCTCCCTGCATCAATAGGACCTTAATCTGATTAAGAGTCCACTGAATTTCAGGAAATGACATTCACGAATTTGAAGGAATGCGTCATTGTTCACATAGAGGTAGATTGTGGTTCAGCTGCTGGCTTGTGAGGAAGATTAAAAATGCCCCTGGGAGAGCACGTCTGATTGCCTCTTGCTTTCCTATAGCAATGCAGAAGACAACATTACCGTGTTTCTATGCCTTGAGTATTTATTTGTTTTGCCACAAAGAAAAATCCCAAATTTCAAAAGCAGAAATAACAATTCACAGTTTTTTTCCCCCCTGAACCACAGTACACTAAATCCAGAAATTAAGGATAGTAATAAAAACAGAGGCTTTCCCCTCACACCCCAAACCTCTGATTTTCTGGAGATTTTTTTTAACTTACATGCATCCTAGATCAGGGAATTTAAAAATACATATATAGGATATATATATATATAAAATGTTATAAACACAAGCATATCAAAAATTTTAAGAAGACAAGAAAATTATGTTCTGCAGGAAACTTACAGTCTCAAATAACTGTAATTATCAGTGAAGTAAGTTGAACTTCCAGTCACCCACCTCCTTCTAAATTTGAGAAAAAATAACGTAATGAGATTAATAATAATGCAATGATATTAATAATAATGGTGAGATTGGGACTAGGATGTAGTTTAGTACCATAATGCCCATGCATGAGGCTGTGAGCTCAGTCTCCAGTACTCTCTGCATGTTTCTCCCTCCTTCCTTCCCTCCCTCCCTCCCTCCCTCCCTCCTTCTCTTTCTTTTCCTCCCTCCCTTCTCTCTCTCCCACCTCCATCTCTTTGCAGTGAAATTAGTTAGAAAATGGAAGAAGAGGTCCTGGGAGATAGCATAAATATGGCTCCAAAGTCAGTTTCAATCCCATATACCACCAAAAGCCAGAGCTGAGCTCTGCTCCGTTGTCATCGTTGCACCCCCCTCCCCCCATTAAGATAAAAGAAACTGTCAAAAGAAATGATTTTAACACATAATTTGTAAGGGGAGAACTCACCAGGTAATGCACACACCTAACCACATGCAAGGACCATGGTTCAGTTCCCCCAGCCACTCCATGTTAGGAGGAAGCTGCTGGAGCCATTCTTCTTCTAGCGTTTGCCCTTCTTCCGTAGCCAGTCAACAGCGTCAGGTTGAGCCTGATGTCAAGTTTCGAGACCTCCTTTGAATCTGGAGAGGTGGCAGTCGTTGACTATGCGGGTCATAGTCTGTCTGGAGCCGCAGGGGCAGTTCGGGTCGTCTCTGGCTCCCCAGCGATGGAACATAGCGGCGCACCGGCCATGGCCTGTTCGATAGCGATTGAGGAGGGCCCGATCATAACGTGCTAGGTCAAAGCCGGGTTGACGCTCGCAGGGGTCTGTGATGAGGTGTTTGTTCTTTACCTCAGCTGACTGCCAGCTCTGTTTCCAAGAGTCTGGAACAGAGAAGTTCAGTGTAGGCGTAGGGGACCAGATTGGGTGACGAGACGTCAAGCGTTGGACAGGGTGGGTGAAGATATCCGCGTATATTGGCAGGTCCGGTCGAGTGTAGCCGTGGGAAATGAACTTAGATGATGCCGCATCCGATGATTATCAGGCAGGGCGACGTTGCTAAGAACTGGCAGCCATGGAACCGGGGTGGAACGGATGGTTCCAGAAATTATCCTCATGGAGGAATATAATTTGGAATCGACCAAGTGGACATGGGGGCTACGGAACCATACTCTGGGGCACAGTATTCTGCAGTGGAATAGCATAATGCCGGAGAGGATGATCGTAGTGTGAAAGCGCTCGCGCCCCATGAGGAGCTGGCCAGTCTTGCAATGATGTGATTCCTCACGCCCACCTTTGCTGCAGTTTTTATGAGATGATTGTGAAATGACAGAGTGCGATCGAGAGTAACGCCAAGATAGACTGGCTGGGCTTCATGCCGGATTCTTGTACCGCCAAGCTGCACATTAAGCTCACGCGAGGCCGAGGCATGGTGTAGATGGAAAACAGATGATACCATTTTTGCAGTGCTAGGGATTAGTCGCCATTTTTTACAGTAATCAGATATCAGAGACATGTCTTTCGTGAGTGTTTCCTTGAGGATGTCGAACTTGGATGCCTGAGTTGCACAGCAGATGTCATCGGCGTAGATGAACTTGCTGGAGCCATAATGTGGTGTTTCTCTGTCTCCCTCTTTGTTCCTCAACCCTCACCTTACAAAAGAAAATGACTGTGCCAGGAACAGTGGAATCATGGAGATGTGGAGTCCCAGTGAAAATCCTGACTGAAAAAAGTTCTTATGTTTTGGGGACATTGTGCAGATAAAATAAAACCTGTTAGACAAACTGTACTAGTCAAGAGGAGGTGGAAAGGAAAACTTAAGTTATGCAAGTAGAAACAGTGTGCAGATAGCCCATCCCACATAGTACACGGAGTCCGACTGATATTAGTGGCCTACTAGGCTGTCGGAAAAGTCATGCTGTATTTTTTTTTTGTTTTTCTATGCAAACATGCATCAATGCTTTTCCAACAAGCCCATATTATGAAGGAACCCCAGGACATTACAAAAGCTATCTTCCATTCTGCCCAAAGCTCCAGGCTTAGCAAGTTTCACAGGTAAATGCTTTTGAACTTGGAAGAAGCAGTTAAATCTGTTGATGTTTAAACTGCTCTGTGACATAGTAAAGCAAAACTTTTGTTTTCCACTAATGCCAGCGCCTGTCAGAGATGAAGTTGGAGATCAGTTTTACTCATGAATAATATGCAGAGACCTTAAATAATACATCAGCAAATAACAGTGGTACTTGGACAGCATACTGTTTCAACCTTAGTAGAGCCCCCCCTTAAATAAAAGGGCAGTTCAATATTAGAAGATACATTAAAACCACATACAAGACTGTAAGTCAAAGGAGAAAATCTCTTAACTGATGCCTAAAAGCACGGGATAAAACTTACACTAATTCCTAATGTAACACCATCATTAAAGCAGAAATTTTAGGGCTGCTGTCTAAAGATGATTTTAAATGTGTGTTTTCAGAGCCAGGAAGATAGCTCACCTGAGCAGTGTGCTGCTTTGTCCTGCACATGACTTAGGTCCAAGCCCCACCCCCATTGCACTAGAGGAAGCTGTGGTATCTTTCCATTTTTAAAAAAATTTTTATTTATAAAAAGGAAACGCTGACAAAAATCATAGGCTAAGAGGGGTACAACTCCACACAATTACCACTACTAGACCTCCGCATCCCATCCTCTCCCCTGATTGCTTTCCTCTTCTTTAACCCTCTGGGAGTATGGACCCAGGGTCATTATGAGGTGTAGAAAGTGGAAAGTCTGGCTTCTGCAATTGCTTCTCCGCTGAACATGGGCGTTGGCAGGCCGAGCCATACTCCTAGCCTGTCTCTCTTGTTCTCTAGTGTCCTTTTTTTTTTTTTTCTTCTCTATTTCTTTTTTTAAAAAACTCTTTTTTTAATATTTATTTATTTATCCCCTTTTGTTGTCCTTGTTTTATTGTTGTAGTTATTATTGATGTCATTGTCATTGGATAGGACAGAGAGAAATGGAGAGAGGAAGGGAAGACAGAGGGGGAGAGAAAGATAGACACCTGCAGATCTGCTTCACTGCCTGTGAAGCGACTCCCCTGCAGGTGGGGAGCCGGGGGCTCGAACCGGGATCCTTACACATGTCCTTGCGCTTTGTGCCATATGCGCTTAACCCATTGCGCTACCGCCCAACTCCCTCCCTTCTCTATTTCTATCTGAAAAAAGTTAACTTGGAAAGGTGACAAGAGAAAAATGTACCTTGTGATCCTAAAGGTTGTGCTTTGTTTAGTGGTTGAAATACTTAGCATGTTGGAAGCATGTCTCTGTACTTAATAATTCAGATTTGTCCTAGAAGTTCGAGACATAAAAGGGTGGGGCAGGAGTATCAAAATGGGAAGGGATTTTTTTTTTTGCACTATGTATTCATAGATAGTCCAAGAATATAAATTGAAAAACTGTTAGATAAGTGGAAACAGTTCTTTTGAGATGAAAGAGTAAAAGTAATAACCAAAATCAGTAGATTTTTATATACTACTAGAGTCAGGAAATCAGAGGGACAGAGGCCTCATTGCCATTGCTCTTTGAAATAAGTCACCTGCATGAAAGCAAGGATGAAGAAAAGATAAACCTGAATGTGGGTCTGACTCAAGAACTGTAGAACACTGGTTTCAAGAAAGCTGAAAAATTCCAGTAAGAGACACGAAGCAGGTCTCCACGGAGGAAGGAAGTGGTCTGACCTACTGCGGGCTGGTGTGTGGATTGGAGCAACTTTTCTTTTTCTGGATAGCTCAGTGGTGTCCTGCAAGGCTTTAGATACATTCATGCTCTGAGGACAAGCTTGGTTACACTGGACAGTCTCTCAAAAGCTTGCAAAAATGTGGAACCTGTTCACTGCCATCTGTACCACTTAATGCACTGCAACCAGGCCCAGCCCAGCCCAGCCCAGCCCAGCCCAGCCCAGCCCATCACCAAGTTTCCATCTGAGGTGGCAGGAACATAGTCGTACCAACTATGTGACATCCATAAGGACTCTGGGTAGCTCATGAAAAAGAAAGGGGGAGGGTTGTAGATAGTGACAGTGGTTTTTGTGGTCTCTTTGCAGCACATTCTATTCATTGTGGAGCATTTGTGTCTTGCAGGGACTTGGGATGAGTATATTAGTTCCAGCCACCTATCATATGGCTGCCCACGTGTCAGGTGAGGAACTCAAATAACGCGCTCTCTTTGTGGTAGGTTGGAGATGACCACAGATTCTTTCTCTCTCCAGTGGAGATGTTGGGATCAGTGTTTCTTTCCTTTAAGTTTCTGTGACCCTCAGGAGGGTTTTGTAGCTTTAAAATTTTTTTTTTAAATATTCATTTCCTTTTATTACCCTGTTTTTTTTTTTTACTGTTGTAGTAGTTATTGTTGTCGTCATTGTTGAATAGGTTAGAGAGAAATGGAGAGAGGAGGGGAAGACAGGGGGAGAGAAAGATAGACACCTGCAGACCTGCTTCACCACTTGTGAAGCAACTCCCCTGTAGGTGGGGAGCCAGGGCCTCGAACCAGGATCCTTATGCCGGTCCTTGAGCTTTGCACCACCTGTGCTTAACCCGCTGCACTACCACCTGACTCCTGTAACTTTTTAATTTTTAAAAAATTATCTTTTATTTACTTACTGGATAGAGACAGCTAGAAATCGAGGGGAAGGGGTTGATAGAGAGGGAGAGAGACAGCAAGACACTTCCAACACTGCTTCACCACTCACAAAGCTTTCCCCCCTGCTGGTGGGGACCAGAGACTTGAACCTGGATCCTTGCGCACTGTGACACATGCACTCAACCAGGTGTGCCACCACCCGGCCCTTGAGAGGGTTTTGATCAGACTCTGGTAGAAGTGAGGAGACTGAGAGCTTCTACTTCCTTCCTCTTGGAACACTCGTTCTGGGGAAAGTAGCTGCCAGGGAAGATGTTTCGCGGTCCCAGCAGTCCTTGCTCACCAGAGAGAGAGACCAAGGTGGAATGGGGAGGCCCAGCCAGCTCACACCAGCCTGCTCATTCTAGACTCCACCAGACAAAGCCCAGGGACTCTGTCACTCTCCTGGCTATTTCCAGCCATTTGGCCCTTGCTGAGGCTACTCAGTCCTGCTGGGCCAGGCTCACATTTCCCCATCAGAAGATGATGAACCTAGTATAATGCCATCTTGGTGTGACATTGCTGAACTTTGGAGAAGCCTGTCACACTGCAGTAAACAGAAGGAACAGGGGCCAGGTGGTGGCGCACCTGTTTGAGCATATACATTACAATACACAAGACTTGGGTTCAACTCCCCTGTGGGGTGAGGGGAAGGCATCATGAGTGGGAAGCAGTGCTGTGGATGTCTCTCTGTCTCTCTTCCCCACCATCTCCTCTTTCTCTCTCAATTTCTTTCTTTTTTAAAAAGATTTTATTTGTTTATGAGAAAGATAGACAAAGAAAGAACCAGACATCACTGTGGCACATGCTTGAGAGCCCAGAGCTTTATCATTGAGCCACCTCCCAGACCACAGACTTCTGTCTCTCAATTTCTGTCTGTCTCTATCCAAAGTAAATAAGATACTTAAAATAAACAGCAGGAATGTCCCACTATTTCACTGAAAACACGCCTTGAATTCTGTTTCCTGTTGTCTTCCAGAGGAATGCTCTTTTAGGGATGGTGTTTGGCACAGCTGTCTCTTTCCATTTGATGGTTATTCTGAAGGTGAAATACAGTGCAGCGGGCTGGCTCTTAGCTTCCTTGGATAGTGCGCTGCTTTGCCATGTGTACAGCCCAGGTTTGAGCCCATCCCTACCACACTGAAGGAATCTTCTGTGTTGTCTCTTTCTGCCTGTAGTTAAAGAGAGAAGACAGTGCAAGCCTTGCCGATGAAGAATTGTCTTCTCATGTCAGGCTGGCAGCAGTCTCAGGACTCTTAGCATCTGTCTCAACCCCTTTGCCTTGCTCACTGCCTGCCTGTGCTCCCTCCCTTCTCCAGCACAGTGCTTCACTCACTAGTAGACTCTCCTGTCTTTTTCTGCCAGTACCCAGCACTATTGGGTGATACCTGGACAGGCTGATAAGATTTACATGTTGTTGGGGGATGGAAATAGCTCACTTGGCTAGCACTGCTTTGCCACATGCACGACCCAGGATCAAGCATAGTCCCTGTGCATTGAAGGAAGTTTCAGTGCTGTGTTCTCTTTGGCCTTCCTCTCTCTCTGCCTCTTTGCCTGTTTCTAGCTAATTTTTTTTCAGTTACATGTTTTTGCACATTATGAACAGAAAGTGTTTAAGCGCCTCTGTGCTGTGGCTCTTCAAGGAGGTAAGATCATCTTTCTCTTCAACAAAATTGTCAGTGGAAGACTTAAAAGGAGCCAGATAACTTCTATTTATAGAGAATGTATTTATGAAATGGTAACAGTTTACAAAGCCTTTCATGTACTTGTTAATATCTTGCACAAACCTCGATAAAAGGAACACTTAGATGACGTTACTTCCTGAACAGCCAGATCAGCTCTGCAGTTGGGATGTGGCCAGACCCCAAGTATGGCCAGCTAGAGGCAGGGTGCTCAGACCTCAACCCGGTGTTGTGTGTGTGCGTGCCCAAGCCAGGGGCTGGGAAAGGTCGCCCTGCCCTGCAGAGAGAGTGACAGGTCAGTTTGACAACCTGGCTTCTGTCTGGAGCAGAGTGAGCCAGCTGGCTCATATAACTGGGTGAGACTGTCTTGGGGAGATGGGTATATACTTTCTTTTTTTTCATATTTTAACTTCTATTATTATTATTATTGGAGAGACAGAGAGAAATTGGAAGGAGAGTGGGAGATAGTGAAGGAGAGAGAGATGCCTGCAGTCCTGCTTTACCATTAATGAAGCTTTCCGCCTGTACGTGGGGACCAGGGGCTTGAACATGTGTCCTTATGCACTATAATGTGAGCACTTAACACGATGTGCCACCACCTAGCCCTGGTGTATATTTTCTCTCTCTTTTTTTTTTTTTTTTTGCCTCCAGGGTTATTACTGGGGCTCGGTGCCTGCACCATGAATCCACTGCTCCTGGAGGCCATTTTTTTCCCCTTTTGTTGCCCTTCTTGTTGTAGCCTTGTTGTGGTTATTATTGTTAATTACGTAATTCGTTGTTGGACAGGACAGAGAGAAATGGAGAGAGGAGGGGAAGACAGAGAGGAGGAGAGAAAGATAGACACCTGCAGACCTGCTTCGCCGCCTGTGAAGCAATTCCAGTGCAGGTGGGGAGCCAGGGGCTTGAACCAGGATCCTTACGCCAGTCCTTGCGCTTTGCGCCATGTGCGTCTAACCCGCTATGCTACCGCCCGACCCATGGTGTTTACTTTCTTGTGCAGAGCTTTACAGCTGTCCAAGCTCTGCTGACCCTGCCTCGGCCTCTCTTAGAACAGCCCTAGTGTTCTAAGCCCTTGTGAAGCCCTGGTGACGTGAAGCTCATCATCTCCCAGATCAACCGGCCCAAGAGTTGTGTCAGTTCTGTAACTTGGAGAGTTTTCTCTTCCTCACCAGCAGATACATGCTGTCTTTTATTCTCAGTCCATGTCAGTCCTGGTTTTAGCCTCTGGACCAAGTACAAGTGGGCTCACTCTGCCATTTTTTATGCTATGCCAGTGATCAAACCCAGAACCTCATGCATACAGTGCAGCATGTGTGCTCTACTACTGAGCCATCTCTCCAGCCCCAGTCATTGGTATTTTTTTAAAGATTTTTTTATATTTATTTATTTATTCTCTTTTGTTGCCCTCGTTTTATTGCTGTCATCATTGTTGGACAGGACAGAGAGAAATGGAGAGAGGAGGAGAAGACAGAGGGGGAGAGAAAGACACCTGCAGACCTGCTTCACTGCCTGTGAAGCCACTGCCCTGCAGGTGGGGATCTGGGGGCTCAAACCAGGATCCTTACGCAGGTCCTTGTGCTTTGCACCATGTGCGCTTAACCTGCTGTGCTACCGACAGACGCCCAATCATTGGTGTTTTAACTGAAATATTTTGTGTGTGTGGAGGGAGGAGAGGAAGGGGGCTAATGACTTTGCACCTTCTTTAAAGAGCGTTGTGTGTTTATCAAGGAATGTGATATGTATTACCAGTTACCAGTTTTGTAGCATGGATAAATTATAGTTTGGTGAATAATAATTGCAAAACTCAACCCAGAATGCCCACAAATTTTAGCAATAGCAATTAAATGCGAAGAGTGATTCACCCTCCACTCCCCAAACACACATGTAGTTTCTAGTCTGTGAACACCACTGTCCACTTTGAAAATGTGGTTTTGCTTTAGGCATTTCATTCCTATATGAGAGCTTAAAAAAAAAAAGCTGTGTTGCATTATCTCTTAAATAGGTCATGCCTTGAAGGCATTCATGCTTGGAAAAGGGTTTCAGATAATTCTGATAATTATTATTATACACAGACCTTCAAGAGACATTTTCTTTACTGTGATTAAAATGCATACGTTACTGCTCAGAGAATTAGTACGTCACATTTTGAGTTTTTATTTCTGGGGAAACAGTCATTCCAGAATACTCAATGATGAGGAGCTGAGTTGGGACTTATATTCTGAAAGAAATATATATATATGTATATGTATATGTATATGTATATGTATATGTATATGTATATGTATATATATCATTCCCCCTGAAATTCTCACGAGATGGTAAGTCCTTAGTGTTTTTAAGCTCAGGTTAAAATTTCCTAGATCACACTGAAGGAGAGTCCTGCTTTTCCATCATAGCTTGAGCTAGCATTGGGAGGGAGGTAGGGTGGGGGCTCCGTGGACCCCAGGTTTTTGGGGATCACAAGTGTTAGAATTTCTTTGTTCTCATCTCTTGTGTACCCCCAAGGTAGGCTTGAGCCCCAGAAATTCTTCTAGCGTTTGCCCTTCTTCCGTAGCCAGTCAACAGCGTCAGGTTGAGCCTGATGTCTGCTTGTTGCTGGCTTTGAAAGTGACTGGGATCCATGTGGATTCAGTCGGCTAGGAAGGATCGTCAGTTTCCCCAGTGAATGGGTACTCACGGGATGCACCACGGGAAGGTGGATCCAATGCACCCAAGCCCCAGAAATGAAAAATAAGATAGGAAGGAAAGAATAACTGGAAGTGGTTGTATACCAAAGTTGGAGAAAGGGGAGGGAGAGGAGGGGAAGCAGATGTCACAAATGACAGATGGGGTATGTTCACAGTGGATGTAGAGTATATTTCTTTTTTGCTTGATTGGTTGCTTATTTTTTATTTTATTATTGATTTAATAATGATTGACAATATTATGGGATAAGAGGGGTTCAATTCCATACAATCCCCACCACCAGAGTTCCATATCCCATCCCCTCCATTGGAAGTTTCTCTATTCTTTATCCCCCTGGGAGTAGGGACCAAAGATCTTTATGGGGAACAGAAGGTAAAGGTCTGCTTCTCTGCTGGACATGGGTGTGATGACAGGTGGATCCATACCACCTGGTAGAATATATTTCTTTAACGTTATTCTAGGCTCTTCTGGCTGAAATGCAGACTTTGCATATGAGCAGAGGACATGGTGATTGAAAAAATTCTAATGAGCCTTGGCTTTTTTCATTCTGAAAAATATTTGTAGACATTTGAGTTATGAAAGTCAAAGTTGCAGCTGTGTTTGGGTGTTTTCTTCTGACTTTGGAAAGTGTGTGCCGTGCTTCCCAACTGTTTGCAGGTGCAGTTTTGATAAAGCAGCACCTGGCAGAGCTTCTAAAGGTTTGCAAACAAGGAAATACTGTTTGAGAGCTGGGTCTGGATGTTCCCATCAGCAATGGAAGAGTGAAGCTGCTTTGCTATAATTAGAAGCCCACCTTCTGTAGAATGGGGAGAAAGTGATACATCTATATATATTTATATATATTCTCTCCCTCTCTCCGTCTTCCTGTCCTCTCTCCATTTCTCTCTGTCCTATCCAACAACAGTAACAACAATACTACTAACAATAATGATAACATCAGCGATAAACAACAAGGGCAACAAAAGGGGAAAAAATAGCCTCCAGGAGCAGTGGATTTGTGGTGATAATCCCTCCTCTTCCCTCTCCCCTCCCCCTCCCCTCCCCTCCTCTCTCTCTCTCTCTCTCTCTCTCTTTTCTGTTTTACTTACCAGGACAGATAGAAATTGAGAGAGGAGGGGAAGATGGAGAGAAAAAAGGCACCTGCAGACCTGCTTCACCGCTCATCAAGTGGCCCCCCTGCAGGTAGTGAGCAGGAGTTCGAACTCAGGTCCTTGCAGATGGTAATGTGTAAACCACAGCCCAGCCCCCTTGAAACAGACCTTTAACTACAGGGCCTCATTGGGTCACCTATAACATAAGGAGGCTGGCCTGGGACCAGGCAGTGGAACATCTGGAGAGTACATATTATAGTGCACAAGGACCCAAATGTAAACCCATGGTCCCTTCCTTCAAGGGGGAAGCTTCATGAGTGGTGAAGCAGTGCTGCTGGTGTCTCTTTTTCCTTCCTCCCTCTCTGTCTCCCCCTTCTCTCTCAATTTTTCTCTGTCTCTAGGCAACATAAAATATATATTTTTTAAAATATGGGGGAGTCGGGCAGTGGTGCAGCTGGTTAAGTGCAGGTGGTGCAAAGCACAAGGGCCTGTTCTAGCCCCCGGCTCCCCACCTGCAGGGGGTTTGCTTCACAGGCGTGAAGCAGGTCTGCAGGTGTCTCTCTTTCTCTTCCTCTCTCTGTCTTCCCTCCTTTCTCCATTTCTCTCTGTCCTATCCAACAACGATGACATCATCAACAACAATAATAACTACAACAATAAAACAACAAGGGCAACAAAAGGGAATAAATAAATATAAAAATTTTTTTAAAAAAAGAATTAAAAAAATAAATGAGGTTGGCCAGCTGATAAGGGTGCATTTCAGCTGTGAGACTCTGGGTTTCAGTGTACCAGAACAAGCAAGGAGTCTTAAAAGTCTTTCCAGCATCGAGCCTGAACCCATTTGACTCTCCATTCTAGTTAAATTTTCTACCAAAGGTCCTTCTTAAATCTCAGGTGGTGCTGAATCAAGGACAGACAGCTGGAGCCTTGCAGAGCTCTCTCTGCTGTTAGGAAGTGTTGCAGGGAGGAGGCCCATTAAGTCCGGGCTACCTTGGGGCAGCTTGGAGTCTTTCAGTCATGCTTTAGACTTGAAATTGTGATCTGGCCTTCTCATAGTCAGAAACAGTACTGAAAATCTCAGTTTCCTCTCCCATTTCTGTGGCAAAGGCTTTTGAAGGGGAACGTGCATTGACTTCCAGATGTCTTCTGGTTGTCTCTCTGTCTAGCATCAGGTGATGTCACTAGAGGGGACATAATAGGAATGGATGGTGTGTCTCATGATTGGTTGATATTGGAGGCTGGGGGTGTGGTCACCAAAGTGTGCCTGCAGACATCAGGTCTGGGCTCAGACTCTGCAGGCCAAACACTTGGCATGATGTCAGGCACATTCATAGTCCCCAGGACATTCAGCTGCTCTTTGGTAAGATGCAGAGACCCATACACATGTATTTCCCATCTTTCCACAGCAATCAAAACCCACAGAGCAGTCTTTTTAGAAATACTGTCTTATTATTTTTTTTATGCAACACCAGGACTGTATACATACATGAAACAACCTTTGAATAGCAAGAGTAAGAACAGAGAGACAGAGAGAGGAGAGACAGATCCTATAGCACTGCATGCCCATTCTTGGACCCTCGCCCATTCCATTTGTGGTACCTCCCGTGTGTTGTCAAGGCCCAAACCCAGGACCTCATACATAGTCAATCATATGTCTTACTAGGCAAGCTACCTCCCAGCCTAGAAAAAAATTGTTTTAAGTTTTCACTTTTAGGATTTATTTATTTATTTTAACCAGAGCACTGTTCAGCTCTGGCTTAATGGTGATGCAAGGGAGTGGATCTGGGACCTTGGAGCTTCAGGCATGAGAGTCTCTTTGCATAACCATTGTACTATCTATCCCTTCACTTTTAGGACTTATTTTTAGGAAAGAGAGCAGAACATATATGGTCATGCCAGGGCTTGAACCTGGGGTCTCCACCATACACGTCTGGTGTGTGCAACCTCAGTACTATCTTCCTGGCCCCAGCAATACCCACACACTGGCCCCTCCCCTCAGTTTATTTTTACCATCAGCTAAATCAAATGCTGCAGGTTAGAACTGGGTACTGAGGCTATCAGAGACTATCAGAGACTATCCTTGTTTTAGGTCAGAGTCTATCCTTGTTTTAGGTCATCTGCAACTTACTTTGGGGAGGAGTGGCCCGGACAGCTGAACAGGAAGGAGAAGTGTTTGTATGCTTGGCTGCCTCCCGTGGGCAGTAACATCCAGTCTGTTCATCCAAGGAGACTGGGACCCCAGCCGTGGTGCCAGACTTGTTTGTGCTGGCGCTCTCGGGAGCCCTGCATAAGCTCCCTCACTGACACGCCCACTTGCGCAGTTTTGTTCTTTTGCCATTGACTTGTCTGGTTTGAGGTTTTTTTTCTTTTTTCTTTTTTCTTTTTTTTTTTTTTCTGATGTTGGTGCAGCAAAGACATTTTCTTCCCTTAAATAAGTAAGTTTGGATCTCTTGCCCTTTCCCCCCCCAATCTCAATTCATAATTGTGCTAAAGATGTGGCCTCACTTGTTCTCAGAGAAGAGCTTCACTTGCCCTCAGACAAGAGTCCATAAGGACATCAATAACAACAATAATAACTATAACAACAATAAAAAACAAGGGCAACAAAAGGGAAAATAAATAAATGCATATAAAAATTAATAATAATAATAATTTCAAGGGTGGAGTGGGTCCAGGGGAAGGTGTCCAAAAGATTTTGGAGGATGTGAGGGCGATCTGGCTGCGACATATGTCACCCCATTGATCGCCAGGGTTGATTCGGCTAATCTGGCTGGCTAGGCGGGTGTCCCCTTCCTCCCTCACCGCTCCATGTGTGTCCCTCCCGAAGCTGCGTGCTCAGTCGAAGAGGACGGCCTTCCCCGAATAGAGATGGACTGGTCTTGGTCTTTGGTCGAGGGTATACGAGTAGCTGCGCTCCCCTGCTAGAACCTCCAAACAAGCTCTCAAGGTCCAAAAGATTTTGGAAAGATATGGAGGTGGTGGAAGAGTTTGCAGTGGCTCTAGAACTGGACAACCAACACTGTTGAGTGATGATGCCCATCATGGCTACATAGAACAAGATAAGCTCAATTAAAAAAAAAATTTAATTTATAAAAAGGAAACATTGACAAAACCATAGGATAAGAGGGGTACAACTTCTCACAATTCCCACCACCAGAACTCTGTATCCCATCCCCTCCCCTCATAGCTTTCCCATTCTCTATCCCTCTGGGAGTATGGACCCAAGGTCATTGTGGGATGCAGAAGGTGGAAGGTCTGGCTTCTGTAATTGCTTCCCCGCTGAACTTGGGCGTTGACAGGTCGATCCATACTCCCAGCCTGTCTCTCTCTTTCCCTAGTGGGGAAGGGCTCTGGGGAAGCAGAGCTCCAGGACACATTGGTGGGGTTGTCTGTCCAGGGAAGTCTGGTCACATCCTGCTAGCATCTGGAACCTGGTGACTGAAAAGAGAGTTAACATACAAAGTCAAACAAACTGTTGAACAATCATGGACCTAAAGGCTGGAATAGTGCAGATTAAATGTAATTAGGATCCACCTGCATATCAGATTTCAGGTTCAGGGGAAAACAAAAACACACTAGTATAGCTACAGGCCCTTTGAAATATAACTAAAATATGCTTACTAACTATCTACAAAATGGAGGGAACACCCCCCCCCCCAGCACTTCATCTGCACTATTCCAGGTAAATTTCAACTTTTGGGATTATATTGTCCCCCAGACCAGGTCAGTATTTTGAGGTCAATAGATCATTCTTCCTTGTTCTAGATTTTGTAAGCCTATCTTTTAAATTTAACATCCAATCATATGCCCATGGTCGTTCGGGTTGCTTCCACTCCTTGGCTATTGAGAACAATGCAGATATGGACATAGGGTGCATACATGTCCCCTTTGAATTCAATTCTTCATGCCCTTTGGCTGTATGCCTAAGAGTGGTATTGCTGGATCATAAAGCATTTATTTTCTTTTTCTCTAGGACTCCCCATACTCCATACAGCACCAGTTCATATTCCCACCAGTAGTGGAAGAGAGTTCCTCAGAAGAATATCTTTTAAAATTTCTGGTGTTTGAGAGAACCCAGAGAGCATAGTTTTATAGCTTAAGAAATAATTTTGGGAGTCGGGCGGTAGAACAGTGGGTTAGTTCATGGGGCACGAAGCACAAGGACCAGTGTAAGGATACTGGTTCGAGGCCCCGGCTCCCCACCTGCAGGGGAGTCCCTTCACAGGTGGTGAAGCAAGTCTGCAGGTGTCTATCTTTCCCCCTCTCTGTCTTCCCATCCTCTCCTAACAACGATGACATCAATAATAACTACAACAACAATAAAAAGGGCAACAAAAGGGAAAATAAATAAATGCATATAAAAATTAAATATAATAATTTCAAGGGTCCGGAGTGGTGGCGGACCCTGTAGAGTGCACATGATATAATTCACAAGGAACTGAGTTCAACCCTAGGAAAGTTCCACAAGCAGCGGAGCAGCCAGTGTGTGTCTCTCTCCCCTGCCCCTTCCCTTTTAATTTCTCAGTCTCTTTCAAGTAATTAAAAATATGTAATAATTTTTGAGTTAGGACTAGTGTATAGAAGACAAGCAAATACATATGAAGGATAGTGTGTTCTTAAAACATTTAGGGGGTGCAGGGATAGTGAATTCATGTAGATATTCTCTTCTCTCCTCTCTCCTCAACAGAGTAGCACTGATTGGTTCCTTCCCACCACCAGTAATGGACTTTTTGGTTTTGTATCAGCCAGAAAATGAACCAAGGAATTTGAGTCAAGAATTTGGACACCAACTACCACTTTCCACATATGGAGACCGGGGTTAATTGTTCAGTCCTCAAGATTCTTTGAGCTTTATTTCACTGCATATAATGCCCTTAGGGTCCGCCACACTGTTTCATAGGGCAAGCTTTCCTTCTTTTGTTGGTTGAATACTAATCACCCAGATACCCTGAGTTTAGATGTTTTAAGTCTTCTGGAGATTTTTGGAGGCCCAGCCCTCTTGTCTCCACTCAGCCTCCTGCAAGCATTCATTGAGCTCACAGGAGGGGGTGTGTGTCCTCATTTGCATGGCTGTCTGGCTCTGCAGACTGATGCTGCCCCCACAACTCTGTGCCACACCCCCTCACCCCAGGATAGAGGAAGAAGAAAAATGGGAAAAGGAAGCAAAGATTTCTTGAGTTTGTCTCAGGAAGGAGGAGCCTGGAGCTTATCCTCTTCCTTCCCCTTGGGAGGGAAGGTTGCCAGCGTTTCCTTTGGCTCTAGTGGTACTGGTTCTGTATATTGTTTGACTTCTATTCAGATAATACCTCCCAGGGCTTTGCTTTATTTGTCAACATCATCTAACAGCCAGGGAGTTCCACTTATGGGTCACTCAAAGGTGCCATTTTCTTTTCCATCCATCCTCCCTCCCTTCCCTCCCTTCCTTCCTCCCTCCCTCCCTCCCTCCCTTCCTCCCTCCCTCCCTCCCTCCCTCCCTTCCTCCCTCCCTCCCTTCCTTCCTTCCTTCCTTCCTCCCAGCTTATCGCTGGAGCTCAGTGCCTGCACTATGAATCCACTGCTCCTGGTGGCCATTTTCCACATTTTGTTGCTCTTGTTGTTGCTGTTGTTATTGCTGGATAGGACAGAGAGAAACCAAGGGGGGGGATGGAAGACAGAGAGGGGGAGAGAAAGACACCTGCAGACCTCTTCACTGCCTGTGAAGTGACCTCCCTGCAGGTAGGGAGCCGGGGTCCTTGCGTCCCTCCGTATTATATGTGCTCAGCCCAGTGCACCTGGTGCACCACTGCCTGGCCCCCAAGGCACCCTTTTCTTTCAGTGTAATTGTGTCTTGCACATCTTTTCTCAGGTCTTCCTTGTGGCCATTTTCTTCTTAGTCAGACTCCCTTCCCTATCTAACTCAAATAACAACAGTCCTAAATCCAGCCATGGGCAGCAGTCTAGATAGGGAAGATTTTTTAAAAATATATTACTATGCTTTATGCAGATAAGTAGTTTGATTTTGGACAGAATGCTCTTCTGGAACACAAAGCAGGTGACCAGGTGGAACACAAAAGTAAATTTTCACCAGCAAATATGTGTCCAAAATCATTTGAATGATTTCTTCTTGTTGTTTACACATGAGGGGGCAGTGTGGTACTACCAGGCAAATGCTCTGTTGAACTTGTTTATTTATATGATACAGTCTGGGGGTGAGGACTTTAAGACCTGGTGACCAGAATGGCGGCATGGCCCTTAGTTGATGTGTGTGGTACAGGCATGTAAGCGACTCGCCAGCTTGTCGACCTTGGTCACCAGCCTCTCTCTATTCAGTGGCATAAATAATAATTCCCTTGCTACACTAGGGCTCTCACCTTATCCTGGCTTGTATTGTGTGTTTGCTCTTGCTGTTGTGTTTAACACTAGCTAGCTTCCTTTCTTCCTATTTCCGGCTTCCACCTGAAGACCATCAGCCCTCTGGAGAGGCAGCGTCTGGAGGTTGATAACTCTAAACGTTTGATTTTATGACTTCATCGAAGGCTGGGAGTTTTCTTGTGTGGTGGGGACAGGAAACTTCTGGCCCCAGGGTTCAGCGGCCCCAAGAGGTCTGGTGCAAGGCACCCATGGGTGTGCAGATGGCTTTTCTTTTCTCAGACAGAGGACACAATTGCCAAGCAAAGCAGCAGCCCTTTTTAATTAATGTTGTCATTGCTGATGGAGGAATAGCCCTGCAGCTGATCCAGGTGCTAATATTGTTGGTTTCGTAAGAGGAGAAGAGCTTATGAAGAGAAGCCAGAGGGCATGAAATGAACTGATGAAATTTCCCCAACATTTTATGAAGGATATGTCGGGGAGTCCGAAAGGTAATTTCATCAGCCCAGACCGTTTTTAAATATGGAAGACATGTTTGCAGGCATGTATTTCTGTTCGTATCATTTGAAGGGGAAAACAATTGAGAAAGGTGTTTTGGGCATAAATAGAACCCATGTGAGATTTCATGGAATGCTTATCTTCAAAGATTCATTTATCACATATGAGAGTGATTTTCACACGAGGCAGAGAGGAGGAGCTACAGAGAAAGATACTCCAGAGTACCACTCTGGTACTTGCAGTGTGGGGCATTGAACCAGGAACTTCGGATGTGGGAGTTTGGTGCTCTGCCTTTTCAACTGTTTACCTAGCCAGGAGAATGCTCCCTATTAATATAATGCTTTGTCTTGGTCACTTTGCTTATGAATGAAGAACGGAGTATTGTCACATCTGGGCAGGCTAATGATAGCTCGCTCTGCTGGTGCAGGGATTCGTTTTGAACCATAACTGTTTGATGTTACTGTCCCTTAATTCTCTGGAGAAGATTGATGGCCTCGACCTAAAACTTGAAGGCGTATTTCTAGCCCGTCTTGAAGGAGCTAGAGGCAGATGTCATTGGATGCAGCTGTGCTTTTGCAACACCTGACTCCTCTTCACAGGAAGCAATTAATGTCCATTTTGCTTTGCTGGCAGATTTTCAGGACTCTGCCTGCTGCCACATTCCCCGAGCCTGCGGTCCTGTCAACATCACCCCCAAACGCCCCTCCACGGCAGTCAAAGAGGCAAGGCCAGCGGACCAAGAGACCCGTGGCTGTGTATAACCTCTGTCTGGAGCTAGAAGACGGTAAGATGTTCATATACCTCTCTGCTTGCCCACATGTTGAGGTCATGGCTTACACCATCTGTTCCCAGGGCCTGCCGTGGCTTCCCATCCTTTGTGTCTTAAATTACTTTTTTCCCCCTGGAGATTATAATTTTTAAGATTAACGGGGAGGGTGGAACTTCCTTGCTAGGAAAGAGAATGCAAGTTTCACTTGTGTGTTTGTCTTTGTTATGCCTGCTTCTTTTTTTATTTTTTAAAAGACAGCTTAAATTTCTGTTTTGGGAAACTTGGTGTGACCTCCTGTGAGGTTACATAACCCTGAGACAAATTGAAAGGGAACTAAAATTAACGTAGATCTTTTGGGGGAGAGGAGCTCATAGTAAAATGCTGTAAAATGCTTCTTGACTAAAGGCGCCGGAGTGTATTAGGGCTTCAGGCCTTTCCTATCCTGTTTTGTCGGATAGTTTCCAAAGGCAGAGATTTATCTCATCGTGTGGTGGGGGTGGCAAATTAGCCAGGCTGTGACAGTCAAGAGGCGTGAGTGGAGTTCCACAGAGAAGCTCTGGCCAAAGGACATTATCACACCCCATCCAGGAAGTCATGTGCTGATTGTTGTCACCTGGCCACAGGTCTGCACGCTCCCACGTTGCTTCACTTTAAAGAGAGCCTGGAGGTGCAGCTTTTATGCTGGGGTCCCTGCAAAGCAAGAGCCATATGGAGGGTGCCAGTAGCTCGCCTGTGCTCCTGTGCCCACTGGTGTGGCGGTCAGAGGACGCTGCACTTACTGCTTGGGCCTTGGGCTCCTGGCTCAGTTGCTGTGGTGCTCCACCCCACTTGAAATCCGTCTTCGTTATTTCCCCTCCTCCTCCACTTCCTCCTCTTCCTCTTCCTCCGCTCCCTCCTCCTAAAAAATGAATAGCATCATCCATTATCCTTTAAGCTATTGAGGTTCTCTTTGTTGGGTTGGCGATGTGTGATGACTGTCACTGGGAGGAAAGGAAAGGAATGGAGGTAGAAACTATGTCTCCTTCATAACACAGCTTTGTGGTCTGATGTCTTGATAGTTACATGCAAGCAACCAAGGACTTTCTTCAAACCCACTGACTGGCTCAGAATGCCTCTTGTAGTAATGTTGGGGTTGGGGTGAGCTGCGATTATTTGCCATTGTTTAAGACATGTATCAGAGGATAAAAATGGTAGTTTTGGGGGTCAGGCAGTAGCACAGCAGGTTAAGTGCACATGGCAGGAAGCGCAAGGACCAGCATAAGGCTCCGGGTTTGAGCTCCTAGCTTCCCACCTGCAGGGCTGAAGCAGGTGAAGCAGGTCTGGAGGTGTCTGTCTTTCTCTCCCCCTCCCTGTCTTCCCCATCTTTCTCAATTTCTCTGTCCTGTCTAACAACAACAGCAATGGCATCAATGACAACAACAAGGGCAACAAAATGGGAAAAGTGACTTCAAGGAGCAGTGGATTCCTAGTGCAGGCACTGAGCCCCAGCAATAACCCCAGAGGCAAAAAATTAAAAATAAAATAAAATAAAATTGTTAGTTTTATAGTCCAGTGCTTCTCATTCAGAGTAAGGACATGAATTTCTAAAAATAACCTAAAATGTCAAAGTTTCCTTTGTTGTTGTTTTAAAAACATTGGTTTCAACTTTTGGTCACAGCTCCTTTTTGTATTCTCTCTCCCTCTCCCTCTCCCTCTCCCTCTCCCTCTCCCTCTCCCTCTCCCTCTCCCTCTCCTTCCCCCTCCCCCTCTCCCTCACTCCCTCACTTTGACTCCCTCTCAACAGAGTTGCTAATAAGGAGTAAAACTGACTAGTTTAAATTGCACCTTTGCTTCTATCTCACTTGTCTTCTGCTCAAACTGTTAAGAATTTGTGCAAAAGGTGAATGTGGGGGGAAGGGGGGAGGAGAAACTGAGAAGTCATAGAATAATTCCCTACATTCTCAATGGGCCCATGCACAGAACAGAATGGACTTAAGGAAATATTTTATTTACTTCATGAGAAAGGGAAATAGAAACAGCATCATTCTGACCAGAATGATGAGCTCAGGGGCTTTAGGGTGCCAGTTCTCTGCTTTACCACTGAGCTCTCTCTCCAGCGGGCCACCTAGATTAACTGTTTACAAATGAAATGACCTCAGAGGGACATTTTTACCTTAGGATTATGTCTACTTTTTGGTATTTTGGGGACTATCATAATACCCAGTCACATATACATAGGAAGCTCATCTTTTGATCATTGGGTTTCTGAGTGATTATTAAAGAATGAGAAGCTGCTGAAATGCTCTTCACGTCATTTCTGGGATTACAATCATACTTTCTTGTATTTTTAGGTGGTTTAATAGTTCTTTGTTTAAATTTTATTTTAACATGACAGACAGACATACAGAGAGAAAGGGATAGAGAGACCAAAGCACTGCTCAGCTTTGGGTGATGGTGCTGTTGGGGATTGAACCTGGGAACTCAGAGCCTCAAGCACGAAAGGCTTTTGCACAACCATTATGCTCTTTCCCCAGTCCATGTGATAGTTCTTTAACAGTTTTTATTGTAAAGGGAAAAATGATTATCAATTCCTGTAGTCTGTTCTTATGATCCTTATTTTTTTGTGATTTATTCTATAGCATTTTATAGTTTTAATCCTGGATTGTAGCCTTGGATTTATTTTTGGGAAATCTTCAGAATCAAGCTCATGAGTTTGGCCACAGAATGATGAGGTCCTAAGACAAAGCAGGCAAAATCTACGATTAGTCCCCTCCCCGACTAATTGTAGCTAGGCTTGAATAAATGCAATCTGTGAGTTATTTCAGAGAGAGTACAAAGTAGTGTGCATAGTTTGCATGTTCTAAGAAAAGTAGGAAGTAAATGAAGAGAGGTGGTCAATATGTTTTTAAAGGGAAGCCCACAAGGAGGACTGTGGACTGA
Source organism: Erinaceus europaeus (assembly GCF_950295315.1). Lineage (NCBI taxonomy): Eukaryota > Metazoa > Chordata > Mammalia > Eulipotyphla > Erinaceidae > Erinaceus > Erinaceus europaeus. The sequence continues at coordinate 54,836,274 of NC_080180.1, read as the reverse complement.
AGTTTATATATTGAAACCCTCTAAAAAGAAACACACTTATCACAGTCCTCTCCCCTGCTTCACCACTGCATGATGCCACTGTTCCTAACAGGCATGTTTTCCTTTTAATTTTACTCAGGTGCAAGGGGTGGCGGTGGGGTGGTGAGGGGGGAAGGACAGGACACCAAAGCATGGCTCCACATGGAACTTCCTGTTGTGCTGATATGCTGATATTCCCATGTGATGCTGGGGGCTCAGAACTGGGTCTTCGTGTTTAATATCCTGTGCAGCATACTAGGTAAGCTATCTCTTGGCAGACGGCACTTGTTCTTGTCATCAGGACTTTTGAGTTTGTTTGTTAATTGCCTCCAGGGTTATCACTTGAGTTTGTTTGTTTGTTTATTGCCTCCAGGGTTATCACTGGAGCTCGGTGGTGCTTGCACTATGAATCACTGCTCCTACAGGCCATTTATTTCCTATTTTCATTGCCTTTGTTGTTGTTGTTGTTGCTGGATAGGACAGAGAATGAGAGAGGAGGGGAAGATAGAGAGGGGGAGAAAGATAGACACCTGCAGACCTGCTTCACTGCCTATGAAGTGACTCCCTGCAGGTGGGGAGCTGTTGGCTCAAACTGGGATCCTTAGGCCTGTCTTTGCACTTCTCTCCATGTGCGTTTAACCTACTGTATTACCTTCAGGCCCCCCCAAATCATTTAATTGTCTGTTCTACTTGAATGCTACCCAAAGTTTGTTTTTGGTAATTTTTCTTATCAGTGATAGAGCCACTTCCCATGTCTACAAAATTTTAATTCAGTGTGTATTACATTTAATGCTGGTTGATTTTTTTTTTTCCTTTTTAGTTAATGACTTAATTTTTATTAATTTTTGCCACCAGGAATATTGCTAGGGCTCAGTATCTGTACTACTACCCCACTCCTGGTGGCCTGGTTTGTTTTTCTTTCTGTTTTGATAAAGAGTTGGAGACAGACCGGAGAGGAACAGACTGAAAGATGGAGATACCCCTGTAGCACTACTCCACCGGGTGTGAAGCTCCCCCCACCCCCTGCTGTAGGGACTAGGGGCATGAACCTGGATCATCACCACCACACACAGCAATGAGCACTCTAGGGACTGGGGCATGAACCTGGATCATCACCACCACACACGGTAGTGTGCACTCTAGAACTGGGGCATGAACCTAGATCACCACCACACACGGCAGTGTGCACTCTAGGGACTAGGGCCATGAACCTGGATCATCACCACCACACACGGCAGTGTGCACTCTAGGGACTGGGGCATGAACCTGGATCATCACCACCACACACGGCAGTGTGCACTCTAGGGACTGGGGCATGAACCTGGATCATCACCACACACAGCAGTGTGCACTCTAGGGACTGGGGCATGAACCTGGATCATCACCACACACGGCAGTGTGCACTCTAGGGACTAGGGACATGAACCTGGATCATCACCACCACACACGGCAGTGTGCACTCTAGGGACTGGGGCATGAACCTGGATCATCACCACCACACACGGCAGTATGCACTCTAGGGACTGGGGCATGAACCTGGATCATCACCACCACACACGACAGTGTGCACTCTAGGGACTGGGGCATGAACCTGGATCATCACCACCACACACGACAGTGTGCACTCTAGGGACTGGGGCATGAACCTGGATCATCACCACCACACACGGCAGTGTGCACTCTAGGGACTGGGGCATGAACCTGGATCATCACCACCACACACGGCAGTGTGCACTCTAGGGACTAGGGCCATGAACCTGGATCATCACCACCACACACGGCAGTGTGCACTCTAGGGACTAGGGCCATGAACATGGATCATCACCACACACGGCAGTGTGTACTCTAGGGACTAGGGCCATGAACCTGGATCATCACCACCACACACGGCAGTGTGCACTCTAGGGACTAGGGCCATGAACCTGGATCATCACCACCACACACGGCAGTGTGCACTCTAGGGACTGGGGCATGAACCTGGATCATCACCACCACACACGGTAGTGTGCACTCTAGGGACTGGGGCATGAACCTACATCACCACCACACACGGCAGTGTGCACTCTAGGGACTAGGGCCATGAACCTGGATCATCACCACCACACACGGCAGTGTGCACTCTAGGGACTGGGGCATGAACCTGGTTCATCACCACCACACACGGCAGTGTGCACTCTAGGGACTAGGGCCATGAACCTGGATCATCACCACACATGGCAGTGTGCACTCTAGGGACTAGGGACATGAACCTGGATCATCATCACCACACACGGCAGTGTGCACTCTAGGGACTGGGGCATGAACCTGGATCATCATCACCACACACGGCAGTGTGCACTCTAGGGACTGGGGCCATGAACCTGGATCATCACCACCACACACGGCAGTGTGCACTCTAGGGACTAGGGCCATGAACCTGGATCATCACCACCACACACGGCAGTGTGCACTCTAGGGACTGGGGCATGAACCTGGATCATCACCACCACACACGGCAGTGTGCACTCTAGGGACTGGGGCATGAACCTGGATCATCACCACCACACACGGCAATAAGCACTGTAGGTGCGTCACACCTGGCCGTCTGAATTAATTTTGTTTGTTTTGTCTCCAGGGAATCCACTGCTCCTGGAGGCCATTTTTTCCCTTTTGTTGCCCTTGTTTATCTTCGTGGTTGTTATTATTATTGTCAATGCTGTCATTGTTTGATAGCACAGAGAGAAATCGAGAGGAGGGAAAGATAGAGGGGGAGAGAAAGATACCTGCAGACTTGCTTCACCATTTGTGAAGCGACCCCCCTGCAGGTGGGGAGTTGGGGGCTTGAACTGGGATCCTTGAGCCGGTCCTTGCACTTTGCGCCACGTGCACTTAACCTGCTGTGCTACCACCTGTCCCCCGAACCCCGAATTAATTTATTTTTATGAGAGTGAGAGACCAGAGTCATACTCACCTCTGACATATGGTGGTGCTGGGGATTGAGCTTGGTTTCTGTGGAGTCTCAGATGTGCAGGGGAATACACATTTGCCCTACTCTTTCCCATTCATTCTCTACTGTACTTGATTCAGTAATACCTTGGACAAATAGTTTTTGTTTAAAAGTTAGGTTTTCTGCCAAGACTGATGAATCTAGGCTGGATGGGGCGGGGGGGGACTTTTCTTCAGCCATAGGATTTGGTCATAGATGTGGTATTGAGTGAAGTGGTTTGTGGTATGTTATTTCTCCTCTGACACAGAGCAGGGCAGCAAGTGGTTCCAAGCAGCCAGCCTTGGAAGAGGCTCCACATTGGTCTCAGCTCAGCATCAAATAGATCAAACGGTCAGTCTGAGCAGAGGCTGGATGGGCCTGGCCGTGGAGGCCTCCTAGCTGAATCACACTGCTCTTAGGCCTGGTTCTTGCCGTAGCTCCTTCAGCCTCAGCACGACCCCAACTGACAGATGACTGGTTTCACAGAAAACACTTAGACTCCTTCCTTTGACACACCTCTAGTCATCACTGGCACGTGGAGGCATCTGTTTACAGAGTGCTCTGGCTTTTTCTTTGTGACATTATGAAGAAAATGATTGTCAAACTTAACATTTACAGAGACTTAAAAAATGTAGCTAGTTGTTTAAGATTCTTTGTGGACAGTTACTAGGCATTGAGATGGATCTAACATCTAGCTAGATTTCTTGTGAAAATATTTATTGGATAGAGATGGACAGGGAGAGGGAAGGGGGAGGTGGAGACAGAGAGCGAGCATCCACGGCACTACTTCACCAGTGGTGAAGCTTTCTGCCCGCAGGTGGGAACAGAGGCTTGAACCTGGCTCCTTTCACACTGTCACTTGTGTGCATAGTTACCAGGTGGGCCACCAGCTGGCCCTGCTTGATTTCTTGAAGTAGAAGAGCCATTAAATTTTTTCTGAAATCTTTTTTAACAATTTGATGGGAACCATGTTTAGTTTCATGCAGCTTGTAATAAATAGCCTCATGAACTGTAAAGCTAGGTAGATTTAGAGAAGTCTCTTGTACAAACAAACAAAAAGTAGGAGATATCCTGCACAGTGCTCAGAAGGTGAAAAAACCTAGCTTGTTTTCATCTCATTCCCCAGTTCTCTATTTAACTCCTCTAGAACGAAGAGTGTTTAAGTAACTCTAGAATAAAGTCTCATGTGGTTTTGTTTCCTGCGTGTTTATGACTGTACTGCCTCTGAAAGAAAGTGAGATTCATGTTGTTGTCATTCTCCTCCATACAAGAAAAGTTACATGACTGTATGAGATATAGTCTTGGATATTTTTCATGCATGGCAGGAGAAAAAATTTAAAAGAAGGTTTGGCAAGTAAGAGATTTCCATCTGAATGTTGACTAAGCTCTTTCTTGAGACAGGCTCTAATTTTAAACAGGACTAGACAGCACAGGGCTTGTTCTCTCTCCTCTCTCTCTCCCTCCCTCTCTCCACCCCCTCCCTCCCTTCCTTGCATCTTCTTGGGTAATTAGGCATTCTGTGCCTATCTTCTTTCCTACATTATGTTGCAGTTTGTTTGTTTAGGCAACTTAGAAATGTGATCTATAGCTTGTGGAAAACAAATCCCCCTCGCCAGCCAATTGGCAGGGCTTGGGCCTATGTTTGAGCGGGTCTTCTTGGGTATCGTTGGGCTGGCACTTCTCGCACTTAGATCTGGATGTGTAAGTGCAGCACATTTTGCAGAGCATGTGTTGCCCTCGGCCAGCAGTGCCACGGGCCCCGCCATGAGGATGGAGTGTCTTCTCAGCAGAGAGTGAAACTACAGCTGTTGAAGGGGAGACGGGTAAACAGTGAGGCTGCGTCCTTTTCCGTCTATCCTTGGAGGGATGCTCCCTGGCTGGGATTCGTCTCATAGCAGGGCAAGGCAGGGCATGGAGGAGAATGACAACAACATGACTCTCACTTTCTTTCAGAGGCAGTACAGTGATAAACACGCAGGAAACAAAACCACATGAGACTTTATTCTAGAGTTAACTTAAACACTCTTCGTTCTAGAGGAGTTAAATAGAGAACTGGGGAATGAGATGAAAACAAGCTAGGTTTTTTTCACCTTCTGAGCTAGAGCTTCATGGCTAGAGCTTCATGGCTAGCACTTCATGGCTAGCGCTGTGCTTGTAGCACTAAATCATTAGGTGTGGCCCTTGGCTCCCTGGCCCCGAGCTGTCACACCTGCAGGAGCACCAGTGTTGCAGGTAGTGTGCATTCCCCTCCTTAGCTAGGCTGAGTGTTGAGGCATAAAGAAGAGATTAGAAATGGAGAGGTTTTTAATGTTTTCGGTTTTTTTTTTCCAATTGTGGTAACACTGGTTTAAATCACTGTATGGTTTCAGGAATGCTTTTTCACACCTCTTTCAATGTGGATTGCAAATAAATAAATAAAACCTTTATAAAAATCTTGTTTTCAACTCTGTCAGGCATCAAAATCCTTCCACAGAGAAGGCAGGACCATAGGAAAAAATAGCAAATATATACATTTATCAATATTTTTCCGTGACCTTGGGAGAACCACTACAGTTTCCATTGGAGGGAATGGGGACACAGAACTCTGGTAGTGGGAACAGTGTGGAATTGTACCCCTCTTATCTCATGATTTTATAAATCAACATTGTCACTAATTAAAAAAAAAATCTTCCACCAGCATCTCTTGGACCCTTCTTTGCTCCCTCCCTCCTACACTCTCAGTTCTACAGTCTGAATCTGGTGGCTGATTCTTGCTGGGAAATTGTGCCGATGCAGTCATATCTGCCATGTTGTCCCCTCAGGCTACTGCTAGTTCCCGGGAGAGTTGGGACATTCTCGGAGTGCCTGTTTTGCCATGTTGTGCCCTCAGGGCATTGTCTATATCCCCACGATATTTGGTGTGCTTTGGTTACTCCTCCCCCCTCCCATTCTCACGAGAGTTATTATCCTATCCTGGAGTGCTATGGTTACTCCTCCCCCTTCCCATTCTCGCGAAAGCTGCTCCTATAAAAGCCCTTCTTCTTCCGCACCTCGTTCTCTTGCCAGCGCTTCACTCCGGTGTTCAGACACAGGAAAGGTTACTGCGTGAGGCAGCCATTTTCGCTACCTCCACGTGGCCCAACCTGCCTCTCTAGCACCCAACTCTGAGGTGCCAGCGCAATCCGGACCCCTCCTCTCTCTCTTCTCCGCGGCCTGTGCACAACAACAGATTCTGGGTTGGTTTAGTATGTTCCTTCACAAGTTGTTTCAGGGGTTTTATTCCTAAGGCAGGAGTCAGTCGGAGCAGTTTGCTTGCCTCTGTCATCTGTTACAGATTTTTCTGGTGCTGCCTGCGAAACAGGGACTTGGTCCACTTTGCTGATAAGGAGCTGTAGTGACCCCTGTGTCACCCTACATGGAGCTGGGCTGCAACCTAGGCTGGAGCACAGCCCCCAGTGCATTGGAGGAGGCTTTGGTGCTACAGGACCTCTTTTTCTCTCATCCTCTCTCATCCTAAGGAACCAAACACACCCATCCGAAAAGATTTGTGTACGCCTTTGTTCATAGCAGCACAGTTTGTAATAGCCAAAACCTAGAAGCAACCCAGGTGTCCAACAAGTGAGTGGCTGAGCAAGTTATGGTAAATATACACAATGGAATACTACTCAGCTATTAAAAATGGTGAATTCAGCTTCTTCACCTCATCTTAGATGGAGCTTGAAGGACTCGTGTTAAGGGAGATAAGCCAGAAAGAGAAAGATGAATATGGGATGATCTCACTCATAGACAGAAGTTGATAAATAACAACAGAAGGGAAAACACAAAGCAGAACTGAGGCTGGGTTTGGTGTACTGCTCCAAAGTAAAGGACTAGGGTGGCAGGGGGAGGTTCAGGTCCTGGAACATGATGGCAGAGGAGGACCTAGAGGGGACTGAATTGTTATGTGGAAAACTGAGAAATGTTACACTGTACTTTGCTGTTGACTGTAAACCATTAATATCCCCAATCAAGAAAAGAAAGATAGAAAAAGTCAACTTGAGTAATAAAGTCCTGGTGGCAGCAACAACAAAACTGTCTGGCACACGGGAAACACTCCAACGCGACCTGCTGCTGGCTAGTATTTTCTTTAGAATGTTTCTTCTAAGGAGAAATACTGGGCGCTGAATCCAGGGCCTTTCTGACTCAGTTTTCTAGTCTTTATTTATTTTTTATGAGAGAAGAGAGAGGAGACACTGCAATAATGACTCCAGTCTCTGCCATCCATAGAGTTCCCTCAGTGCTGTCCATGGTGCTTACATGTGGTGTGGGGTTCCAAACTAGTGAGGGCCTCATACATGGTACAGTGTGTGCTTTACTGACTGCCTGTCTCTCAACCCTGCTAGTGTTTTCATAAAGCCAGAGAGGAGAAATCAGACTAATAGGAAAATATACTAGTCTCCAGCAAAGTAGAAGAGATGTAACATGGGAAATCTTATATATATGTATATGGCACTGGGACGTGGCTGCTCCTTAGTTCCACCACTCCCAGCAGTTCCCCAACCCCCTCCCTCCTTTATTTTATTTTATTTTATTTTATTTTATTTTTTAATTTCAGGCAGAGGAGAAAGAAGGAGAGAGGAGAAGGAGGAGGCTCCATGTATAAGGCTCTCATGTGGATCCAGGGTCTCTCACCCAGGTTCTTTTGCCCATGGTTTAGTGTGCGCTCTACTGGGTGACCCAGCTCTCCTGGGCCTGAAAATAATATTTAAGGAAGCTCTTTTCTTTTCTTTTCTCTTCTTTCCTTTTCTTTTTGAATCAGGCCAAGGCTGGTTAAGTAATTTAGATTTGGGGATGGGGAGGTGTTGAAGTGGCACTAGAGATATAGGAAGTAAAAGGGAATTCTGGGAGACAAGCTCACACAAGATCGTCAGGACTTCTCAGTCAAGTTCATGTATGGATGAGGGCAGGTAATTGAAACAGGATTGGGCAGCCATATTTAAGGTTGATCCCTCAATCTGTTACTGTATTGATGTCTTAGTTTTTTGCCTTGATGTTTTATTTTTTATTTTTTATCAGAGCACTCTTCAGCTCTGGTTTATGGTGGTGCTGGGGAGTGAACTTGGGACCTCAAAGCCTCAGGCATGAAAGTCTGCTATCTCTCCAGCACTACCTGTTTGTTTTAAAGCAAATGTGTTCAGACCTTTCCATCAATGTAGAAAGCATTTTATTTTATCTGTGTTTAGTAGTTATTGCTATATGTAATGCTGTGCAGATTGTGTGAAAATATGTAATAGATGCTAGTATAGATAGTGTATGGAAAGTCAGCGTAAAGACGCATTTTTAAAAAGTATTTATTTTGTGTCCTGGAAGGTGACTAGTGAGTTGGATTTAAAAGATTAAACATGAGCTTCCAAGTTTAATCTGTGTCACCACACATGCCGGAGCGATGCTCCTCTTCCTCCTCTTCTCCTCTATATATCTCTCTCATAAATAAATTAATAAATCTCTAAAACATATTTTGTGAGAGAGGGACCGGAGCACTGCTCAGTTCTGGTTTGTGGTGGTGCTAGGGATTGATCTTGGGGCCTCAGGTATGCAAAGTCCATGATCTAACACACTGAGCTATTTCTTGAACCCAAGAGAGAAATACTAAAATCACAAAAACATTATGCCTTAATGTAGAGTTCATTTCCACCTCCTTCCTTGGTGGCACTCAGAGTAGCTCAGGTGTTGTAGTCTTCCTCCCCTCCTCTTCCTCTTCCCCCCCCCATCCTTCATCCCCTCCTCCCCCCTCCCCTACTCTCCCAGTCTGTCTTTTTATCTCTCTATCTAGAGTGGGGGGGGTGGAGTGAGCCTGGGAGTAGTGTGAGGCCCTGGCTCTGCAGCAGAAGTGTAAAGTAATCAGCTTGCCATGAACCTTCCTCCTCAGCTGTGAGGACGCCCACTGTGAGGCCATTGTTGACATGGGTCTTGCTGACTTGCATGTCCCCATTAGTGTTTCCTCCTAGATGGAGCTAAGTAGCTTGACACTGACACGTGATTCAGTCCACCAAGTAACTGGCACAGGCCTCACTTCATCTCAAACTTGGCCATCTTTGAATATAATTTTTCTTTCACATGACACTTCAGGGGTGGGCTCCAGCTAACAACTTCCTGGGTGCCATGGCCTCTTGCCTTGTTCTGACCCTGTATGTGGCTTGAGTTGTAAGGCTCAATCCAAGACCAGGTTAGCATCCCTGATGTTCTGTGTAGACAGATTATGTCTTAACTCACTTTCACAGTGAGGAGCAATCAGGGATGTAGAGTTCTGGGGTGCCCATCATGCAAGCCACCTCCTCAGCGCTGGTGTTGCCCTAGAAACTACCCCCCACAACTTTAGTGACAAAGCAGAAGGCAAGTTCTTCCCTGACTTCCTCTGCAGTCCTGACTGCCTCAGTGTGGGATGAGCCCACGCCCCTTCCTCAGAGGGGAGGAAAGCTCATTTAAGGCCACTAAAATAACACAGACTTCCATGGCGAAAATCAGTTCATGGCAGGTGACTCAAATTTATGGGAGAGAGAGGGATTCTTTAAAGCTCGTCTCCCTGCAGTGTGGGCTCTGTGCTAATAGCTTTTATTTTAATTTCCCGTTCTGGATTCCAGCAGCTGTCACTCTCTTTATAGCCCTCTTTGAAACCCTCCCAGCGTAGGAGGTAAGCCGGGCTGTCTAAGAAACATCCTTTCAAACCAACCAAAGTATTGTTTATCCTGAATGAAACAGAATTTTTCAGGCTGTCAAGAGTGACTGATTTGAGCCGGTTTTTCTGCGGTAGCCTGGAAGATGAGCAAAAATCTTGAAGGGGAGGAGGGGTTGTCAGGCAGTGTGTCCGAATCCTGGTGACTTGTATTACTTAGAGAAAACACTCAGGGACTGTGGTGAAAATGACCTCAAAGCAGGGTGATGTCTGCATCAAATGAATGCAACAAATCACCGGCTGGTTTGCTATAAGTTACCAACTCCTTCCCAGCTTTTCAGGAGAAAGAAGGGAGGTGAGATTGAGCTACGAAGAATTATCCTGTAAATTTCTGAGTGTTTCTGTTTTTTTTCCTTCCCCCTCCTCCCTATCCCCTTGCTTTCCTCCCCTCCCTCCACCCCCCTCCCCTTCCCCTTCCATCCCCTTCCTCCTTTTTCTTTTTACCAGAGCACTGCTCAACTCTGGCTTATGGTGGTGCTGGGGATAGAACCCAGGGACCTTACATGCTTCAGGCATGAAAATCCTTCAGCATAACCACTACGTTATCTCCCCAGCCCCTTCATTTCCTTTTTAAAGAAGATGTATTTTATTTATTTCACGAGATAGGTTTACAAGAATGAGAAACCAGAGCACTATTCCAGTACATGTGGCACCAGCATCAAACCTGGAGCCTTGGGCATACAAGTGTCGAGATTAACCAGCTGAGCTGCCTTCCTGGCCACCCTGTCGTTTATGAGCTCTGGGAAGCAGCTCTGCAGCTTTGCTCTGTGTGCATTCCACAGCATCCCCCGTGCCTTCTGAGCACTGCTCAGAGGGAGCCCAGAGTCACCTCTGGATAAACAGAGAGCTCTTCATGTTTGTTAAAGTACATTCTTGGATCAACTTTTTGCATGTACTAATATTTGTTCTCAAGGATCAACAGCTTGATAGTTTCAGTTTTTCCTATAGCGTATGACTCGTTATGCACACACATGCATATATTCTCTTAAGTACTCTCTCTCTCTCTCTCTCTCTCTCTCTCCCTCCCCTAGTAGTTGCCTGAAATTGTGATAGCACCAGCTCATATCTGTACTGCTTTTTCTTATATGTTATCTGTGGTGATGGTTCATTAATTATTTTATTTATTTATTTATTAGTGAGAAAGGAGGAGAGAGAGAAAGAACCAGACATTTCTTTGGTACATGTGTTGCTGGGGATCGAACTCAGAACTTCATGCTTGAGAGTTCAGTGCTTTATCTACTGCACTACCTCCCAAACCATGTGATGATTAATTTATAAATGAGACACAATAACACATTAGCAGCTGTCATAAACTGGAATGACTATAACATTATACTGTAATAAGAATGTGTGAGGAAAGTTTCTTCAAATATTCCTTTTTATTTAATGTGGCACCAGGGTCTCATGCATATGCAATACCACCACTCCTGGGATAGTTTTTTTAAATATTTATTTATTTATTATTTATTTATTATTTCCTCCAGGGTTATTGCTGTGGCTCGGTGTCTGCACTACGAATCCAATGCTCCTAGAGGCTATTTTTTTCCTTTTGTTGCCATTGTTTATTGTTGTTGTTGTTATTCTTGTTGTCATTGTTGTTGGATAGGACAGAGAGAAATCGAGAGAGGAAGGGAGACAAAGATAGACACCTACAGACCTGCTTCACCGCCTCTGAAGTGACCCCCCTGCAGGTGTGGAGCCGGGGGCTCAAACTGGGATCCTTATGCTGGTCCTTGCACTTAGAGCCATGTGCTGTGCTACCGCCTGGCCCCTGCTTTTTTATTCTATATTTTCTTATAGAGAGAGAATTGAGTAGCATCACTACACTCCTCCACCATCCATGGAACTTCCTCCAATGTTATGGTGATCCCATTGGGTGTTGGGGCTCAAACCCAGGCCCTATCATGGTCAGCTGTGCGCTCCAGGAGTGTTCTGACTTGTAACATTTCTGATCCTCAGTTGATCATGGGTTACTGAGGCAAAATGGGCTGGGTGTGATACAAATTTATATTAGTAGTTAATCACAAAGTTTCCAGCTTCACACATATGTCAGCTTAAAGACTGGAAGGCGCAGACATGAAGCACAACCTTAGTGAGAACACATGAAGCCCCTCTGTGAATTGACCGGGAGAGGCTTCACTGCTGGTGCCATTTTGAAAATGGCGGCCTTGCTACCCTGGAGCTCCATTGTTAGGTTGACTCTCCTTCTACCTTGGCTGCTCTCTCTGTCATATTATACTACATTTAGGGCCTCGTTTTATTAAATGTTTCACTTTGCTTTTTTAAAACAAAAATTATTATCTTTATTTATTAGATAGAGACAGCCAGAAGTCAAGAGGGTAGGGGGGAAATAGAGAGACAGACACCTACAACACTGTCCCTCACCACTTGCAAAGCTTTCCCCCTGCAGGGAGGGACCGGGAGCTCGAACCTTGGTCCTTGCGTAACACGTCCTTGTAACGTGTGCTCAACCAGGTGCACCACCACCTGGCCCCAAATGGTTCACTTTTCTTTGGTTATGTTTGAATTGAAGGTGACCTGGATGTACATATCTGTGATTCTTTTGCTGTCTTTAAAGACATCAGAAAGGGGCCAGGTGGAGGCGCACCTGGTTAAGGGCACACACTGTAGGGCACAAGGACCTGGGTTCAAGCCCCTGGTCCCCACCTGCAGGGGGGAAAAGCTTCACAAGTGGTGAAGTCAGGCTGCAGGTGTGTCTCTGTCCCTCTCCCTCTCTCTCCCCCACCTCCTCTCAATTTCTCTTTGTCTCTATTCAATAATAAATAATTAAAAAATATAACAGGAAATTCTGTTTTAGTTTTCGTGATTTTTTTTTTATCCAAGAACCAGATAATGACTGCAAATTATTCTGTATTTAAAGTAAAAGACTCAAGAATCCAGGCATATATTTTGGGGATGGGAATTCGGGGCTGGTTATTAAGCAGACAACTTTCAAATCCACTGTCATGCTTAGTGTACTTTCTTTTTATTTATTTTATTTTAATTTTTTTAAATTTGCTACCAGAGTTATCACTAGGATTTGGTGGCCATTTTTCCTTTTTTTTTTTTTTTTAATTTGATAGAACAGATAGAAATTGAGAGGGAAAAGAAAGATCAGGAGAAAGATACCTGCAGACCTGCTTCACTGCTTGTAAAGCTTCCTCCCTTCTGGTGGGGATTGGAGGCTCAAACCTAGGACCTTACCCGGTAATGTGTGAACTTAACCAGATGTGCCACTGCCTGGCCCCAGTATATTTTGAAAGAAAAGATAAAGCATAGTCTTTCATTTTGGGTTGTTTTTGTCTAGTGTAATACCTAAGCTTAGTGGTTGCTAGCATCTTGATCTGACAGTTGATATTATTAACAGTGTTTAGGAGGAAAGAGTAGGAAAGGGCATAGGGCAGGTAGATAAGTAGCTAGGCGTCCCACAGGCCTCCTTGTCTCAGGAGGACTAGAGTTTGTGTTCTGAGCACAGCTGTAAATTTCCTGAGCTGTCACTGTCAGCTTTCCTCAGAAATTTAGGAGAGACAGTTTGATTCAGTATCTGATTACTCTCTTAGTTCCTATGGATGAAAGTACATGGTTGTTATAATTTTTGCTTGTTTATGTAGGCAGAAATCTCGGTCTCTGAATAATGCCTCAGGACTGGGACTGTGACGTAAAAATGCCCTCTCTTTTACCAAGCCAGGCAATTTGCTTTGACTTCTGTTGACACCGCAGCTGAACAGGTCTTATTCACCTTGTAACTGAGTTGCTCCAGACTTCCATCAACCTTTGCAAGTCCTGGAGGTGGTTCCTGGAGTTGCAACCTAATGCCAGTTAGTAACTATAACAACATTATAATGGGGTATGTGTTTTATGGCTGGTGATTGTAATACAGCTGAGTCTTTTATCCCCTTGGCCTGTGAAACGTTTTTAGCATATCTTAAGCTGCCCAGTAGTTCTTTGGAGGCAAAGATGCACTAATTTAGCAAACAGACACACAGACACTCAGGCAATAGAAAAATAAGGTCTGCTTTATAATAGCATGGCCATTCTGTTACATCTTTTCATGCCTTAGTGTGATACTAATTCATTGCCCTCTTTTGTTTCCTTTTAGGTAAATTTTTTTTGGGGGGTACACATATTTCTATATGCAGTTTGGGAAGTTTGTGCTTTTGGGGGAGATGGGAGGTTATTCCACTGAGTTGGATTTCTCTTTCCTAGATGTGATTTTAAATTTAAAAAGTTGAATCAAGTGGATTTTTTTTCCTAGCCTGCCAGTGACTGTCATTAATCTGTGTGTTGTTTAGTTCCATTATGGTCCCAGTGAAGGTTGGTCTTATTTGGTGAAGGCAAAGTGAGATGAGAGGAAAACTGGGGCACCTTGCCCCCTACCCAGCATGACATTGCTTTAACTTGTAAAGAAACAGAATTAGGGTAAGTGGGACTTTAGGACCCTTTCCTTCCACTTGGCAATCACAACAGAGCTCTTCACGCACCTCTGCTGCTGAGAAGCACAATTAGCTCTCTGTCCTTAATGGTCTCTTGGCAGGATTCATGTCTCAAGCTCCTCCCCTTTCCTCTCTAGTCTTTAGACTTTGGGGAGATTTTCTGATCAGAGAATCTTCCACTGTGTCCTCACAGTCATCATCTACCAGCTACTACACTGTGGACAGTAGAGGATTCCCCTGTGAATGGATGGTAGGGTTGGGTTTGCTTTCTGAAGAAAGAGACCCAGTTACTCTGGGAATTTATAAAGTTCCTCTTTAAAGTCAGACTTTGAGTCCCTGACCCTGTCTTTATTATTCTAGTTTATAACAGTGCTTTGTGCCCTGTGGTCCTTTCCTGGTAATATGTAAGATAATCAGGTGTAGTTCTTCTGAACCGTGTGTTGAGGAGGATGCAAATAGACATCTAGTCTGAAAAATAGTTCAACTTTAATGTTTTGTCTTGCTTTGGACTTGTTTCTCCTGTAGATCTTAACTAGTTAATGCCACTAGGCTAGTGCCTTACAAGTTCCTTAGAGCAATTCTTTGACTCTTTTAGCAGAAGTAGGTTAGCACACAGGAAGAGGTGAAGGAAATGCCAGCTTAGGTGTGTGTTTGGGTCTTGGATTTGCAAGCCAGTTGTAAGTTTACAAACAAAAGGATATATTACACAAATTCTATATACTGCTCAGCAAAATTTGCTTAACAGTAAGACAGATAGTAGAAATTAAGGTTTAAAATTCAGTGATAATAAAAACAATCTAGTATCAAAACTTGTGAAATATGACTAAGTAACACCAAAGTGAATTTTTATAGTGCTAAGAAACATTTATCCAAAAACAAGAAAAGGTTAACATTATGTCAGTTTTAAATAGAAGTGTTTTTTAAATATTGATAATTAAGGAATCACATCATAATGATGGTTTTAATAGTCTTAAATATTTTTAAACTTTAACACTCAGATGAAATGTCAATAAAACTAGAAGTTACTAAAATATAGTAAATATATATTAGTGTAGTCATTTAACAGAATGGATTTTCTCTGTAGAATCACGAGTAGGCTTTTCCTTACAGCAAATAAAAACTCCTGATCACTATGTTTAGTATTTATTGATTAGTAAGACTTTCTGGTGTGTGTGTGAGGGGTCTAAAATCACAAAGGGAATTGATTAGAAAATGTGATTTGACAGATAAACATTTTTCTAAGTACAGAGAAATAAATCCCACAGCTGAATAGGGTTTGTTTAAGTCCTGAGAGCATTCATCAAAATTAAGGAGAAGTTGACTAGTAGAAGGTGACCAGTGATTCTCTGGTGAACCTCCACCCTGTCCCTCTCCCTTTGTGCCTAGGTTCATTCTCCTGCATTTTAAAAAGTTTCAATTTACCTGACAGATACCGAAACACAATTTCCAAGAAGTGTATGTGCCCCACTTTCATTGCAGTATTTATAATAGTCAAGAGTTGGAAACAACGTAAATGCCCATTAGCAGAGAGCTAGACAACTATGTAGAGTGTATGTGCAGATATGTATGTACGTACACACACACACACACACACACACACACACACACACACACACAACCCAGAATATCACTCACCTATAAACATAAATGAGAGCTTGCCATTTGAAACAACATGGATGGACCTGAAGAGTATTACGCTCAAAGACAGATAGGAAAAGATAAATACCAGGTGATCCCACTCACAGGCCCTACATAAATAAAGATGAATAACACAGATCTAAAAGAAATGCTTAAAACATTTAGACTGTCAGATCAAATTAGAAATTGGGGAAATAGTAGGGAGAAGTGGGTATAAATTATATAAAAGGGGGGTCACCTGTGTACTGAAAGACAGAATTAGACTTAATGGTGAACTCAGTGTACTATATATATAATGTGATGCAGTGTTACACTTTGAGGGAAGTTAAAAATTAACTCATTAACACGAGATTTAAAGAGCCAGCGATATAACATAAATGTTCTGCAAAAGACTCTTATGCCTGAAGCTCCGACGTCCTAGGTTCAGTCCCCAGCATCACCATAATCCAGAACTGAGCAGGGCTCCTTTGCTTTCCTTTGTCTGTCTGTTTATCTATCTGTATTTTTCTATGTAAACATAAAATATTAAAAAAGGAAAGCCTTGTCTAACACTGTATTTAAATAAGTAAATAAATACATTTAAAATAAATAGAGCTCTTCAGTGTCATGTTTAGGGCATTTTGACATCATCTTTGTCCAACTGGTGTATCTGGTCTGCCTGAGCACCAGGAAGCTAGGCTGACTTTCTGGAGCTGAGGACTGAGAATATAGGGAGGTGAGAATGGCTGCCCCAGGGGTGACAGCCAAGGAGATAGCACAGCAGTGCAAATAGGACCCAGCTTTAATTCCCAGTGGGGGGCAGGCAGAGAGAGCTGAGCAGTGCTTACAAAAACAAAGAAAATAAAAATAAACATAATCTGGCTAAAAGTCACAGTAGCAGACAAACAAACAGCCCTGGGAAGGAGGCTGCTGGGGCCAGGCTGAAACTGGGAGGCAATTAGGAGGGGCTGCAGTAGGAGGAGAGCCTTGTTTTTTTTGCTTACATAAGCCTGTTCAAAATACAACCTTTGAACTCAGCAGGAAACATTCATGCTGCCCTAGTTTCCACCATGTGGCAGATATTATGACATCAACAAAGACTCCTTGAAACCACCCTGGCCATTCCTTCCAATGCTATGCACAGTACCATTCCTTCCAGTGCTATACACAGTAGCCTTACTGAGCAGAAGAAAACTACATGCCACCAGGAACAGTTCTCCCAAGGCTGGATGCCACTCACTATTAGAATATGTGTCTTACAGGTATGAGGCCCTGGGTTCAACCTAATACACCACATGAGGGCAACAAAGACAACACAAGTACAATTCCATGCATGGTGAAGTTTATCTCACATACACTGAAGTGAAAATGGACTGGGTCAACGGACTGTAGGCTAGCACAGCAGATTGAGGGACTCCGAAGGGGGAGAGTAGAGTGTCTATGTCATCTTCTTCTTACATAATGGAAGGCTAGTCTTCCTTCAAAGGTGTGTGTTTATGAAACATCTATTTTTGCCTGCCTGATAGCAGTATCTGAGAGTAGTATGTGAAAAATCTATTATAACTTTTGATTTTTCTTATGATTTTATTTGCTGTTTGAGGCTGTGTCATTAAGTACTTCTCCTTTTGCCACCTTCATAGTATAAAAAGATCTTTGTTTCTTAAAGTTTATTAAGCTTCCCCTAGTGTTCCCTTGTGCTGTTGGGTTCAAACATGGGACTTTGCACATGTGACATATACCCTACTGGCTAACCTACTGGCTCTTGCATAGAAAGATACGTCATGCCTTTTCCCAACAAGCCAGTATTCCCAGGCCCCTGGCTTTGTTTTGCTCTTTACCAGATCACCGCTCAGCTGTGACATATACGGGTCTAGGAAGTGGACCTGGAGCCTCTCACATGCAAGTTCTGTGTCCAGCCACTGCACTGTCTCCCCAGTTTGAAAGTCTTTCAGTCTCTTAGTATATTTCTTCTTAGACTTAATTCTTGCAATTTTTACCTTTCTGTAAAAGACACTGTTTACTTATTATTTATTTTAGTGCACTCACCTTACTATCTGAGTTTTCTTTGAAATCGTACATTGCAAATCCTTGGAACAGGAGGATTTCAGCTGTGTGCACATGGCTGGTGGGTTGGAACCTCCTTCTCTCCCACTCACTTTTCTCTTTGACCTCTTAGAGCCTCACCATCAGCTGCTTCTTCCCCTGGGTGCTTTGGTTCAGAATCAGGTCGTCTTACTCCTACAGGTGATTCTCATGCAGGGGACGTAGGTGTAGGCTGCCAGGTTGAATTTCCCAGGCAGACTTGGAAGCTGATCATTGATTCTTGGCCTCCAGTTAGTGTGGAGAGCTTCCTCCAGTCCTTAGTTCACTACAGAGTGGCTGCTGTAAGCCCTCTCCCTCATGTACTCGAGGTCTGTCGTCAGTATATGGTGACAGACCCCATAGGGGGAAGAGATGGGGGAGGAGGAGGACTAATTTAATTTTTGTTTTTATACATGTTTATTTATTTAGTATAGAGGCAGAAAGATTTAGAGGGAAGGGGGATGTAGAGAAGGAAAGAAACAGAGAGACACCTGCAGCACTTCACCATTTGTGAAGCTTCCACCACCCCTTGCCTGCCCCCCTTGCAGATGGGGACCAGGGACTTGAACCTGGGTCCTTGTGCATTGTAGCATGTCTGCTCTACCAGGTATGTCTGGTAGAGGCACCTGGCCCCCAAATTAATTTTTTAAAGGGTGCATTTGTTAATTACTGAGAGATCCTGAATATCATTCTGACATGCTTGGTGCCTGACATCAGGCTCTAGACTTTATGCTTGAAGGTCCTGTACTCTACCACTGTCCCTCCACCTGGCCACAAGGCCCCTTGTGCTTTAAATGCCTGTGGTTTCTGCTGGTGTTGTTGGGTCCTGGAGCCTTTGGCTTGTACTCTGGTTAGTCTCTGTATTTCGGTGTTTCTTTTCCACTTCTTTGTCTCGGGAACATATAACAGGCTTTTTCATTTTTGTTATTTTTTACTTTTTACCAGCACTACACTCAGCTCTGGCTTATGGTGGGACCAGGGATTGAACCTGAGATCTCCAAGCTTCAAACTTAAAGTCTGTTGTGTAAACCATTATGCTATCTTTCTGGCCCTCCTGTAACAAGATTCTTGAGCAGTTACATCTTTTAGGTTTTTTTTAAACAAAAATTATCATCATTATTTATTCTTGTTGTTGGGTGTTTGTGGGAGAAGCAGCCATTTCACTTAGGGTTTTCATTGCTGCCTCAACTGGAAATTGCCTGATTGGCTTTTATTGTAAAAATGTGACTGTGTTGTTAGACATGTAGTTTGTTTCTTCTCAGTCTTCCTTTGATCCTCCCAGAAAGCCGTTTGATACTTAGAGCCATCTAGAATCATTCAGACCCTGCAGAAAGAGTGAGTGAGTGAGTGAGTGTTTGTGTGTATTTGTGAGAGGGAAAGGGGGAGAGAGAGAGAGAGAAGAGGAAGAGGGAAAGAGAGAGAGAAACATTAGTAGCTCTTTGCACCTGGCTTGCAGTTAACCACATGCATAACTGGGACGTTTACTAGAAGTTAATTCAACTAGTAGGCTAGATCCTTTCTTCTTTAGCTTTTTTCTTTCCTCTTTCCTGTCCCCATTCTTCTCATTTCTTCTAACACATAAGGCAAATGTTTAAGAGAGGACACCATGAAATATTCCTGCTTCTGTAGAGAATCTTATTTCTTATGAATAAGAAGGCTTGGCTGTGGTCTCATACTGTACCCCAACATTCAGAATTAGGCAAGAGCATCAAGAAGAAGACCCCCAAGGGAATTATGTCTGACCTCTCTCCTACTTGGAATTATATTTGAGAGGAAGAGAAAGTAGAAATGTAAAAAATCCTTGTTCCCTCCACTAATGCAAAAGTAGATCCACATAACTGAAATAGCCAAGCAGTGAATGAAGAGAATACTTTCCTTGGGGGGTGGGGGAAATAGCATAATGGTTATGCAAGTAGAATGCCATGCTTAAGGCTCCAAGGCCCCAGGTTCAAGCCCCCACATCACCATTAGACAGAGCTGAGCAGTGCTTTGGTAAAAAAATAATAAAAATAATATTTAATAATAATAAAATTGAAAAAAATTCCTTGGTGCAAGGAAGTTCAGCTAGCCAGTGTGTGTGTTAAAAATTAAGGATTAAGCAACTTCCTAGTTATTAGAGCTGGTAGAATTGTCAAGTCTTTGTTCCTTCTTCCTGTTCAAATTTTCTGCCAGTCTTTGAAGATTGTTTTAATCTATCCTAAAAACAAAACCCTTGTTCATATACTGTAGTTTGTAAAGGAATAGATTGAATAGTGGAACCTGGTGGCTGCCATGTCCTCTGGCATAAGTTTTGCCCTATTTAAAAAAAAAATCTATTTATTTATTCGAGACAGAAGCTGAGAATGGAGGGAGAGATAGAGATGGAAAGAGACAGAGATGGGAGTCAGGGCGATAGTGCGGTGGGTTAAGTACACGTGGCGCAAAGTATAAGGACCAGTTTAAGGATCCCGGTTCGAGCCCTCAGCTCCCCACCTGCAGGGAAGTCACTTCATAAGCTGTGAAGCAGGTCTGCAGGTGTCTCTCTTTCTCTCCCCCTCTCTGTCTTCCCCTCCTATCTCCATTTCTCTCTGTCCTATCCAACAACAACAACGACATCAATAACAACAACAGCAATAACTACAATATAAGGGCAACAAAAGGGAATGAATAAATAAACATTTTAAAAGAGAGAGAGAGAGAAACAGAGAGATACCTGCAGATCTGCTTTACCACTTGTGAAGCTTTTCCTCTACAGGTGGGGACCAGGGGCTTGAACTTGGGTCCTTATGTATGGTAGTGTGTGCACTAAACCAGGTGTGTTACCACCTGCCTCTTCCCCCCGCATGTTTTGTCCCATTTTTAAAAGACTCTGTGTCTGTAGGGGAGTACTTAATATTCCGTAAACAACACATCTCTGTATATCATAATAATAGCAATAGTCCTCACCACCATCAACACTAACATCAGCATCTTAATTGAAGGAGAGGACTATGATATCTCCATAGAATGTTTCATCTAAATACATATGGTGGTCTGTTTACATGACTCTCAAATAAAAATAGAATTAGGTGGGTGTAAAAAAAAAAGGCTGTGCCAGACCTCTCTCCTGGGCTCTCTGGTTGTGTACCCCAAGCTGTCTCTGCACATCTTTCCCTAGATTAAAAACATATATTTTTCTTATTTCATATGAAGTGGAAGAGAGGTTCATATGAGAGAGAAGTCAGAGCACCACTTTGGCACATACAGCATAGAAGATCCAACCATGGGCCTTGGGCTTGGAAGTCCTGTCCTCTAACGGCTGAACTATCTCCTGACCACCTCCTAGACTTCCTACTGGTACCCCAAGCCCAGCATGTCAGCCACTGTCCTCTCCTCTCTTGGTCCTGTTTCACTGAAGAATTCACCCTGTTACTGAGATCAAGAACATGAAGAGTTTCACCTCTACTGTGAAAATTCCCATGACTGTAGGTAGCCCTGACTATCTCTGGGACCAACACTCTAATCATGTCACCTCCGTGATAACTTCCTTCCTCTGTGACAAATTCAGATACTCCAGAGTCCCATGTGAAACTCCACATCTTAACTCATCGCTCTAAAAACTGCCGCTTCCTAGGTATTCAGTCTTGAGGTCCTCTCTGCCAGAAATGGTGTTACCTGAAAGTCCAGTAATAATTTCTTCCTCTTCCTCTTCCTGTTGCTATCTCCCCCCCCCCCCCCACACACACACTGCAGGGGTAGAAACTCCTTTCTCTGGTCCAGTTTCTGGACACAGTCTCAGTGCATCACACACCACCAGCTGTGTGTCCTCCCCCAACTTTCTTCTGCACCAGACCGTGAACTCCTTCTGCTTACAGGCTGACTCTTCACTTTACTGCAGAATCATGGAGTCCCCCAAGCGCCACAGAGTGGACTCCACAGCCCAGGGTTTAAATTCCGTATCCTTAGAGAGTAGGGAAGAGACACCAGAGCACCCCTCCACTGTCCATGGAGCCTCCTTGGTGCTGTCCATGGTGCTCCCAGGTGGTACTTGGGCTTGAACTCTGGGCCTTAGGCACTGTGAGCTCTCCATGCTGATCTATTTCCCAGACCTAGAATCTTCACCTTTTTTTCCCCCTCCAGGGTTATTGCTGGGGCTCAGTACCTCCACTATGAATCCACTGCTCCTGAAAGCTATTTTTTTCCCTTTTGTTGCCTTTTTCTATCATTGTTGTGGTCATTATTATTGTTGTTATTGATGTTGTTGTTGGATAGGACAGAGAGAAGTGGAGAGAGAAGGGGAAGATGGGGAGAGAAAGATAGACACCTACAGACCCGCTTCATCGTTCGTGGAGTGACCCTTCTGCAGTGGGGGAGCCAGGGGCTCGAACCAGGATCCTTAACACCGGTCCATGCACTTTGTGTCATGTGCACTTAATCCGCTGTGCTACCACCCAACTCCCAAATCTCTACCTTTTAACCTAGCGTCTGTGGTAGACCTGTGCACCACACACAATTCTTCAGGTCTCAGTGTTCAGCCACCTCGGCTACTTCAAAGGCCATACTTCAGAATTTGAGTAATGATCAGTTGTTTCTGCGTTAGAGAAACACACATCACCAGGGGAACTCTTCCCAGTTCCCTCCTTTGAGTTTTTGAGTGAACATCACTGCCTTTTCTCCTTCCTAGGTGATAGTCCCAACCCTGTGAAGGAGGACACTCATACCAGCAGTCTGGACTCACTTTCTTCCCCGTCTCCCACGACCGCTGCTGCCATTGGACCTCTCGGGTCAGAGAAGAACCACCTTCTTGCAGACGGGGGCGGCTTTGGGGACTGGGCACCCACTGTGTGAGTAGCTGTGCTTCCATGAGTTGTTGAGGGGAGGGGGGTTGTGACCTGCATGTTTAAGTTTCCATGACCCTTGGTGACTCCTAAGACTCTGGCCAGTGAGGATTTCAAAGAGAGTTCTTAAGAAAGAGGGGTGGGGCCTCTTTTTTGAATGTGTTCCAGGTATGGAGGAGGTGCTGTGTCAACTCTGTTGGGAGTGAAATTCATGGTGGTCTTAGATTACATCAGGAAAATTTATTAATATCCCACTTACCATATTTTTCTCGCCAGTTATGCAGCCTTGTAGAGATCAGGGAAGGTGGCAGGTGTTGTCACCCATAGACTCTTGAAAACACCCATAGAAAGATTGCTCGGTTATAGGAGTCTGGGAGAGATTTGCACTCTTTTTCTGCTCTGCTACCCTTAGCACCTTGCAGAATTGACAGTCGAGGGGTACAGTGTACGATGCTACCTTCTCAGGTTGATTTCTTGCCAGGTGGAGATTGGAAATTAGGATAAGCAGGAGACTGTGGGCCTGCCTTGTCTTTCTTCGTCTTCTCTTTCTCCGTGTCTTCTCCTCCTCCTCCTCCTCCTCCTCCTCCTCCTCCTCCTCTTTTTCCTCCTCCTCTTAAATATAGGCACCTGCAGCACTGCTTCACCACTCATGGAACTTTCCTCTGCATGTGGGAGCTGGGGGCTTGAACCTGGGTCCTTGAGCAGTGTAACATGTGCGCTCTACTGAGTGTGCTACCAGCTAGTACCCTGGTTTGTCTTTCTGAGCTGATGATGAGCAGAGGAGTGTAGAAAGGGTGATGGGGATGGGAGAGCAAGGATGGAAATAGACTGCTCCCCTGATGACTGCTCAGCACTACCTGGTCACACCAACAAAGGACATCCCTGGATCCAGTTATAACTCAGACGGAGCTTTTCGGTGTATGTTGGAAAAGTGTCACTTAAACCAGTGTTGCTTAAAATAGGTCATAGTGATGTCACCAACACTAGCAGGGCATCCTGGAGACTTTAAATGGGATTGGAAAGCATTCTTCACATTACATGGCTTTTTATAGTTCCTGCTGAGCTCACATGAAACCATTATGAACTTACTAATATTAAAAGAGACCGGAAGAATTTGGGCATGTGGAAATTTTGGGGGTGACACGAAGGCTTTGCAAACCTAACTGGAAGTCTGCGTGGAACACAGTTGAGGATGAGATGTGCCCCTCATTGTCATACATGTATATTCATGTGCTGAAGACCCTGCATGTGGACTTAAATTGCCTGCTACTCAAACACACGTTGCTTTTACCATTTTCCCCACCCAGAATAGAAATAGTCTTTCCCATTAGTAATGTAAACTGTTGTAACAGTGGTTATATAGGAATCAGGCTTTGGAATCATGGGCACTTCTGAAATTTTTGTTAAGCAGAAACCAGATCTGTCAGTGTCACTGAGATCTGAGGGTCAGTGCATATTACAAGCAGGGTGGCCTAGGCCTTCTTTTCCCCTAATGTCACTAAGAAAGTGACATTCTGGGAGTAGGGTGGTAGCGCAGCGGGTTAAGCACATGTGTTAAGCAAAGCGCAAGGACCGGCATATGGGTCCTGGTTCGAGCCCCCGGCTCCCCACCTGCAGGGTGGTCACTTCACAAGTGGTAAGGCAGGTATGCAGGTGTCTGTCTTTCTCTCCCCCTCTCGGTCTTCCCCTCCTCTCTCCATTTCTTTCTGTCCTATCCAATAACAACAACAATAATAACTACAAAAATAAAACAACAAGGGCAACAAAAGGAAATATATATATATATAGTGACATTCTGAAACATGGGAAAGCCACTGTTCAATTCACAGCACGTCCATGCCTGAAACATGGAGAGCTTGATATTTTTGGTCATAAATCAAATGAGCAGTGAATTCCCCAGCTTCCTATTCATACAAATTTTAAAATGTCATGGAAAGCACTCCAACCTTGAGAGGCCAGCGGGGCTGGTGGTGGAAGGGAGTAGCTGTAGCAAGTCTAGAAATGAAATGTGTAGGAGAGAGAAGGGAGAGGGAGAGGGAGAACGTAGACTTTCTTCTACTTCAAGAACTTGATCCTTTTTCTTTCTTTCTGCACATTGGAATAAAATGCATCCATATTTCTTTCTTGAGTGTAGAGAATGTTTCCTGCATATTCTGGAAAGGATTCACTCCTAAGCATATTTCAGTCTGGAAAGTGAAGAGTGCATCATCTCAGGGCCAGATAGTGGTGCACATGGTTGATTGTGCATGATCCATGAGGGTCCAGGTTCAAACCTCACCTGCAGGGGGAAGTTCATTATAAGAGGTGAAGCAGATCTGCAGGTCTGTCTTCTTCTCTATCTCTCCCCTCCCCCCAATTCCTTTCTGTCCCTGTCCAAAAAATAAAATACAAACATAAAAAAGTAGAGTGTGCTTCTTATATGGGACATTGTTTATGCCTAGTGCTAAGCATTCCATATCTACTTGGTCAGACAGAACTGACCCACAGGGATTCTATACTAGGCTGGGAGCCTGAAGATGCATTTCTTTTCTTTTTATAAAATTTTTATTATTGATTTAATAATGATTAACAAGACAGTAAGATAATAGGCTGTATTTCTATACAGCTCCCTCTACCAGAAGATGCATTTCTAACCTAAATTGATAAACCCTGATATTGACAATTATCCCTCCCCTTGTACACACCCCCATCCTCCCATTTCTGGGCACATGTGGGTTGCAGACAGCTTTTCTGTAGGATGTAATTGGGCCAAGTGACCCCTCTTTCAGGAAGGTGTGTCTGCTGTCTAAGGGAAGCCCAACTTCTGAGTTCCTGCAGACCGAGGTCCCCTGCCACTGAAGTGGCTCTGCTTCTTTGCTCTAAAGAATCCTGGCATCATCTTGAGGATCTAGTTTACTTTTCACCTGCTCTGCTGCTATAGGTGACAGCATTACTCTTAAGTCACACTTCTCACTGTCTGTGGCCACTACTTGACATTAGGAAAACTGCCTTCTAGTGTTGGTGAACCTCTTCGTGCTATGTGATGTTTGGGGCATGGCATGTATATATGAGTATTTATTTCTCTTTTAGTTTAGCTTTATGCCTTCCTGCCTATCCACCCATCCATCTACCCACCCACCCACCTCTCTGTTCACCCAGCCACCTACCCAACTAGCTAGTCATCTATCCATCCATGCTGTAGTCAGTTTGGATTGTTACACAACACGATACTGTGATCAACTGGTTTATAAAGAGTGCAAATTTTATTTCCCACACTTCTTGAGGATGAAAGTCTAAAGGCAGGGACAGGGAAGGGTTTCAGTGTAGAAATTGGGAAGTGGAAGGTGCACAGACATTCAGCCATGACAATCTTTCCATCAGAGATCTTGGAACTATTGGCAGTTTTAAAAATTGAAATACTCGTGGTCTGGGAAGTGGTGCAGTGGCTAAAACACTAGACTCTCAAGCATAAGGTCCTGAGTTCAATCCCTGGCAGCACATGTACCAGAGTGATGGCTGGTTCTTTCTCTCCTCCTATATTTCTCATGAATAAATAAATCTTTAAAAAAATTGAAATACTTTTGATTGTAGGAATTGAGTCTTAAACTCAGTATTTCAGTGGCATTGTCATTCGTTAATAAATAACTTCTCTGTTAATTTTTTAAATATTTATTTATTTACATACTTATTCCCTTTTGTTGCCCTTGTTGTTTTATTGTTGTAGTTATTATTGTTGTTGTTATTGATATTGTCATTGGATAGGACAGAGAGAAATGGAGAGAAGAGGGGGAGGCAGAGAGGGGGAGAGAAAGAGACATCTGCAGACCTGCTTCACTGCTTGTGAAGCGACTCCCCTGCAGTTGGGGAGCCGGGGGCTCGAACTGGGATGCATATGCCGGTCCTTGCGCTTTGTACCATGTGCGCTTAACCTGCTGCGCTACCACCCAACTCCCAACTTCCCTGTTAAATTACAATGCATTTGTAAAAAAAAAAATTCCTT
Organism: Erinaceus europaeus; assembly: GCF_950295315.1. Taxonomy (NCBI): domain Eukaryota; kingdom Metazoa; phylum Chordata; class Mammalia; order Eulipotyphla; family Erinaceidae; genus Erinaceus; species Erinaceus europaeus. The sequence continues at coordinate 54,809,693 of NC_080180.1, read as the reverse complement.
TTTAGAAAACTCACTTTTTCCTCCCTTTATGTCATTGAATTATGTCTTAGCCAGTGGTGTTTAGTTTCTGATTACTCTTCCTTATAGAGAATAAACCCCCTTCGGGAATTTACAGAATTATTCTCACCGCTTTCCCTTATAGTGCTTTTCCTCGACTTCCTTTGTGTCTATAAATTTAGTTTTCACAGTTCCTTTCCTTCTTCCCTATCCCAGCATCTCTGCTCACAGTATTGAGTCCCACAGGCCCTGAGGAATGAGCAAAATGAGCTGGCGGATGAGCGAAAGCAGACTGGCTCTGTGGGGTGGGTCAGGACTTCCAAAGGCAGTCTTGCTCAGGCCACCTGCTTTTCATCCAGAATTTATACTTGCCTAATTCCTGGTCCTGGGAAAAAGAGTCCAAATGCACATGGTTCACACGGGACTTCAGTAGCTCTGTTGTACCAACAAGCCATGACCCCAGCTTCCGGGAAGCAAAATGACTGAGAGAGACCTCCAACAGCCTAGAGCTTCTGAAGTTGGCTGTGTGCAAGTACAGCTGTAGCCTCTGACAGGTAGAAAACAGAGCAGCAGGATTGGCTCTCTTGGGTTTCTGCTGATACTTATGACTTCAATCTGGAGCTATAACTTACCTATGCACTTGGCAAGGGGCGGGTGGCTTCATAGCAGGTGAGGAATTGCTCACTCATCTCCTCGGAGGACATTACGTCATAGGTCAAGGTATTTCAAAGGCCTCCAAGTCATTTTTCCCCAGTGAAGCTGTTCTCTGGAAACAGGTTTTCTTCATTTGTAAATGAAGCAGGTCCTTGAAGACTAATCCTTCTAGGTTCTTTGCCACAAAAGAAGAACTTCTCTTTCAGAGGTGAGGCGTAGCTATGGGCCTCCCCCCTGTTCTCATCTGAAAAAGACTGTCTCCTTTTGTGCCCGCACGTTCCCTGCTTCTAAATGGCAGCATCCTAGGACAGCTCTTCCTGGCTGGGAATGTTGGTTCTCAGGCGCAGCCTCTGCTAGGTACTGTGTGTTTGTGGGGGGAGTTTGGAGAGGGGGAGAGACCCTTCACTTCCACCCCATGGTATCATGAGGAGTGAACTGGAGCTGGTTGAGCTGGTTCCCTCTCCTACACTTCAGGAGCCTTTGGGTGGGTTCAGAGGATTAGGTCTAAGGTCACTGAGGCGTGAAGAAGGTCAAGGCCAGATGCACAGGAGGTGCAGGTTGCCTTTCTGGCAGGCCTCAGCAGCCTTGTCATTCTGCTCAGAAGTGGACTCCTGTGGGACCTGCTCAGGAACTGGGGTCTTACAGTGGATGGGGACTGGTGGTCAGAAGCTGCGGAGAAGGCACCCTTGTAGCATTTCTCAGGATCAAAGGCCATGGAGTGTTAAACTAGTGGGGTTCACCACCCGGCGTGAAAGCTCTAAATGCTGCTTCACCTGAACCCTCACATCAGCTTGGTGGAGTTGATACAGCGTGTCTGGTAAAGACAGGGATACTGAGGTGCAGAGGAAGTAAGGAAGCCACCCCAAGCCCACATGTCTAGTCAGCAACCACAGAGGAGTTCCTACCCTGATCTTTCTTTCTGTCCCGGAGACCATGGCTCCCTGCCACTCATCATCCTGGAGGGACAGAAGCAGCCTGGTTGCACGCAGGGACATTGCTCCAGAGTTCAGGGTACCTGCCCCTCTTCTGAGACCTAGGGAGATGACTGTGACCATTGGCTGGACAGATAGACAAGCTGGACACAGATCGCTCCAGCCAACAGGCCTGGCCTTGCTTTACATCCTTGCTTCACAGAGGGAGCACACTTTCATGGAGGTGTGTGTGTGTGTGTGTGTGTGTGTGTGTGTGTGTGTCTGGGTGGTGTCCACTGGCTCTGGGGGGAGGGCTTTTGTGACAGAGCTGCCCTTGGCTTCTTTCCTGAGTAACCTGATAGCTAGCCACCTCCCTTTAGTTTTGCATTATATTTATTTATTTATTTATTTATTGGATAGAGACAGCCAGAAATTGAGAGGGAAGGGAGTGATAGAGACACCTGTAGCCCTGCTTCACTACTTGCAAAGCTTTCCCCCTACAGGTGGGAACTGGGGGCTCGAACCTGGGTCCCTGAGCACTGTAACATGTGCCCTCAACCAGGTGCGCCACCACCCAGCCCCTCCCTTTAGTTTTGGTCCAGCTCTTGGCGCCCAGTGTAGGGCCATACACTGGGCCACATACTCGGCCACCGACCCAACCACAAAAGCCTAGTGCCATTTTTCTTTGTGGGGACCAAGGCTTTGCCCCATGTGCTTCCTTGAATCTCCTCTCCAGTGTGGTGCACCCAGAGGGGCGTCTCCCAGCCAGAACTCAGTGTGTGGTTCTCAAACCTGAAGTGAAAAGGCCACTTGTATAATGAAGATGCTCATCTGTCGCTTAAGACACAAACAAAACATGGGCTGTGTGGAGCCTGGGTTCCTGTCTTATTGGTGCTTGGGGCTGTGAGTGTTAACTGTGTTGACTGTGCTTGGCCTGGCTGTTGTCAGCATCTGCCCCTGGGGCCAGGTGGTGGTGCACCTGGCTAAACACTCATATTACAGTGCACAGGGACCAAGGTTCAAGCCCCCAGTCCCCACCTGCTGGGGGAAGCTTGACAAATGGTGAAGCAGGGCTGCAGGTGTCTCTCTGTCTCTCTATCTCCCTATCTCCCCCTCCCCTCTCAATTGCTCTCTGTCTCTATCTGAAAAAACAAACAGACAAACAAACAGTATCTCCCCGGTGCACACTCTGAAGTGGACAGCAGAGTAGACAAGCAGGCACAGATTGCTCCATCCAACAGGCCTGGCCTTGCACACCTGTCCTGCTTTTCAGGCCTGGGAGGCCTTATTCAAGCACATCGAGGCTTAGCAAGCTTATCTGTAAAGGGGGCATAAGAACATCCGCCCCTCTAATGGGAGTGAGGTTTCAAAGTTCCACCAGCAGTAACTCAGCCTCTACCCCTCTCACTGCTCAGGGCTGTGCCGCCCCCCCCCCCCCCCCCCCCCGGTCATGTGATAGTCTCGGTTTCATTTGACCTGACTTCCTGGTTTACTGTTATGTAACCTCTCCCACTAGCTCTGGGAAATCACCTCCGTGTTGAGCTGAAAGTGAGTTGCTTCTGGAAGGACTTGCTTGGGGCTGTGCTTCATCTCCTGAAGCAGCATTTGGGAGCAGAAGCCTGTGCTGACTCCTGGCCAGGGCTCAGTTTCCATGGGGTCCAGCCTCTGGCCAGTTACTCTGAAGGCAGGTGGTGTCCCTGCAGGGAACCCATCAGACAGCTGGGAGATCTCTGGAGAGAGTTTCTCCCCTGAGTGTCTTCAGCCCACTGCAGCTGTGCTGGGGGTAGCCCTGTGTTCTAGACATTGGTTGACAGCTATTGACCAAGCTGGGGGACCGTTCCTGTCAGCTGCCTGCAGGACTGTGCGGTGGTGGCCTCTGAAGCCATGGGCTCTGGGACTTTGTGCTGCATGATTCCACTGTTCTCTAAGGGCTTAGTGTCTGCACAACACCACCACATTCCTGAAGGCCTCGCCTCGCCTCCTCTCCTCTCCTCTCCTCTCCTCTCCTCTCCTCTCCTCTCCTCTCCTCCTCCCTCCCCCTCCTCCCCCTTCTCATCCCCTCCAGTCCCCTTCCCCTCTCTCCTCCCCTCCCCTCAACTCTCTTGTCTTTTTTTTTTTTTTTAACAAAGGGTGAGAGACAGACGGGGAGGGGGAAGATCTAGAGATAGACCCATAGCAGTGCTCAGCCACTTATGAAGATCTCCCCATGCAATTGGGGAGTAGGTACTTGGAACCCCCATCCTCCAACATGCTGCTGTGTGTGCCCTGCTAGGAGCACCACCATCTGGCCCCTCTTCTTTCCTTTAATTTCTGGTAGAGACACAGAGAGAGCTCAGCCACGGCACCGCTCCACAATTCATGCAGCTGGGAACTTAAACCCTGGCCCGAGAGCACAGGAAGTGTGCGCTCTACTGCGTGAGCTAGTAGCTGGTAGATTATCTGTTCTTTATTTTAAAAGAGTGAAAGGGGGAGAGATACCACAGCACTGCCCCACCATCCTGGGAGCTCCCCCAGTGCCCTGCAGTGTTCCCATGTGGTGCTGGGGTTCACACCAGGGCCCCACACACTGTACACTCTACCAGGTGGGCTCTCTCCAGACTTCTACTTGAAAAATAGTTTTAGACCTGGGGTGTCACAAGAGAGTTAGAGAGTCCTCAGAGAGCCGTTGCCTGGCTTCCCACACTGCTGACACCCGAACTCCACGCGGCCCACACTCAGCTGTCCACTTAGCTCCTCACGTGCTCCCGGGACCTGCCAGGACTCCACATCGCACGGAGCAAGGGCCCCTGGAAAAGCATCTGCAGATTCTTTCTCAGGGGCCGTCTGTCTCTTGCTAAAGAAAGTGAGTTGTCACTGGCGATTGTACCTCAGACTCCAAAGGCTAGAAGCACTGGCCCAGAAGCAGCGAAGGAGACCCAGAGTTGCTTGCTGGCTCTCATTTCGGGGATGCCAGCAAGCGAGAATGAGAATGAGAATCCCAGCAGTGCCCCCACCACCGGGAGGCGCTCTGGGACCACACCTGCCTCCTCCTGGCAGCCAGGAGCTGGCCATGGAGGTGTCTTGAGTTACCGAAAAAGCAGCAGCTCACAGGATTAGAAATGGGCGCAGGGCCAGAGTAGCTTTGGAATCTGGGGCTCTGCAGGGTGGTGGCGTTCCACACTTTGGGATTGGAGTGATTGAAATGCTTCAGCTGCTCTCCTTACCCTCCCTACTAGGGGGTCCTGATCCTGGGGGGCCTCTGGCACACCTCCTTCTCTCCATTCTTGCCCTTATGTCCTTGCCGGCCACACAGAAGGCTTTGAGTTCTGAGTGGTGTTAAGACCAGGTTTAGCACAGCATGACCTTGAGGGGGTTACTGTCACCTCTTAGAGCCTTCACCTGTGTGGCTGGGGAATGGAAGTGTTGGGAGTAAATAGGCAGTGAATCAGTGTGTGTGCGTGCGTGCGTCTGCGCGTGTGTGTCGCTTGCACCGAGCCCAGCAGGAGCTTGGGTGTAGAGAGGGGATGCTGATATTGGCAGAGACCACCTCCTCCAGGAAGCCTTTCTGTGAAGACTTTTGTCAAGGTTAGGCAAATGGCCCGTTTTGAGCGCAAAGGGCTTCTCCGGCCTATGGATGATGGCGCCTCGCTTGTCACAGAGGCTCTCTCCCTGCTGTCCCCTGGCTCTGCTCATTGGGCGCTGGCTGGCATCTGCAGTGGCGTCTACTGAACACAGAGTTCCCCTGCCACAAAGCTCTAGGACATTCCTTCTGTCTCGATGAACGTTTCCATACTCCTTTGCCCAGGGCAACTGTTCTAGACTGTTCTTCTGGGCATTTCCTGGCCTGGAGGGAAGATCATTTCACTCCTGTGTCAGAGACCTTACAGATGGGGAGCCTTAAAAACTTTGGATCTGATGCCTCACTACGGAACTGTCCTCACTACAGACCTGGGAATTGGAGGGCAGTGAGCCAGGTCAGACCAGCAGGCATCTTAACTCTGGGTGTGCGGCCCCCTGGCCCTTCTGGATTTTCAGTTTTGCCCTGAGAGCCTGCAGGGGAACTTGTTTACCGCTGGCACTGCCCAAAGCCCCATCCCCATCCCCACTATGCAAAAAATGGGTGTTAGAGGCTGGGTGCTCCTGCCTGTGCAGCTATTTCTGAAAATTAACAGTTAAAGCTCCATGCTCCCCCCTTCTGAAATATTTGTGCTTTGCCACTGCCAAACATTTTTAATATGCATGGAACATCAAGTCTGGTATTAAAGGAGACAGGGTCACAGTTTGAATCAGAAGCAGCTCTTACTGCTGGCTGATAGGGTGCATTTTATAAGAAAAACGTGAGTGTACACATCCACAACGACTCATCAATTTAGGCTTCCCTCCCTCCCTCTATCCCCCCTTCCTTTCCCTTCCTTGGGTTGTATCCCTCCCTTCCACAAAGCAGGGTTTTTCCTTGAAATGCAGACCTGCTTTTCTAAAGCATGAGAGTGGTGGCTTCATTTTAGGAAGCAAATGCTCTACTCCCTTTCACAAGTGCATATTCTGTTTCCTGCTTGTCTGCTTCCCCAGCGCCACCACCCACTCTACCTTGCCCTGTTGCCATAGGAACAGCCAGGTAGACAGACAGTATAAATATTTCCACGCAGGAGTTTTTGAGCATGTTTTTGTGTTTGCAGAGTCTTTGCATGTCTTTTTTTAAAGTTTTTCTTTTCCCACAAGAAAGAGGCAGAGAGAACCAGAGCATCACCCTAGCACATGCAGTGCCAGCAACTGAACTCAGGAGCTCATGCTTGTAAGGCCAGACTCCTACCACTGCACTACCCCTCAGGCTTTTGCAAAGCCTCTTGCTTCCTTTTGGCCCTTTCTTTGACAAGGAAGTGTTTCCAAAAGGTGCTGATGCTGGCTGGCCCTTCTGCTCTGAGAAAGGGAAGGGATTTTGCTACTAGAAAGGACCCTTGGGGCTGTGTGATAGTTTGGAGAAGAGCAAACTAGCTAATACTAGGGCTTCCCCTTCTTCATTCATTTCTGTTTTGGCCTTTGTGGTTTCTGAGCTTTTCAGGAAGGCTGGACTACTTCATTTTTACAAACCACAAGGTGGTTTTTAGGAAACTTGTGGTGCTTTGGTGTTCTTTGGTGACTGGTTAGCAGCTTGTCATTAAATAAAATTGGTGGTTTGTGATCGATCGTACTAGTCTCCATCATCAAAAAACCTTTGTTGAAAGGGCAATAGGGAGAAAGGAGTATATATATATATTTTTAATGAAGTGGATTGCAAACAGCACTGCTGAGCTCTGGCATATGATGATGCTGAGGATTGAACCTGTGACCTCAGGTGACTCTGGCTGCAAGTCCTGTGCTCTGCCGCTGAGTTAGCTCCTTGCCCTATGGATTAAAAAAAAAAGAAAGAAAAATGTATTTTATTTTATTATTTTTTTGCCTCCAGGGTTATTGCTGGGACTCAGTGCCTGCACCATGAATCCACTGCTCCTGGAAGGCCATTTCCTCCCCTTTGTTGCCCTTGTTGTTGTAGCCTTATTGTGGTTATTATTGTTGTTGTTGATGTCATTTGTTGTTGGATAGGAAAGAGAGAAACGAGAGAGGAGGGGAAGACAGGGGGAGAGAAAGACAGACACCTGCAGACCTGCTTCACTGCTTGTGAAGCGACTCCCCTGCCAGGTGGGTCCTTGCACTTTGTGCCACGCGCACTTAACCTGCTGTGCTACCGCCCAACCCCCAAAAGTATGTCTTTATTTGTTGGCTAGTGACAGAAATCAAGGGGAAGGGGAAGACAGGGAGAGAGAGAGGTCCACTGCACTGCTTCACCACTTGTGGAGCTCTCCTCCTTCAGGTGGGGAACTAGGGGCTGGGACCCTGGTCTTTGCACATGGTGGTGTGTGTGCTTAACCATGTGCACCACCTCCTGGCTCTTGCCCTATGGATTTGAAGACACACAAGTTCAAACTGGAGTGGTGGTAGGAGAGGACACTCTGAACGTGGCACTATATCTGAGCAGGTAATGAGGTTTTCATTCTTAGGTGAACCCCTACTTTCTCAACGGGGTTTCTGCCCTGAACCAAGGCATGAAAAAAATGAATGAATACAAGAATACAAAAATAAATGACTGGGGGGAAATTCTCTCACTTATCCTAGGAGCGATCACAACAGCTGTAGGAGACACCACAGGGCAGCAAAGCAGAATCAGGCCTGAGCCCTGCTGGGGGCTGTCTCTGCACGTGCCTTGGGAGGGACGGAGGGAGCTGGGCTGATCCACAGGCATGTTCTGGTTCTTTGGTGCCAGTATGAATCCACCACTTCTGGTGGCCATTTTTTTTTCTTTCTAATTTATTATGTAGGAAGAGAGGTGGGGGAGATAAGGAACAAGGAAGATAGACACTTGCTTAGAGCCCTAGTACTGCTGCTCTGTTAAGAGCCTGGTATGTGCCATTGGCTGTCACTTCATTTTCACCCCAGAGCTGTCCTCCCTCCACTCAGGGATGGAGGGGCCTCCTGCAGTCGCTGGGATACTTATACAGAGCCAGAGAGGGTGGGCGGGCCGGGCTGTGTCCCCTCCTGCCACTGTGGCCCTCCCAGTGCCTGTGAGTAATTGTCCAGAGAGAAAATGCAATTGTTTGTCCAACTGGGGACTGTCACTTCCCTGTCACTGCTGCACTCACCCCTCCCTCACCCCTGCTGATCAGTGAGACACTGTCAACGGGCTGTTTTCAGCCAAAGAATTAAGTGGCTTTTGCCGTTGGTGGGACAGGTCACCTGGAGGTTTGCAGGCTTCTCTGCCCAGTGTGGAATAGGGTCAGGGGACCCCGTGCCCAGTGCATGAAGTCCAGGTTAGCTTGTTGATGGTCTGAATTGACTGCCTGCATGTTGGTTAAGATTTGGGGTACCTAGTGTTCTGCCTGGCTTTGTGAGGTTCACAAAGAGAGTCTTCCCTGCCCCACAGAGAAATGTCTAGAACCATCTCAGGTCGCTCTGTCCTCCCTCTGGAGGACATGGCTGGCCTGCAGAGAGGGTCTGTGGAGGCCAGCCAGGAGGAGGAGGACAAACGTAGAGATGTCTGTGGTGTGGTGTGCTGAACCCCGAGTGGAAGTAGAGTTGTGAGGGAGCAGATAGCCGGGGGGGGGGGGGGGGGAGTACTCCATTTCTTGGGCAGCAGATTGGGAACACTGAGGCCTCAGTGGGGCTAGGCCCAGATGGAGGAATAGAGGCCAGGGGTCTTTGCCAGAAGACCATAGTGACGACAGGGCTAGCAGATGGCAAGCCTGGGGCATGGAGATACTGAGGAGAAGGTAGAGAGGAAGCAGTGGGGAGGCTGGGAGATACACCACGCTTGAGCGCTCACAGCACCGTGCACAAGGACTTGGGTTCAAACCCTCAGTCCCCATCTGGGAGGGACTTTATGAGTGGTTTCCGTCCTCTCCCCTCTCCTCTCTTGTCCTATCAAATAAATACATATATATTAAAAGAAGGGAGCTACTGGCAGAAGCAGAGGGAACCAGGAGCATTAGTTCTGCCATAGAAGAAAGACCCAGAGCTAATGCTCAGGAATGTGGAGGGACCAGGAAGTGACCCCCTGGGAACTGGTTTCAGCCCAGAAGGGTGGGTTTGGGTGAAGCTGCCCTTGGGCTCACAGGTGTGGAGAATTTAGTCAAATGCTCTGCCACTGAGCTATACCCCCTCAGGGTGTGGAGAATTGATAGGATGGAGCTGGGAGCTCTGAGTGCTTGTGCACATCAAGGAGACTCAGTGGACTGTAGTCACAGCTTCTGAGATGACTGGACAGTGATTTAATTCAGACCAGCATATTTATCCCTTTGCACTTAGAGGCACCTCTATGAATCTGTGTACTGATCTGTGTTATTATAATTTTTTTTATAAGTTGGTCACTATTAGGAATTACTAAGTCTGTCTTTCATTAGTTCCTCCCTTAAATCCCTATCTATGTTCCTCTCTGGGCAAATCCCAATTTCAAGTGGCAGCTATTTCTCAGTTGCCACAGGCGTATGGTCAGATGAGAGAGATTTCCAATTGGCAAACAGCTCAGGTGGGAAGTGCGCTGCTTTGCCAAGTGCTTGGCCCAGTCTCCGACGCATTAAAAGAAACTCTGGCGTGCCTGACGCTCTGAAGTCCCAGGTTCAATCCCCTGTACCACCATAAGCCAGAGCTCTCTGCCTCTCATCTGGAAGGAAAAGGAGAAGAAAGCAAAGATACACAAAAAGAGATTGATGGATTTCAACTTGAAATGCCTGTGTTGACTGGTCAGGGCTGAGTGTAGGGTCCTAGACTTCTCTCCTGCAAGCTGTGAAGCAGGAATCTTCACAGGTCTATGTAGCCCTGGGGCAGTTTGACTCAGAGTCCTGTTGAGGGAGCTGATAGGTGCTGGGTGGGACATGACCGAGTCTTCTCCGTAGCCTGGGAAGGTGGAATGAGGCAGCTCTGAGAGCCACTGACTGGGAGGACCCCTTCTGGCCACCAGGAGAGAAGTGGGAGCGCTCTTCCCCACCCCCAGCCTATTTTGGGTCATGTATTTGAAGTCCAGTGACCACGCCACTTTATTAACCTGGTGTCTCTCCCTTTTTCCCTCAGCTCCAGCCAGGCCCGTTCCTCTATGGTCCAGTGGCTGAACCCGCAGTCTCCCAGCACCCCCAGCTGCAGCCCGGCTGTCACCCCTCCTTCACCCAGTACCCCACCGTTCCCCCTGTCTCTCCCGGCTTCAGTTGCAGAGAAGCCCCCTGAAAGGTAGGTGGCTTAGAGCCCCAGCTGGATTCTCTACCCCCACCCCACCCTCCAGGCTGCGGACTAAGTGCATGGCTGTGGTGTGGGCTGTGTCTGGCTGGTGCTACAGTGGTTGCCTCCTGGGCAGGACCCCTGCATTGGGGGTGCCAGCTCAGCCCACCTGGGACGTGCTGCTGGCTGTCCATTTGCTTCCCGGGACCTTGCTTGGGAAGACCCGTGGGGCGCTGGAAAGAGCCATTCAGAGCCCAGGTGGCTTCTGTGCAAGTCTCTTCCTACCTGTGGGCAGCCACAGCTCACAGCTCTGCCTGGCCATGGGCCTTGGACAAGCTGAGCCCTCTCTGCCAGGGGGTGGGCTGAGGGGGGCAATAAAGCAGACACAGGGAGTATAGCCAGCCCCTTCCAGAGCAGCATGGAAGGACAGATGGACAGATGGGTGTCCTGGGTGCACTCTCCTGGCTGCCCCGGCTGCCTTTCCTGCTGAGCAAGGCTGAGCGCCAGGTCCTGAGCAAGCGGACACCAGGAGTAGGTCTGCCATGGATCACAGAGAGCACTTGGGGATGTGAGGTGTCCAGTGGGCGCTTCTCAGAGCCCCCACCAGGAGGATCCGGACAGGAGGCCCGGAGGCGGGATGGGGGAGCTGGCACGGCAGAGGTGAGGCTTCGAGTCCCTTTCCTCCCATCCTCACACGCATCCTGGGCGTTCCTGTTCGCAGTGTGTCTAGTCGGAAGGCCCGAGCCGTGTACCCCTGTGAAGCAGAGCACAGCTCGGAGCTGTCATTTGAGATCGGAGCCATTTTTGAGGATGGTGAGTGGTGGTGGTGGTGGGGGGTGGGCGTGTTCTGTGGCCCAGAGCCAGCTGGTTGTTGTGGTGTCCAGGGCACCTGTGATCCATGGACACTGGGGCAGGAAGAGCTGGACTCTCAAACCCTTCTCCCACCAGTCTGGGGAGCTTTGTCCTGCTGTTGCAATTCCACGCCTGCTTCAGTCTTAGGTTTTTTCCCAGCCCTCTCACTCTCAGCCTTCTCCTCTCCAGAGCCCCCCTCCCACCCTGGGGCTCAGTGCACAAGAGATGCTGGTTCACAGTTCCCTACCATCTGCACGCCTCCCAGGGCTCCTGCTGATCCGAGCAGTGCGTCAGTCAGTCCCTAGCTGTGCATATTGACTTTGTGTATTGAAACTCAGGTCTGGGGCTGGGGCCTGGGCCCAGGGCTTAATAGCCACTCACGAGCATTTCGGAGCTCAGCCCGGCTTCGTACTTCACAGATTCCCCCTCTGGTGGCACAGTTGTGCGTCCCTTGTCTTCCCGTCCGGCTCATGATGAAATCCATCGGTTGCCATGGAGACGGTGATGCTATGTGTGGGTGGAGCGGCCCAGAAGAGTTCTGGGGAAGCTGGAGCACTGCAGATGCTGGGAGTGTTGCGGTGGATGAGGCTGGGTGTCTGGAATAGGCTATTGTCAGCACAACACATGGCGGTTTACTGGCAGTGATGGTGCCGGTCCAGTGCTGGTTCTCCAGAAGCCAAGTTGCCTTGTGCAGAATAGATTGTTCTCTGTGTGTGGCATGGACTTGCAAGGGCCAGGGACTGTGTCAGAAAGCAAACAAGAAAACAACAAAACCCATATAAGGGAGTCAGGCAGTAGAGCAGCCGGTTAAGCGCAGGTGGCGCTAAGTGCAAGGACCAGCATAAGGATCCCAGTTCAAGCCTCCGGATCCCCACCTGCAGGGGCGTTGCTTCACAAGCCGTGAAGCAGGTCTGTAGGTGTCTGTCTTTCTCTCCTTCTCTCTTGTCTTCCCCTCCTCTCTCCATTTCTCTCTGTCCTATACAACAACAATGACATTAATAACAACAACTACTATAATAATAAAAAAGGGCAACAAAAGGGAAAATAAATAAATATAAAAAACTCACATACACCAAGATTATACTTCATGAGAAGCTTTATTTTTTCTTTATTAGTGGAGGAGGGAGGGAGAAAGAGAGAAGAGTGGGGAGAGAGAGTCAAAGCACCATTCTGCTATCTGCACCCGCCTTCATCCCGCTCCCGCCCTGCACCTGCTGCCCAACATCCAGGGCATCTGGGTCACTGCTCCTCTTGCTGTCCTGCTCTCTACTGTGTGGACACCCTCTGCTCACGCGAGAACAAGAGCAGAAGCTCTTGCATCTGCACCTCATCTTGGACAGGGCTGAGCCAAGCAGGGTGTTATGTGCTTCTGAGCTAAGTTCCTGCCCCCCTGTGCCAAGCGCCTAGACCCTGTGGAAACCGAGGGACAGTGGCTAACGGTGCCAGGCTCCATGCCCTTAGCTCCCTGTCTGGTGTGGCAGGTGGACCGGTGCCTGGATGATGCCTGGGGGGCCCGAGGGTGGGGAGAGGCCCTCGTGTGCACAGGCCAGAGTGCACTGGGTCTTCCCTCTGCTGACATGGCAGCAGTGAACTTGACCTTTGGGGGGGGGTGATGTGATCTGCTGTGTTCTAGAAAGTCCCCCCCAAGCTCCTTTGTGTCCAGTGGTTTGAGAGAGACAGACTGAGAGCTGGGAGACTGGTCAGGGGCCTGCTTTGGGGAGGTGAGCCGGGGGGCAGGTCCACCCTGAGGCATCCCTGCTGCCCCCCACCCTGGCCCCACCCATGCAGCCTGGAAACAGTCTGTGGTGATCAGTGGCTTCTCTTCTTTCCAGTGCAAACATCCAGGGAGCCTGGCTGGCTGGAAGGGACCCTGAATGGCAAGCGGGGGCTGATCCCACAGAACTACGTGAAGCTGCTGTAGTGCCCGGCCCGTGAGGACCCCACACCGCCCCTGCCCCCAGAGGGTGGGTGGCCAGCCACCTCCCTGCTTCCGGACACTCGGGGGTTACGGAGCACAGATTGGCACTCCTGGGGCAGGTGGCAGGGGCAGACTGCCAGGGTGGGAGGACCAGGATGCACCCCATGGCTCTGACTTGGGGGGAAGATTGCCAGAAGAACAGAAGACTCTGCATGCCTCACGCCTGCCTGTGGGCGCTGCCTCCCCCCACCACCACCCCCTTGGACACCTCTCCCAGAGTGCTTTACGGGCTGCACCTGGCCCAGGTGTCACCAGGCCTGGATGCAGGGGAGCCGGGCACTCTGAACCCAGAGGGCAACAAAGAGGTACTCCCTCCTGGGCGCCCCCAGACACCCCCCAAACTAGGGCACATGACGTATTTATAACGGGCTTCTCCTTGGTGCTTCTCACCTATGTGCTGCTTCCTGGACACCACCCCTTGGCCCTGAGATCTCTGTACATGAAATAAAGTGTATTTACTACCTGTGTGTGTGCTCATATGGAGGGGGGAGGAGAAGGGAGGTAAGTGGGGGGAGAAGAGATGGGAGGGAGAGATCAGGCAGTGAGTACCCACAGTCCCTGTGCTCACAGGTAGGACTGAGTGCCGAGGGCCCCAGGCCTGGTGCTGGAGACACAGTGGCTCCTTCATGGGTGAGCCTCTCTGCCCTCCCTTCCCCTCCCCTCCTCTCCTCCTTCCTCTTCCCCCACCCCCTCACCTGTTTTCCAGGCTCACCATCAGTCTCTCCATCTGGGAAGCAGGAGGAGGGCCGGGTGTGTGGACCCTGGAAGAGCCTGCAGGCTCTGAAGCTTCTCTGCCCTGGGTGACAGTGTGTGGCAGGTGGGTGCAGAAGCCAGGGCCGGCTGGAGACCTGGTGCGAGTGTCCCCCACAGAGACCCCTGGCCTGTGAGACATCTCAGCACGGCCGACAGGCGAGGCTGTCCTCTCCCCAGGTGAGCCGATCCCAGAGCCTGCTGGGTGTCCACTGTGGGCCATGCGGGTTCAGGGGAGCCCTGGAGTGGGTCTATTGCAGAAAGTGTCCCTGTGGAGGCCTGGGAGAGAGTTCCCTGGGTAGGGACACAGGTGGCCATGCATGGCTCGGGTCTGAGCCCCAGCATCACAGGGGAGGGGCAGCAGCGCCAGAGGAAGCTCTGATGCTGTGGTGTGTCTTCTCTGTCTCTGTTAATGGAAAAGTGGCCCAGGGACAGTGAAACAGCACGCGTACGAGAGTGGAAATAGGACTCTCAGGCAGTGTCAACTGCTGAACTGTCTAGGGCCCAGTGGTGGGAGTTGCGGGCATGGTGAGAGTGGCATAGCCCTGGTGACCTGTGATCTGAGGCGTCATTGCCTGCTTGTCCCTGATGGTTAGGAGGAGCAGAGCTGGGCCGTAAGAAGCTTGCCCCTCCGCCCCTGTTCCCAGCCCTCTGTAGGACAAGGTCCATGGCTGTTCCCATGGGCCTGGCCTGACTCGAGAGGGATTCCCAGTCGACTGCCCCTCCAGACTGCTGCTGACACCCACAGTATGTGCTTCCCTCATTCGCTGGTGCAAAAGGGGGCTGGGGCCAAAGGGCTCCACTCCCCACTTCTGCTCCTGCTCTGGGGAAGAGGAGGAAGTGAAAGGTGGGTGGCCTGACCCCTCAGCAGTGGGGCTCACTGGTGGGAGCCATGGGTCCTGGGCAGCGACAGCTGGCACTGGGACCAGCCTGTCTTCAGGGCCACCTGTGGTCTGCAGGGCGACAGTGTGGCCTGAACCTGAGCAGGGGGTGGCAGCATCGGTCTAGTCTGGTGAGTGAGTGAGGCAGAGATGGAGGAGGCAGCTGGCAGGAGCCAGGCCGGGGTACTGAGTGGGGGCTGGAGCAGCAGCCCTTCTCCACAGGCCAAGCCTAGCTCTTCCTGCTACCTCACACTGTCATCCTCTGCCCTCCCCTAGGCCACACTCTGACTCTTGACTTTGTTCTTATCCCTCTTTCATTTCTATGATGGCTGTGTCCCTGCTGGGGCCTTAGAGCTGAAGGACAGCTCCGTCACTGCGCCCGACTGTGTGTGGGTGCCCGTGTGTTAGGGCTGACAGACGGGAGACACCTGCAGCACCGCTCCTCAGCAGGTGGGGACCAGGGATGTAAGCCCAGGTCCTCAAGCATGGCAACGTGCACGTTAGCAGTTGTGCCGCTGCCCAGCCCCGATGGGGGTCTTCTGTCCTTTTTATGTCACAGGAGTGAGCTCAGTATTGCTGAGCAGGCTGCTGGGCTCATTTTTTTTTCATGTTCCATTTAGAGATAAAGGGAGGGAGGGAGGGACGGACATCACAGAACTTACCAACCACACAACTTTTCCTGGTCCATGCTGGGCCTTGAACCCAGGGCCTTGTGCACTCTGTAAGGTGCGCTGTCTTCCACCCACCCCATGACCATCTTCCAGGTTTGCCTGTTGGGTCTGCTCCCGCCTTGGTGCCTCCTCATCTGCCTGGTGTTTTCTAAGACTCTCAGCTCCTGAGCCACAGGCATTCCTGGTTCCCTCCTGGCTGAGGGCATCCGGGGACAGTGGCCTCATCCTGTGCTTGTCAGCACTGTCCCCTCGCTGGGCAATTTATGGCCATCCCACTCAGGGAACCTGGCACAGGCTCCTTGGTGCTTTCACGTCTGGCTCGAAGCATGTCCATCCAGGGCTGAGGAGACTCTGCCTTTCCTACCAGAAGACTGGATCCCTCAGAGAGCAGACTTTGCTTTTCATGCCCAGCAAGAGCTCGGCGCTTTCAACTTGGGAGATAAATGCTTGAGATTCATTTAGGCAGCTCAGTGTCTGGTTCTGCCATCTGGAGTTCTTCCTGGGGGAGTTTAGCAGTGGAAAGAGCACTGCAGAAGGAGTCCCTTCCTGGAGAATGGAGGAACATGGTCACACCCAGCCAGTGTTCCCAGGAGCTGTGGCCAGCTTGGCCCATGGCCTGACCAGACAGAGAAGTGGGCTTTCTCACTGTGGATCACTGGGAAGCCATTGTGTGTCAACGTAAGTCCTCTGAGTGAACACTCAAGAATTGCTGGTGGCCACCTGATCTCCGATTCCCCTTCTCCACACGCTTGTGTGGTGTGCTCTCACTGGCCTCCGCAGCCTGACCTGGTGACTTGTTTTGGCTGATGCACAGAAGGAAACTTGACAGAGAACCTGCAAAGTGTGAACACCGTTCTGTCTGTCTACCAGTGCTGCCTCTTCTCTCCTGAAAGCCAGCCAGGGGGGTGTCTGCTGGAGGAGGAGGCCTCCCGCAATACTGCCGCCACAGCTGCTGGCTGACACTGTGTGGAACAGCTCAGAAACATGCCCACACCACCCCTGCCATAAACAGGTGAGAAATCAAACCAATGGTTGATCCAAACCACTTCTTCCTGAGGCTGTCTGCAGTTAGCTACCCAGCTTCTCTGACACGGCTCTTGGGTTCAATCTACATCCATGCCCATTTCTCCTCACCCTTTTTGAATAGGATACAGACAGACAGATGAGAGAGAGATTCCACAGCACCAAAGCTTCCTTCAACATGGTGAGAGGCAGATTTGAACCCATGCTGCCCGCAAGGCAAAGCAGCAGCTTCCCACCCAGCGAGCCATGTCCCCGTCCCTGTCCCCACTCATTTCATAACTGGTTCTCTTCCCTGGTGTTCAGAAGCCACTATGTTGGGTGGACTTGACCCGATCTCTGCAGCGATGCTTGCTGATTAGTTGTTTTAGTCTCTGTCCACTTGCAGTTTGTCACACAGCCTGTTGTGTGACACCATTTCCTGTCTGCTGGAGGGGCACTCAACACACACAACAGCTCATGATGGGTGTGTCACCAGGCACAGTCTGGCCATCTTAGTGGCAGAGACTTTGCTTTGAGCTGACGGTCCCTGAATGTGAATTCTTTGGGCCTCAGAGTGAGTTTGCAAGTTCTTAAGAGACACAGTCACACCTGACCCTACTCTTTGTGCAGGTCACCCGCTCTGAACAGGGAAACACCAGGGTGTGGACTCCCGCTAGCCTCAGGGGCTTGCAGCCCCAGCTGCCTTTTACTCCAAGTAGGGGCTCTCTTTCTGTGTGTGTGACAGGTGCTGCTGCTGCTGCTCTGTGGGCCCAGGTTTGTAAGCTTGTGATAGAAAGTCATCGTCATTTACAGCACGTGTTCTAGGAGTAGATCTGGGTTTTCACTACTTTGGGGTGATTTTTTTCCCCCAGATAGAACAAAAGACAGCAAAGAAAGATGCCACAGCACCAGATCTTTGCCCAGTGTGTTGGGGGGCCAGGCTGGAACCTGGGTCCTGCCCACAGCAAAGCAGACACCCTCTGACGTGCTACACTGGCAGCCCTGGAACGACGTCTACTAGCTCAGAATGAGCTGCTGTTCGCTGACTTCTCACGTGTGGTCCACAGTGATACCGGAGTCCGGAGGAGCAGTCTGTGAGCACAGTTATCCATACGGAGGGCAGCCTTTGCCATCCTGGATGATGAGCCAGTCGCAAGGTAGAACTCGGCATCCCACGGGACACCTGGCCAGCTCACGTGAGTGTGTGTCTCAGTCTGTCCAGTGACTGATTTTCATGGTGAAGGAAAATGCCAGAATCTCACTCATGGAGAACGAGGCCCAGCACCAGCACCGAGCCCCATGGTGGGTCCCCCACCCCTCATCCCTAAATAAAGTTTATCTCAACTTTATTTACTAGGATAGTACAGAGAGAAGTTGAGGGGGATAGCGAGACCCCTGCAGCAGTATAGCACATGTGCCACTGTCTGGGCCCTGAGTTTAACTCATGAATTAGGCTTAGGAAGAGCTTAACAGTGGGATAGCAGAAATGAAGCATTATAATATTACAAAGTTGTGTGGCCTCTCTCAAAGTATTACGTCTGTAACACAGTCAGAGCAAGGAAGCTGAATAGTAATCTGAACAGCTACTTGGCAGCAGTCGTCACTACGCTGGTCCAGGGCACTTCAGGGAAACACACACACCGCCACCAGCGTTGCTGCTGGGGCTGGGTACTGGCAGCCATTTTTTTCTCTTTTTGCTATTTATTTTGTTTTTGATGGGACAGAGAAATTGAGAGTGGAGAACCATATAGACACCTGTAGACCTGCTTCACGGCTCATGAAGATCCCCCCTGCAGGTGAGTAGGGGCTCACACCTGAGTCCTCTCACATGGCAGTGTGTGTACTCTGCCTCGACCCCCTGCAACCAAATCTCAGTGGCATCTACTTAAGACTCAAAAGAGCTAGGACGTGACTCACATGTCTCTGACCTGGAAGAAATCCCACCAGTCCATTCTGGGTGTGGACTGAGCACATATACCCACTTCAGACTCCAGGTGTTCTGTAGACATTCAAATGAAGCGTTTCTAAAACAACAGGTGATTAAAGTAAAGGATTTATTGTAATCTGCTTACAGTCCTTTGCAAAGACAGACATGTTTTTGCATAAAGATATAAATTGCTTCATTTTAAACTAATTTAGTGTGTTTAATTATATGAAGAAGTTTTGGTGAATTATGAATTGTACCAAACCAAGATTTTTGTTTTTTTTTGTTTTTTTAAGAGCAATATGGTACAAAAATAAGAGCAGACAGACAGTTTGAACTGGGACAGGCATTCAACAGTGAATTTCTACTAGAATATGGCTTTGCTGCCGCATCAAGCAGAGTGGGCCAGGAACCTCAGTACAAGACCTGGGTACAGTTCCCACCTCTTTAGAAAGAGAGCTAGAAGTTGCTCAGCCTTTTCTGGGAACACCCATCTGCACGCATGTGTCTTGTTACCTCCCTCCCAAGTGTGGCTTTCATATTGCTGTGCGCGGAAGTGGACGGTATTGAAAGTTCTGCCTAGAAATCAAACTCCTGAAATCATGAAAGATGTAAGAGACTCCCACTGAGGTCAGCCTTGCCAAGCCGTCCTCTTGCTATGGTGGTGTCCCCTGCAAGGGGAACCCTTCTCCTGGCCTCGAGATGCTCCCACTTTAGCTTTGGGGAGGGGAAGCCATTTCACTGAGAACCTGATGATTATCATCACTTTCAAGAGATTAACTTGGCCTCTATTCAAAGTAGTCTATTTAGTGCAATCATACAGTTACTTTCCCCAAACAGCTAGAGGTTTGTGATCTGGGGAAGGGGGAGAGGGGGCAAGAGAAAAGCCGTAAGTTGCATCAGTGCCAAACAGACTCATGAATTAGAAATCCTAGTGCCACTGTCTTGCTTATATGATCTGCAGGGTTTTTTTTTTTTTCTTTCCCTTAAAATTGTTTATGTATAAAATTTATTTTTAAAACCTACCTTTTAAAAATCTAAAAACCCCCTTGTCATCTTGTGGTCTCCATGCCACTCCGATGGGACCTGACCAGTACACTCTTGCCCGTGTGTGTCCTGGCAGGACCATGTGCTTCTGTCTCCTGGCGTACAGAAGCCCAGAGCCCACTGGGCCAGGAAGGGAATGCTTCCCTTACAAGGACGTGGAGGATGCATGGCATTTCTTTCCCCCCTCGAGGAGAAAATTCTACTCAACTGGAGAACGATGTTCCACGAGCCACTGTCCCTGAAGCAGTGCTGCTTCTCCAGGGACAGGACTCCTGGGACCATCTCTCACAAGCCTGTTACCCCCCTGGCACCTGTGGGTTGTGGCAGGGCCACCTCAGGGTGTACCCCCACTATAGCCAGAACAGAGAAGCCAGGAACCAGGCTTCAGTCCCACCAACACCCCCAGCAGGAGACCCAGGACAGAACCAGAGTACAGAAAAGGTAGAAAGGCTTAAGGACAACCAAAGAGGTTTCAGTGTGGTTATTTACAACAGAGACTGTAAAATGGTAAATCAGATATGAAGCTAAAAAAGGCACAGCTTTCCCTTTCTTAAATACACTGTAAACGGTTCATTATGCATGCAGAACATTTCACTTTACAAAAAAAAAGTTTACCTTGTTTGTTTAGACAAAGATAGTACTTAAATAGTCTCCAGCAAAATAGAATTCTTTCAAAAATACTTTCCCAGTCATCCTATTAACCATTAAAGTTTTTTTGTATGTGTCTCATTTACAAAAAGTTCCTTATACCATATTTCAGAGCCTTCACAGTTTATACATACAGTAATGTACAGCACAGCAAAAAATTATTTGTAAAGCCAACACAATAGATACTTAGAAATTGAAACCAAGGCATTTGTTTTTAACATCTTATCCAGTCTAATTAAATAATAAATGGACGCTAAGGGTTTTTTTTTATACCAGTGATACAGAAAGCACGTGGGGGTGGCCGTGCAGAGGCCCCCAGCTGCTGTTCCACGCCACGTGTTCTGTTCTTACACAACAGGAATCTGTAGGGTTTTTTTTTAAATAACAAAAGGATATTAATGCCCCATGTCGACTATATGCTTTTTTTTTTAATGTGCAAACCAAGGGTAAGCTTGAAAAAGTCTGTTAGTCTTTGAACCCTTTTAAAACAAGCGAACAGAGCAGAAACTACATGGCATAGTTAAAACCTCCATCTGTTAAAGTATCAAAATCAGAGTTATTGACTAGATATGGCTTTTCATCCAGAGGGACAGGAGCGAGTGTCTCAGCGCTGGGGTTGGAGAGGGAGGAATCCTTGAAGACCCATTGCTGGGGCCTTGCCAGACCTACGCCCCACAGCTTCCCGGCTCCAGACCCTGGACGTGACTCCCGGCTCGTGTGGCTTGCCCACCACAGGTGACAAGGAGGATTTCTGGGGTCCCTCCTGGGTGTGGATTAACTCGGGGAAACTTAAGGCAAAGTTCTCCGGGCAGGGTGTCTCGGGTCACTTCCTGTGGAAGTACAGGGGCTTGGCATTCCCGGACTCCACCTTTGGCAGCTGGTCGCTGATGATCTCCACCAGCATGGCGGGGAACTCCACCTTCAGGGCCTGGGACTCGCGGAAGGTATAAAAGCAGAACTCCAGCAAGTCGCTCACCAGCTGCAATGCAGAGAGAGAGGAGGGCTGTGACTCGGGCAGTGTTCTCTGCTTGGAGCCCTCAGGGCAGAGCCGAAAGACCAGTAGTTAGCGACCTGGGTGGGGCTTGGTGCTGGCACTGTGAGTCCACCATTCCTAGCAGCCATTCCCTCCCCACCTCTTTTTTTACCTTGTTTAGACAAAGACAGTACTTAGTCTCCAGTAAAATAGAATTTTGGGGCTTGGTGTCTGCACTGTTCATAGAGAACATTTTGCTGCCCTTGCTGCTGTTGGATAGGACAGAGAGAAATGGAGAGAGGAGGAGAGAAAGACAGACACCTGCAGACCTGCTTCACCGCCTGTGATGCGACTCCCCTGCAGGTGGGGAGCCGGGGGCTGGAACCGGGATCCTTACGCTAAAAAAATAGAATTTTGGGGCTTGGTGTCTGCACTGTTCCTAGAGAACAGGTGGGGACAGAATTAGTTTCTTTATGGTGAGAGTGAGGTCTCACTTTGCACCTTTCAATTATATAAGGACGTGACCCAGCACTGCGGCTGGTGATTCACTTATAACTGACCTACGTCTTTCCATTTCCCTAGCCCCTGGTAACTGCTACTCTGCTCTCTGAATTTGGCTTTTTAGAGTCTATCTCTTTTGTTTTTTTGCCTCTCCGTTTACACTGGGGTTTGGTGCTGGTATTACTAATTCACTGCTCCTGGCTGCCATTTTTATTGGGTAGGACAGAGAAATACAGACACCTGCTGCATAATGTAGGTAAGGAGCCAGGAGGCTCAAACTGGGATCCTTGTACTTTGTACTATGTACGTTTAATCTGGTGCACCACCTCCCAGCCCCCAGAGTCTACCTTTAAGTGAAGTTTTGCAATGCATGTCTTTCTCGGCCTTGTGCCACTTAGCACGATGCCCTCAAATTTACCCATCTTGTGGCAATTGCAGGCACCCCTTTCTCATAGCCCACTGTATTACACAGACCTCACATTTTATCCGCTCATTAATTACTAGCCACTGTATATTTCAAGCTGAATAACAGCTCCATCAAGGACAACATCGGGGGCTCCATACCCACTCAGCCATTTTCTCTACCAAGTGGCCCCAGACCTGAACCACCCTCCGTTCTGTGAGTTATAGGCAAGCCTACAAACATACACCAGGTCGCTGTTTTAACACACTACCACTATGACCCCACATGAGGGAGCATGGATCCTGATCTCCACGTGGTGTAATGACTGAAGCTGACCTAGTCTTATTACTCAGGTGAAAACAATATTAACTTCCCCTTTGTGTTTTCAAGAAAGCAGAAGCACCTGGTCAGCAAGCTGTGCGGTAAAGCAATCCAGGCTCCGCTTGTTTCGGGAAACGCCAGCAATGAACAGAAGTCACTGGGAAAAGTGAGGGTGAGCATCTGAGACCCAGCATCACGCATCACCACCCCACCATCCATTCCCCCTCCTATAAAATGAGCGGCAGAAAGACTTATACCAGTGATACAGAAAGCTTAGCTTTCCAGGCAAGAGACTTAAACTTTTCTGTAGGGGGTGCCCCTGCACCATTCACCACACGGGTGGGCGGTTTTGTCTTCTTCAGGTGGAGAGAGCAGCAGGAGAGGCAGCATGGTTTCACTGTCTTCCTTTGGGTGATGGCAGTGCCTGAACTCTACCTGCTGCCAGGGAGAGAGCGAGGAGGTGCTGCTGGACTGAAATGCCATGGAGCCACCTGTCTGTGGTAAGAGGTCACAGTAGAGTCATCTGTCCTGGAACGCCAGACAGTGTGACCCTGTTCCTGGGGACGCTGAACATGGCCTAAGCTGGGTACAGGTGTCTGACACCACTTGCTCCCTATACATATTAACCTGACCAACCACTGTTCACCGTAAACACCTGGGGACAGGCACCCTGCTTGGGAAGAGCCAGTGACTGTGGTCGGTGAGGTACTCCCTGTGTCCTGATTCCTCAGTCTCTTCAAGCTCTGCAAGTACTGGGTGCTTCCACTTGTTTTCCAAGCTCTCTCCTTCTAGGCAGCCTGCCCAGCCTGAGGGGGCCTCTTCCAGAGAGTTCTGTGCAGCTCTGGTGGGGACCTAACTCCTCTAATTCTTCCAAACTCTTGAGGGCTCAGAGATAAGTATTTTAATAAGGGAATCTTCATTTGCGGGGCAACACCACATGCATAATTCACTACTCGAAGCCAGTCTCAACACCTTTAGTCTGCAATGGGACATCAGGTCCCAGGAGAGCGCCACGGATCTTGGGGCTGCTGGAATCCTTGAATGCTAACAGCCCCTCTGAAGTAGGACCGGTGGGGTTTTTTTTTTTTTAATTATTATTGTTATTGATGGATAGGAGAAGAGAAAGAATGACACCTGTAGACCTGCTTCACCGCTTGTGAAGCAACTCCCCTGCAGGTGGGGAGCTGGTCCTGGGTCCTTACGCCTTGATTCCCTCAGCATTCTGACAGAGTAAGTCATTTAAACTTTGTCTCCTCTTTTTCAAGGAAGTGTCAGATGTCCAGCACCACAGGCCCTGGGGGGAGCCAGGCTTCATAAGTGCACTGCAGAGGGACTAAACCTGGGCAGATAAATTATACAGTCCGCTTGCAGGACCAGATCACATTAGGAAGCAGGGAGATGGTTTCAGTGAGTTACTCTGCCACCCCCCCCCCCCCCCCAGTTTGAGGGATGAAGGACTGATAACTGAGTTCAGAGGCATGAAAATCTCAAGAAATGAGCAAATTCTAGGGTTGAGCAGACTGCATCAGTGACTTGAAAACAGCGAGTTAGGATAATGAAGAAGTGTATCTCCCACCTGCAGGAGTCAAGTATAGTGATGGCTGCAATCCGGAGAAACTGGGGCTGGGCTGGGGGGGGGGGGGGTTGGCACACCCAGTTAGCCCCAGTAGAACTAAGCTCAAGGATTCCATTTGCATCCCTGCTCCCAGGGATGCTTCACAAGCAGTCTTTCTCCTCCCCACCACGCTACCCAATCAGATGGCCACCAGGAGCAGTAGATACAGAGTTTTGGCACTGAGCCCCGGTGGGGGAAAAACAAACATTTGAAGAACTTCAGGTTCACCCTTTTAAAAAATCAGAACTCAGCTCATGGAGCTTGAGGCATAAAAGGCTTTTGCGCAGCTATTATGGTATCTCCTAAAACCAAGGAATTATAAAAGCATCCAGGGGAAAAGTAGGGATTGCAACCTTTTATAAAGGAATCGTCATTAGGGTCTAGGACCAGATTTCTTAGTGCAAACTCCACAGGTAAAATGAAAAGGGGGTCAGGCGGTAGTGCAGCGGGTTAAGCACACGTGGTGTAAGGACCCCGGTTCGAGCCCCAGCACTAACCCTGGGAAAAAAGAAAAAAAGGTAATGAAAAGTAGACAGGCAGTAGTAAAAGTGAAGGCAGACTTTAGAAAACATTTCTACAATGTGTTAATGAACACAGGATATTAAAAATGTAAAAGGGAAGAATAAAGTGGCATAAGTGATTGAAAAACTAAATTGCTGTTATCGTCGAATGGACTGTTTTATCCGTGAGACATCTAGATACAGCTCAAAGGAAAATCCTAAACTGACTGAGATAGCATAATGGCCATACAAGAGACTCTGCTGCCTGAGGCTGCAACAGCCCAGGGTCAATCTCCGGCCACCATAAATCAGAAAAACAATATGCTGTCTTTCAAAGACTCCTGAGGGTTAGACTATAAATATACACTGCAGCATCTAAAAAATCTATTAAGCATGTGTTAACTAACCTATCTAAAGGGCAGAGCAGACAGAGCAATAATAGGGTAACCTCGGTATCACCTGAATCCTAAAGACACAAGAAGAGCTTCTGAAAAATTACTTATGTGACCAAGAATAAGTAAGGGGTCAAAGGAGAAATAATATATCGCAGGCAGTTAACAAAGTTCTTAGTTAAGTGATACTACAGCTGTTTTTTCCAAACAGATACATTAAATGAGCCTTTCAATAAGGTCGGAACAGAGATGATTCAAATCAGAAATGATGGTTACTGCTATATAAAGGATCATAGAAGACTGCCATGAAAAATACATAGCCCACCAAGATCAAGAGCAAGTAAGGAGGTTGAATCACTAATTGAAAACCTACAAACACATGGTTACAGTGGCAAATTCTACCAGACCGTCTCAAACTTCTTGAAAACACTTTCAAAAGCATTAGGCTGAGGCCAGCATAACACTGATAACAAAACCAGGTAAGTAAATAACAGACCAATATCCCTGCTAAATATAAAACTTTTCTTTGAAATTTATTTTTAATTCCTTATTGGACAGAGACAAACTGAGGGGGGGAGAACAGACACCTACAGCACCACTGAGAAGATTCCCCTGCAGGTGGGACCAGGAACCTGGGTCCTTGTGTAATGTGAGCCACCACCTGGCCCCGATGCAAAAATTCTCAAGCTATGATACAAGGACCAAGCAGAAGTTAGCATTGAATGCAGGGATATGCTAATGTAGGAATATTATTCAGTGTGACACATTAATAGAATGACAAAATCATAGTCACTTTATAGATTTTTGGATAATCAACAAACTAGCAACCGATGGAATAAAAATTACCAGGATCAATCCACAGCTAAAATTATACTGAAAGATCTAGAAGCTTCATCTCTGTAATCAGGAATACAGCAAGGGTGTCCACTCTTACCTCTTGTTCCCATTGTATTGGGAGTCTAGCAGGACAGTCAGTAAAGCACAATGGATAGGGCATTAGACTCTCAAGCAAGAGGTCCTGAGTTCAATCCCTGGCAGCACATGTCATTGTTAATTATGTCTGACTCTTTCACCTTTCTAATAAAAAAACTCTGAAGACCACTCAAATTCAGGCCAATATCCTGCAATCTCATTTTTTTCTACAGTGACTAAACATTAGAAAATGAAATAAAAATATCCCGTTCACAATGGCATGAAAGTCAATAACATGCTTAGAAAAAAATAGAACAGAGGAAGTGAACAATAAACAAAAACTTTAAGAACTTAAATGATAGAAATTGCTTAAATATACCATCTTTTTTTTACGAACTTATTTATTGAGGAAAGAGAAACACTACTTGTGTAGTTTCTCCCAGCATGTGGGGACTGTGGGCTTGAACCCGCGTCCTTGTGTACTAAAATATATGCGCTCAGCCAGCTGTGCCACCACCCACTTCTTTGCTGAAAGAATATTGTTTTTTTTTTTAATATTTATTTATTTCTTCCCTTTTGTTGCCCTTGTTGTTTTATTGTTGTAGTTGGATAGGACAGAGAAAGATAGACACCTGCAGACCTGCTTCACTGCCTGTGAAGTGACTCCCCTGCAGGTAGGAAGCCGGGGTTCGAACTGGGATCCTTATGCCGGTCCTTGTGCTACAGCCCGACTCCCAAGAATATTGTTAAAATGAGATTATCGTGCTCAGATCATCTGTAGATTCAATGTCATTTCTCATAGAAAACATCCTCAAATTTTAACACACAAGAACAGTTGACAAAGCAGTCATGAAGCTGAAGCCACCATACTGATTTTAAACTATATTGTAAAACCATAGTAATTAGAGGAGTTTGCTAAATGACAGAGAAATATAAACTCCTGCACAGTTGCCAGCTATCATGGGTAAGAGCCAATAATGCCCACTGAGGAAAGGACAGTTTTTAAAATCTATTTATTATTGGGTAGAGACACCTACAGCCCTATTTCACCACTCGTGAAGCCTGAACCAGGTGCACCACTGCCTGGCCCCTCCTAATTCTGGGAAGGAAGGCTAGCAGTCACATGGAAAAGAATATATCTAAACTGGTATCTTACAACACACACATTGATTAAAAATGGATTCAAGGCTTGTAATATAAAACCTAAAAACCTTAGAA
The DNA here is from genome assembly GCF_950295315.1 of Erinaceus europaeus. Classification (NCBI taxonomy): domain Eukaryota; kingdom Metazoa; phylum Chordata; class Mammalia; order Eulipotyphla; family Erinaceidae; genus Erinaceus; species Erinaceus europaeus. Next base: position 54,782,825 of record NC_080180.1, on the reverse strand, counting down.
GAAAACAGAGGTGGTACCCCTCTTGACATTAGTAGTCTTACCTTATCTTTGATCTCATAAGTTAAGCAGGGTGGAACTAGAGGCGATTTTATGAACTTGACTCCAAAGACAAATCATTAAGATAATCCAGTTAAAAAACAACTAGGCTGTGAAAAGACACCTATGTGACTGAAGCTGATGAGGAAATGGTGGACAGGCAGATGAGATGCTCTGCTTCACTAATTAGGGGAATGCAAATCAAAACCACAGAGAGCTCACCTTACACCAGCTACTATCAGAAAGACAAGGAATCTTATGGTAAAGCCATTCTACCTCTGTGTATCTATATTCAACAGCGCAGAGAGAGAGACAACCTAAAAGCCTATTAGGGGATATAGGGAGGGGGAGGAAGGTTGTAGTAGTACGGAGAGCGAAGGGGGTTAATTAGGTGGTAAGTGTAGCTTAGATTCACCGCACAGCTTTATAGATGCTGAGCTCTGATGCTGCTCCACTGAAACTTAGAAAATGTTGTGGGCCAGGTGGCATCGACCCAGAAGAGCAATGTGCAAGGGTCAAGCCCCTGGTCCCCACCTAAAGGCTTAAGCTCTGTAAGTGGTTGAAGCAGTGTCTCCCAATCTCTACAAAGTAAATAATACAAAAAAAAAAAATACAAACCAGTGTAGCCCCAATTAAAAAAATCTACCAGATAGTTTTATCTGAAGAGAAAGCTCAAGAGTAAATGCCTGTCACAAAAATAACTCAAAGTACATTAAACATAAGACCTGGTGTTGGCAAACTCCTGAGAGAACATGTAGGACAGGCATCTCACCAAGAACACAAACCAGCAGGTGGGAGCAACACCAGTAACGAGCATCTGCACAGGGAAGGTAGCCACCACCAAAGTGGACAGGCAGCTTAAGGGATGGGAAAAAAATACTCATGAGAAAAACTCTTGATTTTAATATCCAGGATACACAGAACTAACTTGCAAACGATTTGAAAAGTGGGGTTATAGGAACTAAACAGGCCTTTTGCCCCAAAGGCTAACAGGTAGGTAAAAGCCTCCCCCGCACCACTGATCGTCCCCCAATGGTCGTCTGTCGTCTGTACTGCAGGGCAGAGCCACACTGAGGTGTCACCTCACACCAGAGAGAACTACTGTCCACAAGAGGATAAGCTCGAACAAACAGAAAAGGCAACAGTTGGGCCTCTGTTGGTGTGGAAGCGCCTGGAAAAAAGAAAAATCAAAAGCAGATCAAACTGCAGTTTTACTGAGTGTGCACAAAAAAATGAAGGCACACGCCCATGTCCTTCTAACCGAGAAGGGGAGACAGCGAATCCCCCGATAGGTGAGTGGGTGGAGACCTGTGTCTCACTCACAGAGACGGGAGATGAGTCCCAGACATCTACAATGCCACTGTGTTGGGAACAAAGCTGCTCGAAGACCTGACTTCAATTATCCGCACCATCAGGAAGGACAGTCCTGTCACATGCTACAAGTGTGAGGCTTGCCCTGTAGTGACTTAACTGCGCTGTCCATCAATACAGAAACCAGCACTCTGCATACCTGTACTTACCAGTTACACTTTAATAAAAAAGTAAGATATCTAAAAGATTGGTTTTAGAATACCAAGTGTTATCCCTGAGTATACGCCAGTGTCTAAATCAGAAATTGGCAGGTCCGAAGGAAATGAGCTCTGGCCTCTTCCAGTCCAGCCTGACTGGCGCTCTGTGGCTTACAGCACAGTCTATCACAGGCACGACCTCTTCTCTCCTCCCCCCTTGACTGGTGTCTACACAACAGGATCCCAGTGCCTCTTTGTCCTGGCCAGTCCCCTCCTTCCCAATACACCACACCCAGTCCAAGTTTCACCTTGTGTTTTCCCCAAAGACCAGTACCAATTTTAATGATACGTTTAGATAAGACACACAGCCGTGCACCACGCCATCATTCACGTAGCTCCTGTGTGGTGCCTGGGGTTGAATCCAGCACCTACCTGAGGCGCCTCTCTCTGGCGCCTTCATTTTAAATGACTCCCCTGGCAGAGCACACACTTCACTGTTCATGGGTCAAAGCATCATGGTGGGAAATATGAGCAGCGGAGCACTGCTATGGTGTCTCTTCATCAGTCCACCGGGATTACTACAACTGTATAAGCACAGAGCTCCAGCAATAACCCACGGGGCAAAAAGAGTAAGACTGGGAGCCAGTACACTTCGGGGCTGCCAGCTCTGATGTGAGCTTGGCTTGCACATCCCCAGAAAGAGGACTTCCTGTAAATCCGAATGGATGGGTACGGGGAAGGCCGGCTGTTGAGGTGGGAGAGGAGCTGCTAGGCAATGTTTCTGGAGAATTCATGGGTGTTTCCAGAACCTCACCCCCTGCTCCCCCCACCGCTAGCATCTGACTGTCAACAGCCACCACCTTTTCACCTGTTCTTGCTCACCATTTGCATGGCAGATTCAACATTTGTCCTTGATTTCTAGCCAGTGATGAATATTTAATTTCCCAATGAGTTCTCTGGGTACTGTGCTCAGCAAGACGGGTCCAATTTCCTTCACATTTTTTGTACTTAAATTTATTTAATTTCCACCCTGTTTAAGTTTCCTTGTATTACCAGCCTCGTTCTAGATCACAGCTCCACCCTCTTGTGAATAAGGTCTATTGTACATGTGAGAAACACAAAGAAAAATGACACAATAGAAGGGGAGAAAGTAGAGCTTAAAGATAAAGGGGTAATTAGAACATTGCTGAACAAAGGAATCCTAATGAAAGGGTTGTGTCTGAAGCACATTGGCATGTTACTGGATATAGAAGTATGAACTTTTCCTAATTTTGTTTGTTTGATATTTCTGAAGACATTGCAAATGTACACTCTACAACACCATGTGAACCTATTCATATTTACAGGTTACCAACTTTCCTATCAGGTTAAACTGAGATGAAGCAGCTAAAACCTTCTTCCAGTCTCAGAAAGAAGAGACTCTGGAAGGAGACCAGAGGTCGGAAAGAACCTGAAGGCTGTGCTGTAGCTCTCCAAACCTGGGCCTCTAGAAGCTGCTCCAGAGAACCTGTATGGAAGCAGATGAACTGGATACAAGATACCAACAGGTGAAAGGCCCCAGGACTGCAGCCAAGTACACAGCCCGCTCTCATTCACACTTTGCATTTCTGGTTGACCCTTGGAAGTCATTTTTTCCTGAGAAGCTCTGGGCCCTGTAGGTTTCACACACTGACAGCTGAGTTTCAGAATCCTTGGCAACAGACAATCACTGATACTGACCCTTTGCTTCTGGGGGGAACACAGGGCTAGGATCCCACAAATGGCCAATGGCCACTGAGCTCTCTATACCCCAGTTGTATCTGTGCTTCTGTCTGAAGACACCTTGTTCAGTGGGACCTGCCGGTTCCTTGACACTGAACTCACGGCTAACAGCTTCAGAGGATGCACACAGCCTGGGGATGCCCCGCAGGGCCTGAGCACCCCATTCAGGAACCGCTGCAAACAGCAAAATCACCCACCAAAATGTTAGACATAGCACTACACAGACTGTGGAAAGGACGCTTGTTTTACTGTAAAGTGAGAGCAGAGACAGGGAGGCAGAAAGAAACCTCAGCGGGAAACACTCTGCTATCTGACTGCTCCATGGACCTGTGGATAAGTATTTCGAGTGCTGGGAAGCATCAATTCTGTAGTTAGTGTGGACTGGTCATGTGTACTTGACCCACGAAGACACTTATGCTGCCATGCCCTTGATGAGACTGGTCAGCTGGTGTCTGCGTGGCCTGGCGACTGCCAGCTCTGGACTGGCACGGTGGACAGCAGCGCTGCTCTGACTTATAGACATCTGTCACTGATGGAGCTTCTGCGCCATGTCATCTTGACACAAGCCCTCTTGAGGCTTCTCCCCAGTATAAGGAGGAGTCTGACTTTCCTTCTTCCCTCACAGTGAGGCCCATCTCTGCTTCCTCTTCCTGCCTTTCACGCCTCCCTCTTCCTGGACGCGTCTACACAGGCCGCAGACTTCTCCAGACACTCACTCATTTCCTCTGCCTAGCAGCTCTTACACGATGCCCATGACAGGTTCTGTGCATGTGGCCTTGTCCCCCTAGGAGGGTACAGGGCCTCCTGTTTGCTAAGCACTCCAAAATGGCCCAAAGTAGACCTGTTCAGCTGTCCCCTCAGGGGACAGCTAACCCCCCAGAGGCCCCAAGGCTGGCTGTGATCTGGCCCTTTGCTCTCAGGGCCCACCTCACTTGTGGACGTGAGAAAATGCACCTAATTACTCCCATCTTTCCCCTGTTTTTGTTTTTAAGTTTTTATTCATTCATTAATGAGAAGACAGGAGGAGAGAGAAATAAGCAGACATCACTCTGGTACATGTGCTGCTGGGGATTGAACCCGGGACCTCATGCTTGAGAGTCCAATGTTTTATCCACTGCGCCACCTCCCAGACCACTTTTCCCTGTTTTTTTAAAGGTAAATATTGCTATTGTTCTTTTTAGGTGTGCACACGAGAGGACATAAGGTGAAGCAGTTAAGTGTAAATAGTAATATTTGTTCACCATCACCTCATGAAGATTTTAGGAGGGTTTAGTGACAAGACTGAGCATGAAAGGCAGCGGGTAAATCTCAGGTATTACATCGTTGCTGTACATTGTGAGGAGAGGGATTTAGGCTGCACAGGGTGGGGTGACGCAGGTGCTAGACAATGGGGCAGTTTTCCAAAATTCCCCTTAGTTACACTTTAGGTTTGGTTTTCTAGGTGTGTAGTTAACAGGGCCCTCGGTGGCTCATTCTCTCCCTCTGCCTCTCTCTCTCAGTGTGTGTCCAGGTGGGGGTGAAATGCACACTTTATACTGCTCCAAACAGGGCAAGGTCCAGATTTCCCCCAGCATCTGTATAGAAGTTCAGTCTTGGAACCGGACAGTGGCACACCTAGTTAAGCAAAAGGAATCTGGGTTCAAATCCCTGCTCCCCACCTGCAGGTCTGCAGGTGTCTTTCTCTCTCCCTCCCTCTTTCAATTTCTCTCTGGCCTATCCAATAAAATGGAAAAGACTGGCCACCAGACGCAGTGGATTTACAGTGCCAGCACAGTGCCCCGACAATAACTTTGAAGGCAAAAGCAAACAAATAAATAAATAAAAATAGAAAGCTAGTCTCACAACTATCTATATACAACCCCATTAATCTTAGGGATTTTTCAAAACTAGCTATAAACAATGGTGCTTCTATGAATATGAACATTACTAGTTTTAATTAATAACAAAGCCAAAAGGAGTGGCTAGTCTTCCTCCTTTCTTAACTGAAGTGGAATCAGACAAAACTTCTTCATTTGTCAGTTGATAATTATAAAGAATTGAAAAAAATTACACAGTATTAAATGTCTGTAAGAGAAAGATACTGATAGTAGGCATTTGCAAGTCACATAGCAGAGCGGGGTGCTGTTATCCAGAATATTTACTGAATCTCAACAACCAACTAGAAACTGACAGTCTGAGTGGCCTTGAGTGGACATTCAAGTGGCCAAAGCACATGAGCACAGCACCACTGGCCATCAGGAAAGTAGAGATCAAACCCGCACGGACAGCATCTTGGCCCGAGGCTGGGGACCATCAAAAAAAGGAGCAAGTGTTGGCCAAGAAGTAGGAAGCTGAGCCCCGGGAGCTGTCGGTGGACACGGAGGGAAGCTGCAAGTCTGGCAAATCCTCAAGAAGTCACACAGGCGTACACGAGTACCATCTCCCCAGCAATTCTACTTCTAGGAACACGCCCTGGATACGCCAGGCACTGCCCAGACCCAGGCGGCCACTAAGCAAGCACCTGGAAGGTAGCAGGAGTGAACCCTGGGCCTCAGGCACAGCCAGCATGCACTCTACCCAACTCTGCAAACATCACACAAGGAAGACTAAACCTGCCCAGGCATCACAGTCTGAAGTCAGAACCAGTGCACGCCAGTCCCAGTCCCCTGGAGGAATATGGAAACACTGGACTGCAGACCACTAACAGCTTCGATGAGGGGAGTCGGGCCGTAGTGCAGAGGGTTAAGCATAAGGACCCTGGTTCCAGCCCCCTGGCTCCCCACCTGCAGTGGAGTTGCTTCATAGGCAAGACCTGCAGGTGTCTCTCTCTCTCTTCCCCTCCTCTCTCTATTTCTCTCTGTCCTATCCAATAGTGACAACAATAATAACTGCAACAACAACAATAAAAAGGGAAATAAATATAAAAAAACGCAAAACAAACAAAAAAACAGTTCCGATGAGATCTGTCGGGCAGGGAGTCCCCAGTGCAGGAGACCTTGCCTGGAGGGGCGGGGGGGGGGGGTAAGAGTGTGTCTTCACATCAAGTGTGTGCCCCCAGCCCTGGCTCTTTGGAAGCTAAGCCTCTGCTCACTGAGCTGCCTCCAGAATAAATGGCTCTGCCTTTATTTAGAGTCTTAGTCACAGTGTTGCTGAAGAAGCAGGGAGTGTGACTGCTCGCTCTAGGAAGCTCGGTGACAGAGGAGACAGGACTGGGAAGAGGCACTCCTGCTAACTAACAGATCAAGAGACTCAACGCAATCTTGGCTGTTTGACCAAGGCCTCTCTCGCACCTTCGGTCACACAGGGAAGAAGGCGGCCCTGAGGGCATGTGGCCGTGTGCTGGGTCACCTGATCTTCCCTCCCTCCTTGCTCCACCTGTCTGCCCCACAGCAATGAAGTCTGGGCTCTGGGACCCTGGCCAGAGAGGAGGTACTGGCCTTGTGGAACAAACGCGCACCCTCTGGAAGCACAGAATTACACTGAAGCAAAGGAGTCTGGGAAAGGAAGAGGGAGGTGGGAGGTGGGCTTTGGGGTTCCAGTACGCGATGGTGGAAGAGGACTAAGGTGGGGGTGAGAGTGCTCTCTGCAGACACCTACCCCAGGGAGGTGAGAAACTGTACCCATGTCAACTGTGAATGAGCAACTGCCCCTCAAGGAGAAAAAAAAGTTCAGGTTCCAAGAAAAAAAACTGGCCAGGACAAGGTCACATGTGACCTGGGGGGGGGGGGTGTGTGGTCCCTTGACAAGGGGAAGTTTCACGAGAGGTGGAGCAGTGCTGTGTGTCAGTCCTGTATCTCTTCCTCTCTAAGGTCAAACAGAAAAAACAGGCCTGGTAGTAGGCCATGATTCCATAACCAGGAGTTATGGGGCTGTGCAGACAATGGCAGGCGGGGGAGGGGGGGTGACCTTGAAACTATTTAGAAGAAAAAAGGCAACATTTTACCTCTAAGATCTCCTAATATCATCACTTAGCACACAGTGACCATAACAGACACAGTCCTTGGCCCCTATGAAGGAACACAAGCTACAGATGAAGGCAGAAATAGGCTTTTTCCCCAGGCACTGTTCCTCTTCTCTGAGAGAAAAGGAAGAAATGAGGGGCACTTGTAATTAGTAATACTTGTAACACACAGACAGTTATTGAAATAATAGCCTGTATCTGTGACCTTGGGAGAACCACTTCAGTTTCCAATGGAGGGAATGGGACACAGAACTTTGGTGGTGAGAACAGTATGGAATTATATCCCTGTTATCTTAAAATGTTGTAAATCGATATTAAATCACTAGTAATAATAATAAAAGAAATGTGCTTCGGGAGTTGGGTTAAGCGCACGTGGTGCGACGCACAAAGACTGGAGTAAGGATCCTGGTTCGAGCCCTGGTTCGAGCCCCCGGCTCCCCACCTGCAGGGGAGTGGCTTCACAGGCGGTGAAGCAGGTCTGCAGGTGTCTATCTTTCTCTCCCCCTCTTCCCCTCCTCTCTCCACTTCTCTCTGTCCTATCTAACGACGATGACTACAACAATAATAACTACAACAACAACAAAAACAACAAGGGAAACAAAAGGGAAAATAAATTAATTAAAGAAAAAAAGAAATGTGCTTCTTTCACTTGCAGGAAACTGACCGCTCTCAGCCAGGAAGTGAGGAGAAATTGTCAGTTCTTTCTAAAGGAACAAGAAACTTGTGCTTTTCATTAATATTCAAGCATTAACAAGGCGAAGTCTCTGTATTTTTGGTTTTTTGGTCTCTAGGGTTATTGCTGGGGCTCAGTGCCGACATTATGAATCCACTGCTCTTGGCAGGCATTTTTTCCATTTTATTGGGTATGACAGAAAGAAACTGAGAGGGGAGGGAGAGATAGAGGAGAGGCAGACAGATACCCGCAGATACCTTCACACCACTTGTAAAGCCTCCCCATGGCTCGAACAGGGGTCCTTGTGCAGGTCTTTGCATTTCATACTATGGGAGCTTAACCCGGTATGCCACTCGGCCCCTGAAGTCTCTGTATTCTTAGAGTCCTACCCATGGTTCCTTTCTGTGAGTCATTTTCTTGGGGGGTGGAGAAGGAAGACTAGCGACTGGGAGGCCTCTGAGTCACTCACGTTGCTGATTGAGCTGAACACTTTGCTGCCAACCTGTTCCGTGAGAGCTGCCTTGCTCACTCAAGGTGGCACGTTCTGCCTGCACACATGGGCAGCACGTGGGGTAACTCAGGGTCCTGAGTTGTGACATGTGTCTCCAGGCTGTGGACACTGACCCTCTGCATGCTGCTCTGCTTGAGCAGGACTCTGATTTGCACGCACACACGTAATGTGACCCTTAGGATCAAATGCTCTTCTCCTAGGTGAGCAGACCTAGGCCCGGAGTACAGAGCAGGTGCTGCACAGCTCTGTCCTGGGAAGGGAACCCCACACGTGCCGATTCACTGCTGTGCTCTGGTGGAAGGAAGAAGTCAACTGAGGCCCAAGTGAGCCTGTGTGTTAGAAAGAGCCCGTGAGACTCCAATGTGTTTTCCAGTGTTCTGTTCGGAACAGAATATAGGTAGAGCATTCACGATGTTTCTGTAAGCTGCTTCTAAGATTGAACGTCCTGGTGAATGAAGGTTTTGGAATTAAGATGCTTCTCTGCAAGCTGGGGTATGATGGGCTGGGCCTACCTTTGCTACAGAAATAGCCCAAACTGCTCAGAGAAAAATGATGATTGAAAGATTGTCAAGAGACTACAGATCAGTGAAGGTGAAGCACGGTGATCTCTAGCTGAAAATATAACAGGGAAGGTTTGTGGCACTAACTTGGAAACAGGCTCCTTTAGACAGAATATCAACATGACTCATCAAAAAAAAAAGAAAAGAAAAAGAAATCAATTGGACTTCATTAAAATCTCAAACTCCTGCTCTTCAATGGATACTGTAAAAATTAAAAAAAAAAAAAAGACGGGGGAGTTGGGTGGTAGCGCAGCGGGTTAAGCACACATGGCACCAAGTGCAAGGACCAGCGTAAGGATCCCGGTTCGAGCCCCCGGCTCCCCACCTGCAGGGGAGTCGCTTCACAGGTGGTGAAGCAGGTCTGCAGGTGTCTATCTTTCTCTCCCTCTCTGTCTTCCCCTCCTCTCTCCATTTCTCTCTGTCCTATCCAACGACGACATCAATAACAACAACTACAACAATGAAACAAGGGCAACAAAAGGGAATAAATACATAAATAAGTAAATATTAAAAAAAGACAAGCTACAGTCTGCGAGAAAATGTGTATCATATAGCTAATCACGTAAGTCCCACAATTAAAATGCAACTCAATTCTTAAAAAGTGAGCAAGAGAGGCAGGCAGAAGAGCTCACCTGGATAGTGCACCTGCTTTGCTGTGTGTGACTGAGGCCCCAGGCCAGTCCGCAATGCACAGGGGTGTAGCGCTGTGCTGTCTGTATCTCCATTTCTTTATCTAACTGCAAAAGTCAGCTTATAGCTTTTCTTTACTTTTTTTACCCACCTCCCTCCCTTCTCTTTAACTAGAGTACTATTCATCTCTGACTAGCAGTGGTATAAGAGATTGAACCTGGGACTTTGTATCCTCAAGCATGAAAGTCTCTTCCCTTAACCATTATGCTACCTCCCTCATGCCCTTTAACTCTCCTAATTTCCTGAATACACACACGGTCTGGAGCAGTGAAGCCCTGGCAGTAGCAAAACAAAACTAAAAAGAAAGAAAGAAAGAAAGAAAAGAAGCAAAAGAATTAAACACATAACTCATCAAACAAAAAGATAGCAACCACACACATGAAAAGATAATCATAGGGGCCAGGTGGTGGCACACTTGGTTGAGCACACATGTTACAGTGCTCGTGGAACCAGGTCCAAGCTCCTGGTCCCTACCTGCAGGGGGAAAGCATCACGAGTGGTGAAGCAGTGCTGCAGGTGTCTCTCTTTTCTCTCTCCCTCTCTCTCTTACCCTCTCTACTTCTGACTGTCTCTATCCAATAAATAAAGATAATTTTTTTTTAAAAAAAGATCATCATAGAGAAATGGACATCAAAAGCACAGTGAGATTCTGTCATTCAGCTATGCCAACAGCTGGACTCCCAGAGCATGATCAGACAGCTAACAAGGCAATGTGGCTCCTGAGACTCTCACAGCTCTCGGGAGGACACTACAGCTACTCTGAGACCAGTCTGGCAGTGTCATAAAAATGAAGACACACCTATCCTCTGACCCCACAATTCTACTGCTAGGGATCCACCCATGGAAAAACCGACACCCTTACAAAGACTGGTCTACAAACAGCTTCATCTGTAATAGTCCCCAGCCTAGACACAGCCCAACTGCCTGTCAGGAGGTGACTGGACTCCTGAATTGTGACATATGAGCTCTCGAAGATGTGATTCAGCAACGATGGTGTGAACTACTGGCAGACACAGTGACACCAAGGACTCCCGGCCTCACGGTGCCAAGTTAAAGCAGACTGCTTTCTGCATGACTCATCTCTATGAAATGTACAAAGCGTGGTCCTGACTGCGTACAGCTTCAGATATGCACGTGTGTCAGACCTGAGCTGTGCTTTTCAAACAGTGCATCACAGGGGCCAAGTGGTGGTGTACCCCGTAGAGTACACACATGGCCTCATTCGAGGACCTGAGTGAAAGCACCAGAGTCCTACCCGCAGCAGGAAAGCTCCTGAGCGGTGCTGCACGTCTCTCTCTCTCTCCCCTCCTTCAGTTTCTTCTGCCTCTATTAGGAAACACTGCCCCTGGAGCAGCGGGTTTCACACGCAGGCACCATGCCCCAGCAATGATCCAGGCGACAGTTAAAAAAAAAAAAAAAAAGACCTGAAACCGCAGCACCAAAAAGTCCTTTCAATGTGGGTTATCCTAAGGACTTTGGGATAAAGCCTCACTTATAATACAGTCATTTTGCAACTTTGTGTGTGGGGGTGTCCAGTGTAGTGCCAAGTCCTGTGCTGGCGCTAACATCAAGCTGGCAGAGGGCATTTTGGCGCACTGAGCACTGGTGTTCATGAGAGGACTTCCACGATACAGCTGAGGCGCAAAGGTTCTGCAAGTCTGGAAAGATAAGTTCTAGCGTCTGCTGTCAGTCTTGTTATACGCAGGTTGCTGCTTCAGCACCAGACATCTCCACATTGTCTTGTGACCCCCCCCCACACACACAGCTGACCCTGTACTTGTACCTGCTGTGCATCTGAACAGGTGAGACAGTGCACCAAGACACATTCAGCACAGACCGCACTCTGAGCACTTCCAAGGAGAACCAACAGACCAGGATAACAGCTCACCTGGCTAGTGTTCTGCTTTGCCATGTGTGCGACTCAGGGTTCAGCCTGGTCCCTCCACATGGAAAGAACATTTTGGTGCTGTGGCCTCACATTCTCTCCCTCTATTGCAGAGGGGAATGGCGGGGGTGGTGGTGGTGGTGGAGAGTAGTCTTGTGTCTCGTCCCGTGTGTTGATCTCTGTTCCCTGCTTCTATGTGAGCTGTGGGGAGCACCAGCTACTCTGCTCCCCAGTGTCTGAGGGATACTCTTTTAAGACTGCATTAAATCAGCGGAAGGATCACAGTGCCCACGTGGTGGGAACTGTGAGATTGACATGCTGCCCCTGGCACTAGAGGTCTGCTGACCACACACAAACTTTCAGAGACAGCGAAGATTGGAGAGATGTGTGCTGGCTGGTAGACGTTCGTTATCAAGTGACGTTCTCTCAGCGCTCAGGGTACAGAGATTGTCCCACTCGCCCGCCCGCTGGCACAGACACACTTCTCGAGAATGGCCTGCTATTTCCATAGTTGGTGCTCCTATAACAGTGACCCTCCGACTTGTCAACATGATCCTTAAATACAGAGATATCAGAGAGAGGGTTTCCTGTTCAGTTCATATAGGTTGAACCTGGGCAGTATATTTTCCAAACAAAGGTACAGAAACCTCATAGGCAGGGAGAATTAGCATAACTGAGGACGACTTTCTCCCAGACAGAACTGCAGATGCTGCTTGCAAAGTGCAACAAGAAATGGATTTGAAATGACTTAATCAAGGCAGGTTCTCCAAATCAGTGTTCTGGGAGAATCTGCGAATCCACCCCCTAAGCTACACTGACAACGTTAGAAGTGAGGCCGTCATTTACTTTCTGTGTTTACAGAAGACAAGAAAGGTGACCCCTAGGCAGACTCACAGATAGAGGATCCGAAATTTGGCAGAGATTGAGAAGATCTGAGCTGGCCCTGGGTCATGAATAATGTTTTTGGAAGATTGGGTTGTTAGATTAACAACTGCGGATGACGGGCTCTATTGATGCAATGTGAGAGCAAACATTTCCACTAAGCAAACTAAAATCTCCTAAGGGGCATGCAGAAACGAGAAGCTCCATCTGCCACCTGCAGCAAACCTCAGGGCCTTCGCTGGCCCAGCCTCTGGGCTCCTCCATTACTGTGAGTATATTTATTTCCCCTCTGCCACTTGGAGAGGACAAGGGCCTCGTCTTTCTGCTCCAGTGAAGTGTGTTGCAGAGGTAACCCCAGAAGACACACTCTCTTTCCCATCAGTGTTTTACTCTTGCTTGGCATTTCACCCTGTTCTTCCCAACCCCCCAACAACTCTCCAAACACTCCATCCCCCTCTGGTCACTGGTGTGTGCTTGCGGACGTCACAGGCACTGAGGGCTTTACTCACGTCATGCATGGAGTCCAGGAGCTTGGTCAGTTGGTAGAACCTCTGCCAGCTCTGCCCAGAATTGCTGGGACACTTAGTCACCATCTTCCTCAGTTCTTTGATGTAATTTGTCCTCATTTCTTCAAATGCAGTCTGACACTTGAGGCCATCCTTTGGAACTGTGTTGAAGCAATGCATGCATGTAAATTCCCAGTGGAAAACAGGTTTGATTTTTTTTTTTTTTTAGTGATTTAATATTGATTTACAAAACTAAAAGGTAACAGGTACAACTCTGCACCGTTCCCAGCACCAGAGTTCTGAATCCCCAGTCCCTCCACTGTAAGGCACAGTAGTTCTCCCATTCAGCAGATATGGGTGAACTATTATTTCTACAACCGTCTGTCTGGATTTGGATATATTCGCTCATTTTTTTAAGGTGCCACCTTCTCTTCCTTTCCAAGTCACATGTAAATCTATCACTGCATCTGAATATTCCTCCTTTTCCCTCTTCTCTCTCTGGGTCCTGATGGAGTTGGGGTTCGTAGCTGTCTGGTCATCTTCCCCTAACATTTCTCCCCATTTAGGAGTATGAATCAGAATTGTTTTGGGGGTACAGAAGGTGGGAGTTCTGGCTTCTTTAATTTAATTCTTTATTTTAATCCATAGCCCAGCCTGAAACAGTGTGAGTGTCTTAGCAGCTGGTGGCCTAGAATCACCTGAGGCTCTTAGGCTCAAAATCAGATTGATAACGAGTCTCTGTTAACTACATTCTTGAAAAAATATAGCCACTATCTACTTGTAACTTAAATACACCTCATACACAAAAGAATAAAACCAGGGGAGCCAGGGCAGTGGTGCAGCAGGTTAAGCGCACATGGCACAAAGCGCGCAGACTGGCATCAGGGTCCCTGTTCAATCCCCCGGCTCCCCACCTGCAGGGGGGTTGCTTCGCAGGGGGGTTGCTTCACAGGCGGTGAAGCAGGTCTGCAGGTGTCTGTCTTTCTCTTCCCCTTTGTCTTCCCCTCCTCTCTTGATTTCTCTCTGTCCTATCCAAAAATAAAAAAAACAAAAGAATAAAACCAGTGGCGATTTACTAGAAGTGCATTGTTATACACCTTGCATATTTTAGCTTGCTTACTCTTGCCATCAATCTTATGACACGATGTATATATATGACTGATGATCGTTTCATAGAAGGGTAAGCAGAAGACTGATGGTTTAAACACTCATCCAAAGACGATAAATGAATGGCACAGAAGGGGTCTGTCTGCTTCCACACTTTGCCTTTTGGGCACATGCTCCACTGCCTTGGGCGTGTGAGTTGTCGCCCAATTGCTTTTTGCACACTAACTCGTCACTACATCAGAAGCAGGGAGATGTACTTGGCCTTTCCATGACAACTGGGGGAAGCACAGACAGTCAAATCCTAGACTAGAATTAGAGTACCACATTTCCATTCAAGTTCAGGTCTCAAAGGCGCGCAAAAGAGGAGATGCCTGTGCAGAGGAACACTCTCCACAGGGTCACAGGCCAGGGGGCCGAGCGCTGGGGCTGGTATGTGCAGTGGGAGGGATCTCGCCGCCAGGGCTCTGAGTGTGATGCAAAGTCAGACGCTTCCACCAGTCTCTCTGGTAAGAAAGCAACTTGAGGATTATGCTTTTGTCATCCCTTTTGTATGTAGCTAGCTTTTATATACTGAAATGGAAAAAAAAAAAATCTCACTGAGGGTCCCCTGGGATTTTAGTGTTTCTGTGACCTGCCAGGACACAGGTGCAAACACTTTCAAAAAGGAGGCGCAGGGCACAATGAACTCTCGGTGGTCCCTTCAAAAACTCTGCTTCAGTGTGTGTGTTTTTTTCACTGTGACAAATCAATAGTTGTGTCAGTGCCTTAACTATGAAAAATAAAGCAATTTAGGGTCAGGGAACTAACTCAAGCCTAGAGCACGAGACTTGGCAAGCCTGAGGCCTCTGAGTGTTCAGCAACGGGGAAAACTGCCACAAGCTAGGGCTGAGTGGGACTTTGCTCTGTCTGTTCTCTCTCATAAAAGTAAATAAACATGGTAAACAAGCTATTTTTAAAAGGTGAAGAACTAATGAAAACCTGTCTTGTGATGACATTAATATTCTGGGTTTAAAACTGCTCGTTTACTCCCTAATCACACGATTTGCTAATTTACTATAATGGGCATAAATATTAATCTGGGTGGGTCACCAGCACATCAGGAGGGTTAAGTACCCCCTTTTGAATGTTACATGTAACCGTGAAAGCCAGGAAAGTCCATCCACTGTTTCCAGATAAACCCTGGGGTTCTGGATAAGGATAGGGGTGCTTTTGCAAATTAAATGCAAGTTTTCTGTGAATAATCTTAATCTTAAATTTAAGTTTAAGAGTTTAAGTGTTGAGGCTTCTGAATTGTGGTCTGAGTCTATCACTGAGGGGGAATACATCTCACAGCAACTGCACAAATTCCCCAGGCTGCCTCAAATATTAGCTGTGGTTTCATATCCGACAGTCAAAAATTGGAGTTAAATGCCATGCATTATATAGTGGGTTTTTTTTTCTTTAAATCAAAACCTCGTCTTTACAGTATAAGACACACCTATCAGGATATTAACAGTCAAAGTCAACAATTAATGTTAACTTGAAACTCTCTGAAAGTTTGCAAAGAACCATCTACACTGTCCAAAATAAGTTAAACATTTCAAACATACCTTTCTTCATACTTAGTTCAAAATGAGTAACAAAAAAAACTCTGGTTTTTCAGAACAGGTATTTATGAATCGTTCTATGAGGAAAAAGTCATCTGAAATTAGAATAGACTGAAGACACCTCAGTGCTAAGCCATTCCTCTGCTAAGGTTAACTGAAGGCCTTCATACTTCTCCTAATTGTGTTATCAACATTCCTCAACATTATAAATAACTTGTGTCAAATATTACCCATATTTTATGGCTCTAACTGCAAATACATTATACTGATTTCCTAGCCAGATTTTTGAGAAGTTGAAACAAACCCACCAATAAAGAGAACATAGGCAAAACTTCAAATTCTGGAGCTCTGCCCAGATTTTCTGATTTACTTATTCTGTGCTGCAGGGTCACTGGGAATGGCCCAAGTCAACGGCTGGGGAAGAGCAGAGAGACAGCTGGGTGGAAGTCTGTCTGCTTTCCTGGTCTGTAGGACTGTCTTGATGTTACTGCTCAGAGCTGCCCCATACCACCTGACCCAGGTGTGCAGCCAGACATTCAAAGCGAGAAGAAAAGTGTCCATGTGTGTGTCACAGGCGAGCAAAACAGGGTGATGGAAGCCTGCGGTTCCTGTGAGCTCTATTAGATTTTTCTGTCTCTTCATTTTGCTCTTTCTGCATCTGCAGAAATCAGAGTTGAAGGTGCTGGTCTGCTTGGAAGCTAATAAACCAACTCAGGGAGCTTCAAAACGGCATCAGAATCGATTATAGGCAGGCTGATTAAATGAATGGAAAAGGGAGAGACACTAGTGAAGGCTGAGTCATCAAAATTTAATAAAGAATTTGTGTCACATGGATTTTTGAGAAAGGAATTCATTTAAATCCTATCATCCATTTGAACAAAAATAAAACAAACAAACAACCTCTGTAAGGCTAAACCAAACACAGCAGTGAAGTGGGCTGAGGTGGGTGCCCGCTGCATACTCCACCAGGCTGCCCTTCCAGTCCTGGGTCTGCTCCCAGCCCCAACATCAGCCTGTTTTTTAATTTTTTAGAGAGAACTGTATCTGATGCTGGGGAGTAAGATCAGGGTGTCATGCACAACAGTGTTGAGCAGCCCTGCCCCGGCCGACTTCAGTGTCTGAGTCGTCATCATCATCATTTACTTTTAATGCACTGTTAGCCAGTGAATCCAGGGGCTCAGATACCACTAAGCAGACTTCTTTTTCTTACTGTTGTTGTAGTTGCTATTATTGCTGTTGTTAGATAAGACAGAGAGAAATGGAGAGGAAGGGAAGACAGAAGACAGAGAGGGGGAGAGAAAGACAGACACCTGCAGACCTGCTTCACCGCCTGTGAAGCGGGCGGTGAGCCGGGGGCTCGAACCGGGATCTTTAAGCCGGTCCTTGCACTTCCGCCATGTGCGCTTAACCCGCTGCGCTACCGCCCAACTCCCCTGAGCAGACTTCTTGTTTATTCTCTTATCATGAGAGAAAAGAAGGGTTGTGAGAGACACTCAACACACTGACTGCTCCACCACCCATGGCGCTCCACCACCCCCTTGGTGCTGTCCACGGGGCTCCCAGGTGGTGCTGGAAATGAGCTCCGGGTCTCCCACACCCTAAGGCAGGGATTCTGGTACTGAGTCGCCTCCCGGGATCGGCACATTCTTAGAGGCATCACTACAACTCCAGTTATTTCCCTGTGTCCCTTCTGCTACTGCCACATTTAGTCTCCTTTCTAGTCAACAGCAAGACCAACTCTGCTGGTTCTCGAGTCCCTTGGCTCTTACCCATCATTCCAGGAAACCATCATTGTCCAGACCACTGCTTCAGACCTCCTGGTTGGTCCCTGTCTCTCTCCCTTCCCCATTAACCCTGTCCACTGGCATAGCAATCTTCAGAGCTGTAACACGTAACCTGTCCCCCACTGCTCTGCCTACGTTATGAAGTTTGCGCGCCCTCAACAGACACGGAATCTTCTGGTCCAGTCTACACTCCGTCCATCCTCCATCTCCTCCCCAACACTGATGCTTCTTGAAAAGTTCAATGAAAACATAAACAAGAACACAGAGCTGGACAGCTGCAACAACTCCCTTGGATGGCTTCCCTCTGTTGCCCAGCTCTGCCTGCCCTTTTCTGGCCCACTCACTCCTGACCGGAAAGCCCCTACCCTACGTGCTTTGCACCCAGCCTTTCCGCCACCCTAACGAAGCTCTCCATGGCCCTTGCCACATCCCTACAGCGGAAAAGCTCTCTTCTCTGAGCCCCACCAGCTCCAGCTCGACCTGGCAGAGGCTCCCTATCCTCAAGGTGCCCTGAGCCCCGACTCTCTTGCAGCCCGGAGTCCCCAAGGGCAGGCTCAGGCCCACTCCCTCCGCCACATCTGGTGGACAGTGAGTCAATACTTCAGGGCTGGGAGGTTGCAGGGAAAGGGGGGATGCTGTCACAGACCCTAAGCTTCAGACTCTGCAAGTAACTTAGTTCATCAAATATCGAAGTTGGGGACAGATGGTGGCGCACCTGGTTAAGAGCACACACTTGTAGCGCTCAAGGACTCAGGTTCAAGCCCCTGGTCCCCACCTGCACGGGGGGGGGGGGGTGGGGGGTGGGTGGGGGAGGGGAGCTTCACAAGAGGTGAAGTAAGGCTGCAGGAGTCTCTCTGTCTCCTTCCCTCTCTGTCCCCCCTCCCTTCTCAATTTCTCTCTCTCTCTCTACTCAATAATAAAAAATAACTAAATAAAAATAACTTCAAAAAAATACCGAGGCTGTTTATCCACCTGCTTGACTTAAAAAACATTTTTTTTTAGATTTTATTTATTTATTAATGAGAAAGACAGGAGTAGAGAGAGAGAGAGAACATGACATAACTCTGGTACGTGTGCTGCCAGGGAGTGAACTTGGGACCTCATGCTTGAGAGTCCAGTGCTTTATCTACTGCACCACCACCCAGGGCACAACTTTTCCTTATTTTAAAATATATATTCATCTATTTACTCCCTTTTGTTGTCCTTGTTGTTTTATTGTTATAGTTATTATTGATGTCATTGCTGTTGGATAGGAGAGGGAGAAATGGAGAGAGGAGGGGAAGACAGAGAGGGGGAGAGAAAGAAAGACACCTGCAGACCTGCTTCACTGCCTGTGAAGCGACTCCCCTGCAGGTGGGGAGCCGGGGGCTCGAACCGGGATCCTTACGCCTGTCCTTGCACCCTGCATCACATGCGCTTAACCCGCTGCACTACCACCTGACTCCCTTTTTTTTTTTTTTCCTCCTCCAGGGTTATTGCTGGGCTCAGTGCCTGCACCATGAATCCACCGCTCCTGGAGGCCATTTTTTCCCCCTTTGTTGCCCTTGTTGTAGCTTCGTTGTGGTTATTATTATTATTGCCCTTGTTGACGCAATTCGTTGTTGGATAGGACAGAGAGAAATGGAGAGAGGAGGGGAAGACAGAGAGGGGGAGAGAAAGATAGACACCTGCAGACCTGCTTCACCGCCTGTGAAGCGACTCCCCTGCAGGTGGGGAGCCGGGGGCTCGAACCGGGATCCTTACGCCGGTCCCTGCGCTTTGCGCCACATGCGCTTAACCCACTGCGCCACCGCCCGACCCCCCTTTTTTTTTAATGAACCAACCACCTAGCATTATACGTTGGCAACTCTCCTACAGGGAGGCCATCTGGTGATCGAGCACAGGTGGTGGCGAGCCTGCGTACCTGTGCTGAGCAGCAGCAAGACTTTCATGATGGAGTACTCTTCAAAGGTGAGCTGCAGGCGGACGAACTGGAGGCTGATCTGGTGCATCCCCTGGCAGAGCTCGTACATGGCCGACTGATGCATCTTCTCTCTGCGGGGAGAGAAGGGAGAGCACGTGAGCAGACAAGGCTCGAATTCCAGCCAGGCTGGCCACCCCTCAGACATCCAACCGGGTGAGTCAGATGTGGGACTTAAGGCGTTGCTCACGGTGACTGGGGGATGGGATGACCGTCGTCCAGCACTGCCTTGCTGGGGACTCGTAGGCTGTGAGTGTCAGGAGCTCTGGAAGCAACCCTTTGCCAAGTGTGCCATTATTTCATTTGATGTCAAAAGGGATAATGACTGGCTGTGGCTAGTGGGGCAGTGAGTTCACGCACAGTGCTCAGGCAGGCCGTGGGCTCAGCACAGTGGGGGCCAGCTGCACTGCTACCTGGGAGCTGTCTCATTTACAGGAGCGTATTATGAGCATCGCTCATGGCAGCACATTTACAGGAGGACCCAGGGGGCAGGGAGAGTCCCTGGCAGAGCATGTGCCCAGCACACATGGGGCCCTGCACTCGGCCACTGATACCATCATGGAGAACGGCAAACACGACCATGAGAGGAACTCCATGGAGGTGGGGTGGTCCTTTGAGAACACTATTTCACTCGCTCACAAAAGCAAGAAATGGGGCTGGGAGATGTCAGGCCTTGGGTGTGAAGTCAGACATTCCATTAAGAAATATATAAAAGGGAGCATTTGAGCAGAGCTGCCAATGTGTGGCCCCTGAGCTGACTCTGATACAGGCAGAAAGCCACCCGGCGGCTGAGTCACAGATACCCGCTTGTTTAAGTTTTCACCCATCGCCCACTTCTCGCCAGCAAACCCAAATGCTTCCCTGAGACAGAAGCACGGCACTGCTTCGTTTATTAGATGTTTTTTCTCACAGTGATGAATGTTCCAGAGGCCCTGGTTGCCTACCACTTTATGATAACCAGTATGGAACAAGTGAAGGGGGGGGTGGGGCGAACACTTGCCAAAGGAACAGAAGAGGTCAAGGTGGCTGGTCTCTGAGGCTGCCTGATGGCAGAAGGCTTCTGTAGGACCCGCACTGTGGCCCCTCCCCCAGGAAGCTCCTGGGGCCCCTCAACTGGCCATTCTCTCCACCCTGAGAAGCTATAAGCACAGAAGCCATATGGAGCAAAGAAGATTTTGCTCTGCATTATTACTGTCTTTGCTTTTCCATCATAAACTGGAAGCTCTACTTATTTAAGAAACTTTTTTTTTTTTGTCTTCCACCAGGGTCATCTTTGGGGCTCAGTGTCTGCATGATTCCACCATATCCAGAGGCCGTTTCCACGCAGAGGGCGAGAGATAAAGATAGACATACAGACAAGACAAAACTGCAGCACTGCTCAGCCACTCAGGAAGCTTCCCTCTGCAGGTGGGTCTGGGGCTTGAATCCAAGTCCTGTTAAGCTGTGCCTCCTCTACTGGGCGTTTGCAAATGCACACACGCAGCACACGCACACACTGACAGCAGGAGCCTATGGAGCTACCATCCAGAATCATGATGCAGACAAATGTTCAGATCCCTGCCACATTCCCTTCAGACTTTCACGTCAAACCCAGCAGAAGTCAGGCCCACTCTGTCTGCCACTGTGTCCCACTCATTCTCTTCATTCAAGCGCACCACATGCTTGGATGACCAGTTTCTTATTATATGCAGATTTCACTAGGCACCTGTGAAACACCCAGTGTCTCTGTTTTATTTATTACTTATTTATTTTTATTTTTTTGCCTCTGGGATTATCACTGGGACTCGCTGCCTGCACTGCGAAGCTATGGCTCCTGGAGGCCATTTTCCCCATTTTGTTGCCCTTGTCGCTAGTACTATTGTTGCCATTGCTGTTGTTGTTGTTGGATAGGACAGAGAGAAATGAAGAGAGGAGGGGAAGACGGGGGGGGGGGGAGAGAAAGACACTTGCAGACCTGCTTCACTGCCTGTGAAGCGACCCCCCCCCCCCCACAGGTGAGGAGCCGGGGGTTTCGAACAGGGATCCTTACATGGGTCCTTGTACTTTGCGCCACGTGCACTTAACCTGCTGCGCTACCACCCGGCCCCCGGTGTCTCTGTTTTATACAGATCTGAGATCTGCTGCACACGCCCTTTGCCAGCCCAGCCTTATCCAGTGTTGTGCTGGCGCGACACACCTGTTTCCATGCAGGTAACTAGCAGTGCAGCATCCTCACTGCTGCAAGTTTCCTTTGTCACAGTGAGTGTCAAATCCTTATCCTCTCCACTGAGGGGCATGCGGGCTGCTGTTCCTTTCCTGCCACTGCAGACAATGGCCCAGGAGGCCCCTGTGCAACTCTCAGAGACACAGCATGAAAGGGCAGGCAGATTACATTTACTGGTGCTTCTTCTCTCACGTTAAGCACTTTTCTCCCCAAGTATTTAGTTACCACTAGAGGTTCTTGGAATATTTGTCTCTTCGTATCATTACCCCTTTTTATTTAACTTTTCTCTCCTTCTATCACCAAGTATCATCTCTATTCCTAACAATCTTTTTTTTTTTTTGCCTTAAAAATGTCTGATATTCATGTTAACTGAGATAAGCCAGAAATAGAAGGATGAATATGGGATGATCTCACTCATAAGCAGAAGTTGAAAAACAAGATCAGAAGGGAAAACACTAAGCAGGACTTGGACTGGAGTTGGTGTATTGTAAAAGACTCTGGGGTGGGGGGGGGGAGGGTTCAGGTCCTGGAAACTGATTGCAGAGGACCTAGAGGGGGTTGAATTGTTATGTGGAAAGCTGGGAAATGTTACGCATGTACAAAATACTGTATATACTGTCAACTGCAAAACACTAATCCCCCAATAAACAAATTTAAAAAACATCTGATATTAATACAAAACACAAAGTAGAACTTGGACTGGGTTTGTACTGCACCAAAGCAAAGGACTGGGGGGGGGGGTGGTGGTGGTGGGTCTCAGGTCCGGGTGCAAGATTTCTGTTTACTTTCCCTTCTATTTGATCCAACTCTTTAATAATCTCCCTCTGCTCCACTACCAGACTTGGATCTGCATTCCATTTTTAAAAGATTGCTTTGATGAGTGAGAGTGAGAGCTCTACCAGAGGACTGCTGATGGGGCCAGGCATTGAACCTGGGCCCTTCAAGCCTCAGCCATAAAAGTCTGGTGTTCAACTGCTGGATATTTCTTCACCCCATATTCCATACTTACTGTTTAAGTAGTTGCGACATTAAAATACTTATTACATTATGGACTTGCATACTTTCAATTCTTAGTGAGAGCTTCTGACTTTATGACCCCCATTCCTTTCTTCATTTGCCTGATATCATCACTATGCCTAAGAATACTTTTAACATGTTCACAATTTCAGATAAAGAAATCTATGTACACATACATACACATACACGCACATACAGTTAGAGACAGAACCAGCGCATTATTCTGACACTGGTGATTAAATCCAGGACCTCACGCCTGCAAGTCTTCTGCTCTGCCTGCTGCGATGTCTTCCCTCTTTGAGAGGTTTGAATCTGGTTCCTCGGGATGTTACCCTGCACTAGGCCCCACAGGCTGTTCTGGCAGGTCCTGTCTTCTGGGTGACTCGGTGTCTAGGAGAAGGCGGCCTGCAGGCAGTTGTTGGCATTTGCAGCTCTTGGGGTTTGAGTGTCTGGCTCTTTCTGGCCCTGCTTTTATTCTCACTTCTCAGCTAATGTGCTGTTTCTGCAAGGCGTGTGCAGTTCCTAGCTGGACTCTGCACCTCATGGCTTCCTGCTTCCTTGCCATGTCCCTGGTAGGCGGGCGCGGTTGGGTGGGGCTTTACTGTCCTTGTCAACAGAAGGAGATGTCTGGCTTAGCACAGGGCTCCAGCTCCAGGCCCGGCCTTGCTGGAGTCCTGTCAGCTCCTTCTCCTGCTCCTGTTTGTATTCAGATACCCACCCACAAGGCATCTCTCTCCAAGTTACACTATTCTGCTTATGAATTTCCTGCCCTCACACTTTTCCCCCCTTTTCCCTTTTGAGCTTGGCTCTGTATTTGAGATGATTTTTTAGTGCAGAATTTGTGTGGATAGAGAGAAAAAGGCTTAGCTGACTCCCACCATTCTAAATGCTAATTAGACTGCAAGGCAAGAACTCGTGTCTGGTGAGCTTTTGTGAATGTGAAGGAGCAGGACAGAGGAACAGGAACGCCATGTGTCTATCTTGGCTCAAAAAATGCTTTCCGAGTGGCCAGGGTGATGGCTCAGGACTTGCTAGCTTGTGGTTCCCTGTTTAATCCTCAGCACTGTACTAACTCGGGCTCTGGCTCCTCTGCCCCCCCTACCCCCCCCCCCCCCCCGTGATACCAACACACATAAAATAGATACAGCTTGAAAAATATTTTTTATGAATAAATAAGAAAGAAAGAAAGAAAGAAAGAAAGAAAGAAAGAAAGAAAGAAAGAGGACAAAGGAAGACAACAAAGGAAGTCAGCGATCTGCATGATATGGGGAAGGGAAGGATAGCACTGGGAATATACAGAAAGCAAGGTGACTGACTAAAAGAAATGGACTTGGCCTTCGGAGCATTCCAGGGAAATTAAAATAAGAAACTCCACAGCCAGCCGCTCCACTTCTAGGTAAGGACCCGAAACATTCCACAACGTCTTTTGCAGAGGTGGATGTATCCACACTCACACAACAGCGTTATTGACAGGCCGAGAGTGAGACATCACCGCCATGCTCATGAAATGATGCAGGAGTGAGGAACAGAGTTCGACTCGCCTGTGTAAAGGTGGGTTTTGCCGCTGCAGCAATGCGGATGGACCCAGAGGGGGTTATGCCAAGGGAGAGAAAAATCAGATATGAAGAGACTGACAGGAGGGCTGGGAGAATATACTCTCTACCATGAGCAAGCACCTGGACTTGAGCCCCCGGCCACCACTCATTTCCCTTTCTGTTACACCCTATGTAAAATTAAAAATACAAACACTGCATAATTTCATTTGAATATTTTACACAAAGAAATAAAATCAATGAATGTAGCTAAAAAAAAAAATCCAGGGACTGGGTACAAGCTCAGCTGGTGTGAGGATCCGGGTCAAGACCCCCGACCCCATCTACAAATCTACATCAAACTCCATTGCTATTTTCTTTTCCTTTTTTTTTTTTTTTTTTTTTTGCCTCCATGGTTATTATCACTGGGGCTCAGTGCCTGCACTACGAATTCACTGCTCCTAGAGGCCATTTTTTTCTCATTTTGTTGCCCATTGTTGTATTTATTATTATTGTTGTCACTGCTGTTGGATAGGACAGAGAGAAATCGAGAGAGGAGAAGAAGACAGGGGGGGAAAGAAAGACAGACACCTGCGGACCTGCTTCACCGCTTGTGAAGCGACTCCCCTGTAGGTGGGGAGCCGGGGATTTGAACTGGGATCCTTATGTTGGTCCTTGCACTTTGCACCACGTGCACTTAACCCGCTGCACCACCACCCAGCCCCCTCCACTGCTATTTTCTCTGTGTGGAACTGAACTCTCTAAACCAAGAGTACCACGCACTCAATATAGCCTGACTTTCAAGAAAACAGGCCATGTCACACACACATTTCACATCACCTCATTTTGTACACTTAGATTACATGCACAGAAATGTCCATCCCAACAAGGTGAAACGAGGACGACCTTTTTTTTGGTATGTCTCTGGCACTGACTTTGCAGTATGACTTCACAGAAATACTCTTTGGCTACGTGCTTTATTCATTTTATAGTCTTGCCTCGTTTTGAGTAGAATCGTGTGAAAGTGTATGAATCACCTTAGGAAAGAGATGAACTTGGCGTAATGCAAACTTCTGGTGTCGGTAGCCGGGCACTGGCTCGCCAAGACTGAAGGCAGAGTCCAGGAGCCGCCATTCAGGCATCTGGAGGTTCATTTGGGGCAACTCATCTGGGATATGGCAGCTCTAAGCTACACAAATCCCGTAATACAACTTATGCCCCGCTCCGACAGTACTTGCTAAGCCTCAAGC
Organism: Erinaceus europaeus; assembly: GCF_950295315.1. Classification (NCBI taxonomy): domain Eukaryota; kingdom Metazoa; phylum Chordata; class Mammalia; order Eulipotyphla; family Erinaceidae; genus Erinaceus; species Erinaceus europaeus. The sequence goes on along the minus strand of NC_080180.1, from coordinate 54,757,434 downwards.
TTTAAGACATTCCAGGCTACAGGCACCTGCAGCGCTCAGGAGCTGGAAGTTGTGGCCCAAACATCTCCTGTCTACCGAGTGAGTATGTAAGCCAGGTGCCTTCGCCTCCCAGTCTGGGAAACCATGTGCTGGCGGGAGCAGCCCACACGGCGGCTCCAGGCTCCAGGCTCCAGCAAGCTCCATTCTCCCCGCCCCCCGCCCGCCCCGCGCTGAACTCGGCAAGGGCTCCACAGAGTGGACAGTTTCTGGGTAGCCCTGGCATTTCCACCTCGACGGTCTCCAGAATGTTGTCAGAGTGGCACTGAGCCAGGTGGCTGGAGCATGAGACAGAGAAGTCTCCCAGACAGTAATATTAAATAAGCAGCCACGCTCCCCAAATATTTTTATTTTATTTTATATTGACATTACTTAACATGTGTCTTCAAAGCTTACTGTCCCAAGAGCTCCATCTTTGGAACTGGTCACTAAGAATTACTCTTCTTTCTTTCTCTTTCTCTTTTTCTTCTCTTTCCTTCCTTCCTCTCTTTCTCCCTCCCTTCCTCCTTCCTTTCTTGGACAGGGGGCTTGGATATTCCCAATTCCACTACCCAGAAAATCCTTTCAGGCTATCTTTCTTTTCCTTAACTTGGGGGGTGGGGGGTGGAGAGGGAGAGAAAGGCCACTCCACTACCCTTTCAGACCCTCTGTGCTTATCCGCGGAGCTCCCAGTTGCCGCTGAACTTGAACTTAAGACTTTGAGCACAGTTTAATCGAGGCTCTACCAGGTGATGTGTCACCCAGCTCTGACTTTCACTTTTTGTCATTCATCTTTAGAAAAAGACTCATGGCACTGGGGAGGTTGCCCAGTGGTGGAGCACAGGACTTGCTTGCCAGAGCTCCAGGGTTCACTCCCTGGGCATACCATATGCTCTCTTACTCTCATTAAAAACAAAACAAACAGACATTACACTAAATGAAACAAGTCATCAAGTACTATATATACACAGCTAAGGGGTACCGACTGCAGCTAAACTCAGAAACAAAAGGAAGAATGGCTGTTACCAGGACCTTGGGACTTGAACAACACTACATATTACCTGACATTATTGGACTTCACAATTAAAAGTGGGTAGGATGGCAATTTTTATGTCATGGATATTTTGCCATAGTTAAAAATTTTAACAGAAAGAATCTTTGTAATTCATGGCCTAACCTGCAGTGCTTTCTTTGACATAGATTAAAAAAGAGAGAGAGAGACTCGTGTTTACTAATACAAGCTCTCCGAAAATTTTCAGCTTTTTCATTCCTTTTTAAAAATTTATAATAAATAAAACCTACTGGATTTCACAGCCTTTGAGTTGCTTTTCTAGTACAGAGATCTCCAAAACAAGATGAAGCCAGCTTTGCTCTCCTCCGTGCTGCCGTTTGCTTTTGTGTGCCTTGATGGGATTTTAGTCTTATGGTGTCAAAGCTTTTACTGAAGGCTGTGATAAATGCTTTTTGAGAGTGGGAAGAGTAAACATTCTTTAAGAAGTCCACAATTTGAAGCAGTCACTCAGAGACAGTCCTTCAAGGACCTTTCTATTGTAGTACTGGGACCCTGAGGGGGAGGGAAGACAGAGATATCTTTATTATTCCCTTCTTTCTCTCGAGAATCTACACTTAACAATTACAATCCTTTCACAATGACTGATTTTATAAATGCCAAAGCACAGGAGACTCTTAACTCCTCTACCTACGAGAGCCTAAGAAAAGGACACTGATAGCTGTTGACTTGGGCCCTTCTGTAACACTGCATCCAACTCAACCTCTGTCACCTGAACACCTCCAGGTGGGTAAGACACGACTTCCTTCCATAAAGGAACCACCAAAAGAGACCTCCAAAATAGTTCACATAAGTCTCTGGATTAAACAACGGGTGACGCTCATCCCTTTGATAGTCTGTGTCCTTATCCAAGTGATACAGTTCCACAGAGAAAAGTAAATCCACTGGATTTCACTGCCTTTCACTTGTGTTTTAAATACGGAGATCTATAAAACAAAGCAAATCTAGGCACATTTGGGGGCCCAAGCTCCTTGGAGTCTCAAGAGGTCCCTGAAATCTGAAGAACAGACCTCTTCACAAGCGAGCCTGCTGACACACTCTCATGCCCATAAAATGCCCGTAGGTGTGTACGTGCCTTAGACGGGTGTGCAGCTGCATGAGTCAGTCTAACCACGGACAGCTAAATAACAGGACTCACACACACACGGTCACTGATGATCGCCAGACATTGTGTCTGATACTACAAATAGCACCATTATGCTGGAATAAATTTAACATCTCGCTACATGGTCACTGTGACAGATGGCCCCTGTCTCAAGCTTGCTGTTTTCCTTAGAAATAAATAAATAAAACATCATGCAGAAACAGGGTTTTTTTTTTTGTGTGTGTGTGTGTTTTTCTTTGAAATCTTAATCAGAGGAAACGTCCTCAAATTGGACATTTAAATGATTGCAGCGTGTGGTTCTTTGCTTCTACTTCATCTTCTACTAGGTTTTCCCTTAACGGACACACCAGATAACATGTGTAGGAGGGTCTTTGCTGGTTGCAGGTTTGATATCTGTTCCTTTTGACCGTACATCGTTTGTGCACAGCCAGGGCAGAGCGCAGCCTCTGGGGTCTTGAAACCATGGAGGATGTCTGTGGCTTGTTTTTCAAGATCATGTGCCAGAGAGTGGCTCCTGTCTGGCCTCTGTGCTGTGACACTCCTCTTTCCTTATTACATGCTCAATCCTAGTCAGAGCTAGAAAGCTCAGGAAGCATTTGGTTTGCCACCTTTTCAAAGAACTGCCCTCGGATCTAAGGATCACAAGTCCCACTGGCTTTGCAGATGTTACACAGACCAAAGTAATATGTGACAATCTGAAAATCTAGAAGGGGCCTAACAGTTACATGGTGACCATAGTTTCCCCACGAATTCAAAGTTGAGTTCATTCTAAAGCACACTTTTGTGGTTTTGCTTTTTATATATTTTTAAAATGGCGGCACCATTTGGGTAGAAGGCCACATGATTTCAGGGGAGGAAAGGACACACACCTCCATAACTCACTACGAAAATGCACATTTTAGTGAGAGTTAAATTGGGGGTAACGACAATAACTCACATTACAAATGTGTCTGGGCATGACCAAACTGGGCTGAATGTCCTCGTGCCAGTTCCAATTCATCAAGCTAAGGAAAGTGGTTTCTAAGCCACTTTTCCTGGAGCCTCCGATTGTCCATGTGGGACACATCTGCATCTGAGATATGTGACTGTGTTTCTCCCACAAAAAATGAGCGGGGACACAATCAAATGCAAAGTACAAAGGAAGGAATAGCAGTTCAATGTCAGTGACTTCTACAGACAGAGGCACTTTGGTCAGTGACAAGTCTTCCACTACAGGGACACAGAGACCAGCCTGGGCATTCACAGGATGTTTTCAGACCTGGACACCTGAATGCTTCTGCTGTTTCACTGTCAGACACAGACCAGAGCACCATCCCACCACTGTTTGCATTCAATGCTGGGATTCATACCCAGGGCCTCATGCACACAAACCACGTGCTCCACCACTGAACCACCTTTCCAGCTTTGTGGGGAAAGAAATGTTGGTTAGAATGCACATTTTGCTCCAGAAGCATAGTCTCTGCTCCAAAGAGAGAAGCAGGATTTAGCCTTTCAGTAGACTAGATGGCAGCGACTTACTTATTCCACTGGGGTGGAGGGAGAAAAAGAAAGTAAGAACGTGTCTCTGGAAGTGGCATTCTAGGATCTGGATCTCGGTCTGGGAGCCTGCACACTAAACTGCTACATTAAAGTTAAAGGCCCCAGCAGGATGCCTGGACCCGTAAGAGCACTTAACGAGTGTAGGCCACATTAACACCTACCACCACAACCAACCGCTGTGCCCACAGGAAATAAAGGAAAGTACAAGATCCTCCGATCAAACTCAGGCTCACTCTGGAAGGCTATCAGTGCATATCTTAAATTTCTAGAAATGTAATGGTAGGCAGGCCACAGATGGTTTCTGAGGAGACAGACAACCTTCAGAGAGCTACTGCCATTGCTTTAAGCAGGGACATCTGGGGTTTATACTTAAAGGCATTGCTTAACTTCAATCAATCAACGGCCTTCATTTCCCTTTCTTATTAAGATGGTGCTCTAACAAGCTGAGAGTCTAATTTGACAGCCTGGGAGTTTCAAGAATGTGAGCAGCATTCAGGGCGGGATTTAGAAGTCTTGCTCCATGACTGCTTGGGTCAAAGGGGAGAGTAACCACTTGCCCCTGGTGCCGTAAGGAATTAGTGTTCATCTGCAACGTGGAGAGGCCTGTTCTTCCCGGATGGAGAACCACACAGAGCCTTGCTTTGTAAAGGGCCTTTGCTTTAGTTCAACCGTTCGTGCTGCTGAGTTCTGGAGGCCAGCTTGGGGGGGGGGGGCTCTCACCTGCAAAGGGGACTGCAGTGCAGTGTGAGCACGTGAGGGTTTGAACTTGAGCACCCGAGAATGACAGTGCTCACTTGACTCCTACCTGGAGAGCTGGAGAGTCTGGCTCATCTGGGGGAACAAGCCAACCTGGCAGACACTGCTGTCACAGCCAGGATTCGCTTCACAATTCAAGTTGGGCCTCACAAACATTTTGGGGCACCATACTGTGAGAGGAAGGCTGATTCTTTGGTTAAGTAAGATGAGAAAATCACTTATCTAAGAAAACCACAGTGTTCGATTAATTAGCTCGAGATTAGTGACGTGCCCTTTCTTATTACTGATTCTGAACAGCTGTCACAAAGCAGTGACACTGTGAACAGGGTCCGGGACACTGTCAACAACCCTATCATTCACGACAGAGTGAAGCCAGCCTGGTGCCACCAGGCCACTGCATGGCAGTGGTGAGAACCTGACACCTGCCCCACACTCCTGGGAGAGGACACGGACTCACTGCCTATTCAGGGGGAGCTGGGGGACCTTAGATGTCTGCCCCCCCTGGGAAAAATCCCTTGTCACTTGTTACAGGAGCTGTGGAGTGAGCACAGCTGACATTTCCTGACCTTCACTTCTCCTTTGAAATTCTGTGAACTTATGAACTTCCTCTAATCAGGACCCAGCGGCCATGACCCATGACGTGTCTCTTGAAAAACACACAAATGATCCTTTGGGTCTCTGTCCACAGCTCAGAAGCCATGGGAATTAAGGCCAATACTTCAAAGGTGGCAGGTCCCTGGGAGTCCTGAGCAGGAAGCCCCCAACTCCTTTGTCAAGTTCTATGCTAGGTATCCTGGTAAATAAATGGGAGGTGGGTATGGTATCCCCTCCCTCACTGAACCACCAGCACCGGGGGTGGGGTGGATATGGAAGCCAGTTGGCATCAGTGTTTTTCTGACAACAAACAAAAACAAAAAACAGGCAAAAGGGGGGGAAAAAAACCCCAATAAAACTCAGAAAGGCAAAGTCACTCTTCTACCAAGTACCATCTAAAACAGAAATTTTGATGAAGATTTTAAGGCCAAGGCTGGGGAGTTTGTCAGAAAAAAAGCTCTGGTTCCAGAAAGAGGAGACACAAAGGTGACACTGGAGGTGAAGGACTAGCTGCCATCAACCTCACCTCCAAGGAGATCAAAGTCTACACACGGATTTCAGTGTTTGTGCAGGGGAAGTGACATTTTAATGAGTGTGGTTATCTGGTGATACTGTCTGATTCTGGAAGAGAGAGAGGAGACTAGAGCTAGAATAGAGAAATATGAAAAAGTGAGAGTAAGCTAAGGGCAGTGGAGGGGGAAGGAGGAGGAAACATAATGAGGGGGAAAGAGGAAAAAAAAAGGACAAGTCATAGCCTTCTGCTCTGAAGGGTGAGCCCTTCTTTCTTCAGGTCCTTCATTCAAGAATTGTAGAGCTCCCCCACCCCCGACCCTTTCCCTGGTGCTGCAAACCTCCTGCCGGAATAAATCTAACATCTTGTGACATGGTCAGTGTACAGACAGCGCTTGCTATTTTTCCCCATTATATATAAATTATATATTTTACATGTGTTATATAACGTGTACATGTATTTCTTTACTTTTTTTTTTTTTTTCTGCCGGGGGAGAAGGGGAGGAGAGGAGAGACAAAGAGACCTGGCCCTGCTCAGCTCTGGCTTGTCATGGTGCTGGGGATGGAACCTGGGACTTCAGAGCCTCAGACATGAAAGTCATTTGCATAATCATTATGCAATCTCCCCAGCCATTTGAAGAGTTTCTTTCAAGCCTGTAATTTTCCTAAAACAAATACAACCTCCACAAACATACTCCACAGATCCATGTCGCCAGGACACCTTTCCAGTCCTGGCCCACTCTTCCAACCTTTTGGAAAAAGTTACTTCCCATGAAACATTTACACTTGTCACATTCACACTTATCAAGTATGTCATGGATTTTCTGCAGCTAAATGCACTGGTAAATCAATATTTGAAATTCAGGGGAAGAAAAAGGGGGGATTGGGGTGGGGAGAAGCCACCCCTGACTCTGACAGTAAGGGGAGTCAGGGAAGAGGAAGCAGTGTGCGGGTGCAGCCTCAGGAACAGAGAGGGACTTGGGGAAGGGGAAGCTTAATGCAGCTACACAGTTTACACAGAGCAGCAGCAGGAAACAAGGCTGAAACAGCTTTTCTTTCTTTCTTTTTTTTTTCTTCCAAATTAATTAGTTCATCAAGCATTCCCCCATGGCAGTGTGCTGGGGGCTGGCACAGCAGAGGTGAAACACGTGTTTAGGCTCCTGCTTGCTTGGGGACTCAAGAGTAGGAAGCCAACTTTGAAAAAAGCTAACCTGTGAATGGGATGGGGTGGAGGGCCCCTGCTAGGGCTAGTGGGTGGGGAGGTCCTGTCTGTGCTGAGACAAGAAGGGGAGAAAGAGCCATCCTCCTCCGCAGAGTCAAAGGCAAGAATCAAGGCCGGAGGGAAGGCTGGGGGTGGACGCAGGCACCAGAAGAGTTCCCTGTGGCTAACCAGAAGGCTGGGGGAGCCTTTGCAAAAAGGCATTGAACCCCACGCAGCTGAGCCCTGCCCCTGGGCGGACGCAGGTCGCATGGCTCCTCTTTCTGTGCAGCCCCAGGGAATGAGTTTGTCCTGGCCAATGCTCTAGGGATGGGCAAGCTCTGGGTCCCAGCAGAGGGCATTTCCTCACTGGGTCTATGGCCTCTGCTCTCACCACCATCCCACCCGCCTCCTGCCAGCTGTGAGCGCCATGGTTTACTCAGCTGTGCCTGGCACAGCACCTGAGGTGCTGCAGCTGCTCAAGTACTCTCTGCTGAGTGAAAGAACAGATGGGTACCAGGTACCACTTCCCTCAGGCTTCCAAAGTGGGTCAAAAGGAGGCGGGGCTTGTGGGGGCGGAGCTTGCGGGGTCAAGGAAGAATTAGAGTCTGCTTGCCACCCACAGAAATAACCAGCGCAGGGCAGTGACCAAAGGCTCAGAACTACAGAAACTGAGAGCTCACCCAAAGCTTTGTCCTGGGCTACTGTTTGAAACAATGTAAACATACTTTCAAAGACACTTTTAATTCCAAAAGCACTGACCAAGACTTAAAGTCTCACTGAACCTTCATTTCAGAAATTAAAATGAGAAAAAAGATAATAATTTGGAGAAATTTCATTACTGGCTTAAATGGGAATTTTAATATGTGTACTGAGTTGATAAGAAATTTGAATAGTTGCAGCGATCTGTAGCAATATATGATAAGCTGTTTCAAGGTAAAATTGAATAATTAATCATTTAATACTTATTTGAAAAGTTTTGAGTCTGTAATAAGAAAAGTTCTATTATTTAAAGCATGAGCTCATATCTTTGCCCTAATGTTTAATAAGAAGCCAGAGTGCTTTCCTGAATCATTCCTTTTCTCCTCACCTTCCACCAGCCCAAGGATAAGATCTTGAGGAGCTCTCAGATCCATTTCAGAGTTGGGACAAACACAGATGACTATCAATATCATTGTTTTAAATAGAGAAGGCCCTCAAATAGCACTGTTTTGTTCAGTGCCACTTCATTACAGCGACGGGGGAGAATCCCAGCCTAGGATGAACGAAATGGTATTAGTGTAAGACCCACATTCCTTCTGGGCCATTCCACCTGGTCGCAGTTCTCAGGGGGTCAGGAAACAGCTCCGCCCTCATGCCTTGCCACGCGTGAGGCCCTGGGTTTGACTCCAGGTACCACATGGGAGCACGGTGGGCGGCAGCAAATGGGCTTGTATGCATAGTGGAGCGCTGTTTTGGTCTCTCCCCTCATCCTAAGTATAAAGAATAAAGAGCCGGGGAAGCTGATGGGCAAGTACATCCAGGAACCCGGCGTCTCACCTGCAGAAGCTCTAATACCTGCATCTGACCTCTAAGGTGATTCAGCCTTCTCACACTTAGAGGCACTAGACAGTACTTTAGCACTATGCTTGGGGATCATTTTAAATCATGACGCCAGCAGCAAAAAAGCACATAAGTGCAAAAATATATATATGGCAATGAACAGTCTTTGAAAGGATGCTTGTTCTCAGGATGAGAGCTGCAATCAGAAGACAGAGGCTCGCGGCCGCTTTGCCAAGGTCTGCCCACGACTTGAAGATCACAAGAGGGGAGCAACTGGTGGGCTCAGCGACAGACCTGCAATCAGTGAGGATGGATTTTGCCACAGACTGTGGGTGAGCACAGTGTCCCTGTGAGGCAGGCTGACATGTGCCCCAAGATGGACAGATCCTGAAGACAGCGCGTTAAGTGAATGTGCCAGACGCCACAGGGCACGTGTTTTATGATGCTGCTTACATGAAATATCTGAGGCCGGGCGGTGGCACATCTGGGTGAGCACATGTCACATGAAATATTTAGGGACATTCATAGAGAAGACATTATTGGGCAAGGGAGAATGTAAAGTTATGATGAACAGTTTTTCTTTTTTCGATACTAGGGTTATCACTAGGGCTTGGTGCCTATACAATTCTACTGTTTCCAGGGGCATTTTTTATTTGATAGAGGGGGAGAGAGAGTGAGAAGAAGAAAGAGAAAAATAGGAGGAGGAGGGGGGGGGAGGAGGAGGAGGGGGAGGAGGAGGAGGAAGAGGAGGAGGAAGGGAGACACCGGAAGTACTGCTCTACTGCTTCTGAAGCTTCACCCCTGCAGGTAGGGTCCGGGGGCTTGAACGCCCGCTGTCCTGTATGGTAGCATGTGAGGTCTGCCAGCTGAGCCACCACCTGGTCACTCAGTGGGCTCTGAATTCCTGTCTGGGAGGATCAAAGGGTCCTGGAGGTGGCTCGTCACCATGTCTGCAAACTCACAAAAAATGTGAGTGTAACTAAAGCCACTGATCTGGATCATTAAAATGATTAGAACGGAACCGTTTACGTTGCATGTGCTTTGTGCTATGATTCACTAAATGTAATAAACAATATTAAATGGACCATGTTACTCTTCTGTTAAGATGAAATCCAATGCAGACACAGTAGTATATCCCTGTCTACCCAGCTCCTTAATACGTTTTTTTTAAGATAAAAAAATGTTATCTGGGGAGTCGGGCTGTAGCGCAGCGGGTTAAGCGCAGGTGGTGCAAAGCACAAGGACCGGCGTAAGGATCCCGGTTCGAACCCCGGCTCCCCACCTACAGGGGAGTCGCTTCACAGGCGGTGAAGCAGGTCTGCAGGTGTCTATCTTTATCTCCTCCTCTCTGTCTTCCCCTTCTGTCTCCATTTATCTCTGTCCTATCCAACAACAACAACAACAATAATAACTACAACAATAAAACAACAAGGGCAACAAAAGGGAATAAATAAATAAAATAAATATTTTAAAAAAATGTTATCTTTATTTACTAGATAGAGACAGCCAGAATCAAGAGGGAAGGAGGTGAGAGAGGAGAGAGACAGAGAGACACCTACAGCTCTGTTTCACCACTTGCAAAGTTTTCCACCTGCAGGTGGGGACTGGGGGCTCAAACACGAGTCCTTCCACATTGTAACATGTGCTCAACCAGGTGCGCCGCCACCCAGTCCCAATAAGGTTGGTTTTTGTTGTTGTTGTTTTTTGTTTAATTTTGGTGTACAGACCATATTTTAAAACAGCCTTACTATTAGTTAATACTAACTTACTTCTGAGGAAAACAAGTGCATTGAAGTGTGTGTGTGTGTGTGTGTGTGTGTGTGTGTGTGTTATTGGGCCTTGCTTCATGCTTTGAGTGAAAATTTACTCATTACTGGAACTGTGTATTTGGACTAATTGCCAAAGGAAGGGTCACTTCGCACTCCATCAGCTCATGCTCCTAATTCATCTCTGGAATGAAACGGTCTCAGAGACATGCCCTACCCTGGGCGATGTGGCGCTTGTGGGAAGTGACGACTGGTACAGTGTGGGCATCCTGGCACAAAGGGCTTTCTCTCCATCTGCTGCTATGCCTTTCTTTCTTTTACCTCCCATCTATTTCTCAATGGCTCCTTCCCTTAGCTGAAAACCCCTATTTTCTTATCTCTAGAGAGAGCCACCTGTTCAGAGTATGGCTGTGGTGACAATCATAATTCACTAGCTCATTTTTATTTCAAGTATCTTGACCCAACAGTCACAAAGTGCAGGGTGCTACCATGGAATGCATGCAGAGCTGAGATGGGAATGTAGCGTGGGGAGGGGCACATGGGCACAGGCAAATGGTCCATCACTTCTCTGATCTTTTAAAAGGCATCATGCAACTAAAATACATTTTCCTATGGAATAACACCTTGACTTATTTTATGGGTGTAAAGAGGGGCGATCACGGTTGTCATAAAGACACATAGAGCAGATGCCTCTGGCTAACAAAACAACCATTATATGAATTCTAGAGAAAACGGACACTTACACACCCACATTCATATTTCCTAGAAATCAGATGATCTTCCCAACTGGAACAGATACCCAAAGAGACTATCTTTTATTAATTGTAACTTCACACCAGTCAAGTTTTTGAAGCCAGCTGGATCATCTATCTTTTGGGACAGTTATCACATATTACAATGTGAGATTTATATATATGGACTTATATATACTCAGAAATATGCATGATAAATTTGTGAGAAGTGACTTCTAAGTTCTCAGATGTTAGATTTTTTTTTTTTACTCTTTAAAATTGCTAGCTATCAGTGAATCCTTTCACAAATGTATATCTGTTTAGCATTCATTAAAAAGCATAACAAATAACTCTGGCATTTATTTTCTGAAGGCTAATTAATAGGTACTTACTCATTAAAGACTAGGTCTGGCGCAAAATAGAGAAATTGGCTGTTCGTATGTTTGTACGATCTCCAGCTCAAGGCAAATGATGATAGACACATCCAAGAATACTGGATTAGCGTAATTTGGTCCTCAAGAGGCAAGTTTTTAAATCCTGAAGAACAGAACAATTAATTACAGACACACACTTAGCATTCAAGTACATTCCAGGAAGAAGCTTCTTAAGTCAGCACTGAACAGCCAGCCACCTTCCTCAGACTCTCATCAATTCACAGTCATTTACGGGCCATGCACCGTGGGTCTGGCCCTGCCCATCACATCATTCCAATTTCACCCCAAATTCTCAAATTCAATGAGGGAGAAGAGCCATGACCAATACAACTAGCCGCATCCTACTCACAACTGATCACATTAACATACTGGGTAACCTAACTACTGTTAACACCTGCGATGATGGCAGGAGATAGTCCATGCATAGGTTGAAACAGTGGCCCTTGCTCTCCAGTGGGCTGGGATGATACCAGATTTCTACAGCGTTTTGATGCAGAATAAACAGCCTTGACAGCTGGCCTCCCCCTTTCTTGGGCCTCAAGTCCCTCTAGTGTCCCTTCTGTTTTCCTCTAGACTGGCATCTGAACCTTCTTCCCTTAGCAGTGGGTGTCACCTCCATGGATAACTAACAGAACTGCTTCAGAGCACTGAATGTGAGATTGATGCTAAGAGATGTTTCTATACATTACTAGGGGCCTCGTTAAATAAAAATCCTACTGTAGAAAAAATAACTAGAAGTTTCCAGGACAATTTAAAGGTGGCCTTCCAGAATTTTGTGCACTTTGCTGGCTGAGCCATGGCTTGCTGGGCCTACGCTTAGATTGACGTGCTTCCAGCTGCTGGCTGTGGACTCACTCTGTGCTTCCACAAACAGCGTGTATGTTTTCCTTATTAGAATGTCAGGTCGTCATCTCCCACACCCACAACCACCATTCAAAATGGGTAATTACTGTAACAGTGGAACTGACTCAATCCTAACTTCTCTCAGCTCTCTTTTACAGAGGTGATGAATCCGGTATCTTTTTAAAAATATGCCATGTCAGGATCTGACAGACAGTCCCAAGGGTGCTGGGGGTAGGGTGCTAAGCACCACCCTGTCTAGGTCTAGGTCAGGATGCAGGCTGTGCAAGGAGAGGATGTCTCACCTGGAAGTACCTTTGCCCACTTCACCACCTGGATCATCTGCTTGCCCGCCAGGCGGTTCAGAGTGGAAAGTAGGTTTTCAGCAGTGTCTGGTTTTGTGCTGTCATAGCCTGCATACACGATTTCCGGTTCGATGTTTTCCAGAATCATAGCAGGGGACGGAGTAAGTGCTCGGGAGATGGCTGAGAGCTGAGGGACCAGGGCTGTGTTGACCGAGGGCTCCTTCGCTGGGGCAATGTACGTGGTCCCTTCCTCGGGACTCTGGGGGGGCGGTGGGGGAGGGGGCTGCTGCTGCTGGGATGGCTCCTCATGAACCCCTTTCAACTTGCCCAACTTCTTGGACTTTCGGGCTGTGACAAAAAAAAAAAAAGACAACAAGGGTCAATGCAGATTAAGTGTGAGATGAATTACAATCTCATAGACTTCGATTGTTTCTTTCTAATGAAGTCTAATTGCACATTCTAATGAAGTCTTTTTATCTATAAATCAAACAGTGCTTTATTATTACAATACCTTTATAGAGGACGCATGAGAGCCACACAACAGCTTCTGAATGAACCATTATAATCCTCTCTCTCTCTTTCTCTGCGCCACCAGGTTTATCAGTGGGGCTTACGTGGCTCCACTATTTCCGGCAGCCATCTTTCTTTCCTCCCTCTTGTTTTGATAGTGGGAGGCAGAGAGAGAGAGAGAGATAAAAAGGAGAGATACCTGCAGCACTGCTCCACTGCTTGTGAAGTTTCCTCTCTGCAGGTAGGGACTGGAGACTTGAATCAGCATTCTCACACATGGTTAATTTAATATCTGTGCTCTACTGAGTGAGTCACCACCTGACCCCACAAATGTAAATATTTAAGTTGTATCAATACATCGACGGGAAAAAAATTACTGACTTTCCTAGACCTAATATGTCACTGATCAGTTTTTGATCATTTTAAACTTGTTAATGTTATGCATACGGCATGACTTATCCTCTGTCTTATTACATTGATAGGAAAAGTATCTTATCAACCAGCAGGCATTGTCCCTTATGGAAATTAATCAACTTAAGTATTTTTTAACATTTTTTTTAAAAATCAGAACACTGCTCAGCTCTGTCCTATGGTGGGACTAAGGACTGAACCTGGGCCTTCAAACCCCAGGACTGTTGAGTAAGCCATGGTGTTCTCCTACACAATCCCCACCACCCCAGGCCTTAATTGAGTAATTCACAAGTAGCTACTGCTAGGATTCTTGTTGTGTAATGAGCAACCTGAGACCAGGAAGATTCAATGTGCTTTCATGCAATACATTGGTTTTTATAATCAGAACTTAATGGTTTTGACTTTTTTTTTTTTTTAGTTAACTTGTGTAGGCTTTATAATTTAAGCTTTGTGCATTATTTCCAGATTCTGTCCTCCATTTGTGAAATGCTTTTGTGTGTGTGTATTTGCTTATATGCTTCAGTTATGATAACTTAGGATAAGCAGACACCCACCATAGAATAACAGACATTATCTTTATTCTTTAACTTGACTATAGATGTGCAGACACAACCCTTGGAAGGGTGCTTAACTGTGGAACAGATCAATTTTAGAAATGTCAACCCTGAAATGAGATGGTGTAACAGATCAATGATGATTAACTTGATTAGTGAGATCTTAATCACAGTGCTAGAAGTAAAGTTATAGAAATTTGAGCCTCAGATGACCAGATTCATCATGGATTCACTACTTCCAGGAATTTGATGAATTCTGGACTGAACTTAGCAAGAACATACTGAGCACCTGTTGTGATCTGAAAAATCTAACAATCAGAACACAAAGATAAAATATTCTGCTTTAGGTGTTTTAGTTCTGGTCTTATGTAAAATAAAACTTTCGCAAATTAAATGAAAGCACTCCTTACAATTCAGTATTAACAGATCATGAGTTCAGATGTTTGATAACTTCCTATCATGAGCTTGCCTTAGACCTCATCTAGACCCACTAAGCAAACATTCAGTCAGATCTTCAGTGAGTAAATAACTGATTTTTATTTAAATCTGTCAGGTTGCATTTCCTTTTCTAAGACACAGTGGCTTAACTTTTAAAAAAATATCATACACAGCATTTTTAAAAACACGTATTTTTTTTTTTTTAGCAAGTGGTAATTATTTCATGTAATCTTTTCCACAATCATTTAAGGAAATAAGGGAGAAAAATTACTTTCTAGTTCCTACTGGCTGGTCCGGTGCTTCCCCCCTTTGTGTTCCTGCTTGTTTATTAGATCACATGATCCTAAAAGGGCTTTTTATATGAGCTGAAAAGTGTTTGTTGAGCATGCATTTGGTTAGCCCAATACTAGGTGTTTAATTAGTATGTACATAGTGATTGATTGGATTTTCTGTAATTTCAGTTCAATGTGTTATCTGGCCTATTTTTACATGAATGTTTTATTTTTCAATTTTTTAAATAAAATAAATAAATAAATAAAAAGATTCAATGTGCTGCCCAAGATCACATAAGCAGTACGAGGGAAAGAGGTAAGTGTTCAAAGGAAGGATGACTTACTTCATGTATCAACAGCAGCCTATGGTTCAAGGAAATCATACATGAGCCAAGAACTCCCACCTACCATCCACCTGAGAACGCCTGACAAGAGCCAAGTAGCCTCTTGAGCTCAGTGGCTACATGCTGCCTTGGCTTCCTCTAATGAGGTCTCCAGCCCTCTTACTAGTTCATTTTTGGGGCTGCTGCCCCCCATCTGCTGACGTTAGGCAGTTATTTTGTTGCAGACGCCACTGTACTGTGAGCTGCTGGGACACAAAGCCCAGCTGAGCCTCTCCCACAGTCTCCATGTCACCTGGGTAAATGCTACCTCTAGAGAAAGTGATTCGCGTATTTCCACTGAACTTCGGAGACAGCAATGAAACCCAAAGTGTGATAACAAGTGGGGAGACATCAGGTATCTGGATGATTTCACACTGGACAACTAACTAACTAGTAAGGACACAGGCCGTAACGCTATTAAAAAAAACACACACACACACCAACCCATAGACTTTCACAGTCTTTAAGTATCTGTCCCACTCTGTATTTTAAAATAAGACACATATTATATAATGTAATATTAAAAAAAATCACAGCACTAACTAAGGACCCCATTTTGAAGTCTTAGGAAAGTACAGATAAGTGGTCATGTGTTCTGACTTATCCAAGAACAGCCCGAGACTAAGCCTGTTTTCTCAGCATGATGACCTTTACACCCAAAGCGCTATCTTTTGGACAATAATGCAGATATCTTAACTAAAGTCAAAGAATTAGGACTGAGTTTAATAGCAGTTGCTTGTAGAATGGAGGACTGGGCAGTAGATGGCTAGATGGACCAATGCTCGAGAGGCTGGAGGACTCTGTCAGAGAGAGCTCAGTGTTCAGTGTAGAGGTGTGGTGAGAACCTACTTCTTCAGGTTCACTTTAAGATTTTAACTTTTAACAACGACATCAATAACCACAACAATGTTAAACAAGGGCAACAAAAGGGAAAAAAAAAAGCAAAAAAAACCCACCCAACAATGACATCAATAACCACAACAATGTTAAACAACAATGGCAACAAAAGAGGAAATTAAAAAAAGATTTTAACTTTTATTGAAAAATAGATTCAAAAATTTCCTAAAGAACCAGACACCATCTACTTACTTGCAAATACACGTGAGGAACTTACAGAACACACCAACTTAACATAGGAGAATTATAAAATGACCATTCACATGTATAATTGTAGTCATCAGTATTTACCATGGTGACCACAGAGAAAACAATTCAGTGAAAAGACAAACCAGATCCACAACAGGGCTGGGGAGACATCATAAAGCTTATGAGAAAAAAAAATGTGTTCATGCTGAAGGCTCCTACGTCCTAGGTTCAATCCCCAGCACCACACAGAAGCCAGAGCTCAGCAGTGCTGTGGTGCTTCTTGCCCTCTGTATCTTTCACTGAAATGAAGTATTTTTAAAAAGACCCATGAGAGGTCCCTTTAGTGTTGAAACTGGGCATAAGAGGCAAAAGAGATTCGATTAAAATTGGCAAGACAGTGAAAAAAATCCACTCAATTTCAAGGAATTCAATTCCTTTAAAAACTGTCACAATTAAATTGTAGTCATTCCAGGGAATTAAAAATTTTAAAATATAAACTGTGGGGCCAAGCAGTGGCACACCTGGCTAAGTGCATGTGTTACCAAGCACAAGGACCCAGGTTCAAGCCTCCAGTTCCCACCTTGGGGGGGGGGGAGCTTCATGAAAGGTGAAGTAGTGCTGCAGGTCTCTCTCTCCTCTCTCTCTCTCTCTCTCTCCCTCCCTCCCTCCCTTTCTCCCTTCCTCCCTCCATCCCTCCCCTTCTCCACCCTATTTCACTCTCAATTTCTCTGTGTCTTATCAAATAATAAAAAAAAAAAACCCCAAGACCCTCCTCTCTCCATTTCTCTCTGTCCTAACCAACAATGACAACAACAATAATAACTACAACAATAAAAAAAAAAAACCCAAGAATTTCATCTTCAATAAAAGGATGGAGGCAGGAAATTTTGATTTTTTTTTTTTTTACTTGTTTGACTGAAAACCAGGTGCACTGTAGTCAAGTTGATCTATGGGGACACAAGTGGCGCAGAGTCCCACCCTGAAGTGCTGAGTTGAAAGGAACTGAATGAGTTACTGAAAAAAAGTGGCCAGCAAAGAACCTCAAAAACTAGGCAAAAAGCAGAGGAGGCAAAAAGCAAATACTTGTAAAACTCAAATGCTGGTCAACTGAAGACTCTATATGGGGTTGAGAAAATCCTCAAGGATATTATATTCAAGGGTCATTTGGGGCTCAGATGCCTGCAGTGGCCTCTGTGCCACACAGACACTTATGCAAGCCACAGTGGGTTCATCTGATAAACGGGCACACTGGTCCCTGCCTTTCCTCTCTTGCAGAGGCCGATGCGGATGACAACAAAGGATGTTCAGAACGAGCACTGATATCCCAAATAACACTTCAGTTTTTCTTCCATTCTTTCCTATAGCATTTCAAGCACTAAAAATACTCCAGTTCACTAAGATGCCCTCCTTTTAAAAAAATAATTATTTATTTATTCCCTTTTGTTACCCTTGTTGTTTTATCGTTATAGTTATTACTGATGTCATTGTTGTTGGATAGGACAGAGAGAAATGGAGAGAGGAGGGGAAGACAGAGAGAGAGACAGACACCTGGAGACCTGCTTCACTATTTGTGAAGCAACTTCCCTGCAGGTGGGGAGCTGGGGGTTTGAACCAGGATCCTTCGGCTGGTCCTTAAGCTTTGCTTTTTTTTTGTTTGTTTGTTTGTTTGTTTTTATTGCCTCCAGGGTTACTGCTGGGGCTTGGTGCCTGCACTATGAATCCACTGCTCCTGGAGGCCATTTTCCCCATTTTGTTGCCCTTGTTATCATTATTATTGTTGTTACTGCTGTTGTTGTTGGATAGGATAGAGAAATCAAGAGAGGAAGTGAAGACAGACAGAGGGAACTATAGACATCTGCAGATCTACTTCACCGCTTGTGAAGCAACCCCCCACCCCCCTGCAGGTGGGGAGCCAGAGGCTTGAACCAGGATCCTTACACTGGTCCTTAAACTTTGAGCCAAGTGCTGTTAATCTGCTGTGCTACCGCCCCGCCCCAAGATGCCCTCCTTTTTTTTATAAAACAACTGTTCATAATAACTTCAATTTGACAGGCTAGAAATAGCTCAGAATGATAGTTCCAATTTTTATTAAAAGTGATATTTGCTTGCAAATTAATTATAAAATTCCTATTTGCTTGAGGCCTTGGGTCTATAAGGCTGTGTTTATTTTCAAGACTGATTTAAAGTCAGTGTTATGAAGTGTCACAAAAGAAAGTGCCTGATATTTTCTCTAGTGCTTCTTTGCAAATCTGTGGCCTGTGGCACAACTTACTGACCGACCTTTGTGACTTCACGTTTAGTGTGTCAGCTACATTTAAGTTGACACCGAGCTTTGGGAGTGTATTTGGGATATATTTACAATTGAGTAATGATTGCCTTTTACTTAAATAGCTCAGGGTAATAAGCATTTTCAGTGTGTAGTTCCTCCAGTTGAGTATATTCACCCAGTCAGTGCCTTTTCTATAAGCACAGAGTTACACAGAGTTGTGCTTCTATCATTCCAAGTTACCCTCTCAAAATGCTTGAAAACCTTACAACATTCTTCAGCTATGTGCTGTAGCTTACAACAAATGCTCCTGAAAGCTGGTAGGGATATCTTTACTAGGACTCTGACATCACTTTCAGTCATGCTTACGAGTACCCAGTAAACTGCTGACTGCATTTCAAATTCAACTTTAGTTTATTTATTGAGTCAGAGCAGTGCTTAGCTCTGGCTGTTGGTGGTGCCAGGAACTGAACGGAGGCCTCTTGCATGCAAGGCCTGTGTGCCACACTGTGCATCTCCCCAGACGACAAACAGATTTTAACAAGTCTTCATATAGGCTGCAGCCAGGCTATTATATGCCGCATGTCAAGTATTTATCTACTTCCACATACAGAATACAGGCCGCTTTATGAGGTTAAGTTCTCTTCATGGCTATATGACTCCGTTTACAATTCCAGGTATACAACTTGTAACTCTTACAATGCTGCATCTAAAATAACAACAGGTGACGTATATTAAGCAGGCGTGCCCATGCCCCACACCCCGTGCCAGGCTGTGCGGTTTCTGCTTTGCAGGTGCAGACAATGAGGCAGAATGCAGACACTGGAGGCTGACTTCAAGGCTACAGAGCCAGCAAAGACTGGCATAGGTTCTGGCTGTAGCCATGACATGTAACCACACTCTGTGACATGAAGTCTCTCTTCTCAAATTTATTTATTTTTATTTATAAAAAGGAAACACTGACAAAACCATAGGATAAGAGGGGTACAACTCCACACAGTTCCCACCACTAGAACTCTGTATCCCATCCTCTCCTTTGATAGCTTTCCTATTCTTTATCTCTCTGGGAGTATGGACCCAGGGTCATTGTGGGCTGCAGAAAGTGGAAGGTCTGGCTTCTGTAATTGTTTCCCCGTTGAACATGGGCATTGACAGGTTGATCCATACTCCCAGCCTACCTCTCTCTTTTGGGCAGGGTTCTGGGGAATTAAGAGTTCCAGGACACATTGGTGGGGTCATCTGTCCAGGGAAGTCTGGTTGGCATCATGTTAGCATCTAGAACCTGGTGGCTGAAAAAAAGAGTTAACATACAAAGCCAAACAAACTGTTGACCAATCATGAACCTAAAGGCTGGAATAGTGCAGATGAAGAGTTGGGGGGGGGGGAGTCTCTGTTTTGTAGATAGCTAGTAGGCATATTTTAGTTATATTCCAAAGGGCCTGTACTAGTTTTTTTTCTTATAAAATATTTTATTTTATTTATTTATTCCCTTTTGTTGCCCTTGTTGTTTTATTGTAATTATTATTGTTGTTGTTGATGATTTTGTCGGTGTTGTTGGACAGGACAGAGAGAAATGGAGAGACGAGGGTAAGACAGAGAAGGGGAGAGAAAGATAAACACCTGCAGACCTGGTTCACCACCTGTGAAGCAACTCCCCTGTAGGTGGGGAGCCGGGGGCTCGAACCCGGATCCTTACGCCGGTCCTTGCGCTTTGTGCCATGTGCGCTTAACCCGCTGCGCTACCACCCGACTCCCCAGTTTGTTTTTTTTTTACCCTAAGGCTGAAATCTGATATGCAGGTGGATCCAAGTTATTGTCTGGGGAGATGATGTCATGGCTGGTAAAAAGACCAGAAAGCTGGATCAGGGAAGAGAGGAGCTCCCTAATATGGGAAAGTTGTATAAATATTGTTGACTGTAAACCCTATCAATTTGATGTGATCTGGGGCTTAGGAGCCTATGTGACCTCTGCATCCCTGTAGATCTGAGCTCACATTCTGTGGTCATAAGTAGGAACATTCCAAGCTGCCCCAATATCAGGACCCATCTTCCTCAGGTGTAGCATAGAGTATGTTGTCCATCCCCCCTTTGGAGGATGGAACATTCTCTAGCATTGTTGATCCAAGTTGAGGGCAAGGCCCTATGGGGGCCTACAAAGGGGTTTGTTTTGTTGTTCCTGATAGAGATGACTAGTAACAATGGAGAGAGGGATTTATTTGAGGTCTAGGCCCATCATGTCTGTTTGGAAGTCTCAGGACTCCTCAACCCTTCCTCTTATACTATAAGCTTTAGGTCTAAGCGCATAGTTAAGATGTTTGCAGAGACTTCCCTTTGGTTGGCTTTACCTCCTGAGGTGGATCTGATCTGCCCTGTATCCTGTAGATGACCACCTTGTGTGGGAGAGTGGGGACTGGCTAGGAATCCCATCCTACTGAGCAGTGATGGGACAGGGTTTTTATTTTATCTCCATCATCTTCTAAACTGCATTCAATGAAAAACTCTTCAGTAGCAGAAAATAGATAACCAGAACTGCAATTTTATTTATTTATTTTTATCCTCTTTTGGAGTAGACTAAAGTACTTCTATCTATAGAGAAGTATGGAACTTTTTCAATCACAACATTTCACTGGAAAGACTTAAAGTGAGAATTCTGTCATTTCAGAAAATGCTTCAAATGCCATGTCTAGAAATGTTCAGTCTTGGCAGTAAATATTAGAGAGGATCTGTTGAGGTTATATGAAAACATGTCTTTTTCTGTTCACAGGCCAAATGCAATTACCAGTGAAACCCACAGGACAAGAATAGAACCTCCACTTGGAAAGATAGTAACAGACTGTGGGTATGGATTGACCTGCCAATGCCTGTGTCCAGTGAAGAAGCAATTACACAAGCCGGACCATAAAGAATTCTGGTGTAGGGGCTGGGTGGGGGCACACCAGGTTAAGAGCACATAGTACTAAGTGCAAGGGCCCACACAAGGATCAGGGTTCAAGCTCCTGGCTCCCCACCTACAGGGAGTATGCTTCATGACTGGCAAAGCAGGTCTGCAGGTGTCTATCTTCCTCTCTCCCTCTTTATCTCCCCCTCCTCTCTCAATTTCTCTCTGTTCTATGCAAGAAAATAGAACAATGGCCGCCAGGAGCAGCAGACCTGTAGTGTTGGCACTGAGCCCCAGCAATAACCCTGGATGAAAAAAAGGGAAGGAAAAGAAAAAATAATTTTGGTCCATACTTCCAAAGGGGTAAATGTTAGGGGAAGACTTGTACAGAGGACTTTGAATTCCAATTCCATCAAGGCCCAGAGAGAGAGAGAGGGGGGAGAGAGAGAGAGAGAGAGAGAGAGAGAGAGGGAGAGGGAGAGAGAGAGAGAGAGATGGAGGACATGAAAAGGAAGTACACTCAGAAGTGACAGGTGCGACTTAGAAAGAGAAGGAAGGACCATAAAAATGGGCAAATATATAGAAATATAGAGATGGGGGTCGGGCAGTAGCGCAGCGGGTTAAGAACATGTGGCGCAAAACGAAAGGACCGGCGTAAGGATCCCGGTTTGAGCTCCCGGCTCCCCACCTGCAGGGGAGTCGCTTCACAAGCAGTGAAGCAGGTCTGCAGGTGTCTGTCTTTCTCTCCCTGTCTTCCCTTCCTCTCTCCATTTTTTTCTGTCCTATCCAACAATGAATGACATCAACAACAATAATAACCACAACAAGGCTACAACAACAAGGGCAACAAAAGGGGGGGAGAAAGAAATATAGAGATAGAAATAATAGTCAACCCACATCTGTGACCTTGGGAGAACTGACACAGTTTCCAATGGAGGGAATGAGGACACAGAACTCTGGTGGTGGGAAAGGTGTGGAGTTCTATTATTTTCTAAATCAATATAAAACCACTAATCATTTTTCACTTGTAGAAACAGCACCTCCATCTTTCTGCAACAGATGATTTCTCTTGCTCCTTCAGCTGATCATACCTGCTTTCCCATTCTCCTCATTTACATTTGTTTTGACTTTCTACTTCTGGGAAGGAATATTCCAAGAGTTGAGGAGACAGTAAAGTACTTGTGTGTCATAGAATCAAAGGCTAGGACACCTTCCTGCAGGGCTAGCTGGCTGTGCAGCAAGACCTAGTGTGTGCTGCAAGGAGAAAGAACGTCTTGATAGTTCTGGAATTGAATAAGACAAACAGAAGTGGCTGAGAACTTGTGGGCATATTGCTTTATCAATAAAGTGATCAGCTTCTCAACTAAGAAGAAGTGAGTGTCATTTCAAGCCTTTATAAATATTCTATGAAATTGCAAACACTCTCAGGTTAGTGAATATAATTTAATACCTTAGAGATCATTGCCAATTACAATAGTGTGGAAAACATGACAAGGTAAACTCAGCCAACCACTGACCACTTAGAAGCCATTTCAGACTGCACCTCTATCTCTCTCTCTCTCTCTCTCTCACACACACACACACACACACACACACACACACACACACACACACACACACACACACACCAGTATCTGCAAGGTGATGCATTAGCTTATATAGGTATGTATACTTGTTTCAAAGGGCTGTTTTATACACCTTGAATACATCCAATTCCCTTCACTTTGTCCTATTATCTTTTTACATTGTAACATAGCACTCCATTGAGTATACACACTGTAACAGAGTGACTGTTTCACGGCATTTATAGTCTCTAGAACAATATAGCCTCCACCTCACCCCTGCAACATGTAGCAGTTTTTTCTTCTTTTCCTGCAGAGCTGGGGTCTCACACATGACTGATACAGCTCTGGTCTATGCTCTCCCCATCAGACAGATGCCACAGCACTGGAGCTTACTTTAGTGCCACGGCACCTCCCATGTGGTGCCCAGGCTTAGACCTGGGCTGTGTGCCTAGCAACAAAGATGCCCTGCCAGATGAGCTCTTTGCTCCCCCTTTTTTCTGTCACACTCAGGAGTATGTGTTCCCTTGAGCATGTGTGTGTGTGTGTGTGTGTGTGTGTGTGTGTGTGTGTTTGTGTGTGTGGTGGGAGGTGTGTTCCTGGCCAGGTCTGCCGAGGCTAGGGAGGCTGTATTTAAATCAAGAACCTCTTGATAGGGGGTCGGGCGCAGTGGGTTAAGCGCATGTGGCGCAAAGCGCAAGGACTGGCGTAAAGCGCAAGAACTGGCATAAGGATCGCGGTTCGAGCTCCCGGCTCCCCAACTGCAGGGGAGTTGCTTCACAGGTGGTGAAGCAGATCTGAAGGTGTCTATCTTTCTTTCCCCCTCTCTGTTTTCCCCTCCTCTCTCCATTTCTCTCTGTCCTATCCAACAACGAACAATGTCAACAATGGTAATAATAATGACCATAACGAGGCTACAACAACAAGGGCAACAAAAGGGGGAGAAAATGGCCTCCAGAAGCGGTGGATTCATGGTGTAGGCACCGAGCCCAGCAATAACCCTGGAGGAAAAAGAAAAAAAAAAGAACCTCTTGATAAGGAGGAAGTGTCAAGAATGGTCTCTTGATGACTACCTCTGGGTGATGAGAAAGCGTCTAGAACATTCTTCTACTGAAACTGAGGCTATTATTATTATTATTATTATTATTATTATTATGCTAAGAAAGACTGACACTGAACTGAATGGCACTTGTTCTGCTATGATTGATGGGGCATCAAGGCAGCTATGCTCAGGGCCAGGTGGGTGGCCACTGAATTTACTGCATGAAGTCTCTACTAGTTCTTAATATACCAGTGCTTACATAGACTTCCAGGAATATCAGAAGAAGGCAACCCAATGACAAACTCTCACCACATTGTCTTGGGGGGAAAAGTGCTTAGGAAAGAGAAAAGGTGGGGAAGACTGAGAGCTGATTTGCTCCAGGGTTCTGGATAAGGGAGAGGAGTGGTAAGATGGCTATTTCACAAACCGACATGTTGGACAAGTAGTGGTGAGTAACTATTTCCTATTTCCACTGAGGTCAAGATAGGATACAGAGGTATGAAGGGCTGGAGAAGGGATTTAGGAGACATTAGGAGAATTTCCTCCAGGAGCTCTGGAATGTGTTATAGAGAGAGCCTGGAATTCTTCACTAGCAAGAACATGCCATTTTTTCCCCCTCAGGACTCTAAAGTAACAGGCAGGCAGGTATTCTGCTTGCCTGAATGGAGTCTTGCCCTAAGGTAAGAAGAATGTGATTAAATGAGTGATTGCAATCCAGGGGCCCCCACTGGAAGGAAGGAAGGAAGACCTTCAAGGTGCATTCCAGTCTAAGATGTGTCTGAAAAGCACTCCTGTGGTTCAAATTTGTCTGAGTTAAAAAAAAAAAAATTAAAAAAAAGCAAGAATAAATCTGTTATGCTTCTAAGTATGGCAAGAAATGATCTGGGAAATATTTTTTTCCAGAATATGCTCAGAGGTGAATCCTGGGCTGGCAAGAGGCACACTCAGAAGCATGTCCAGAGTTAAGGAAAAAATGCACCTGGACTTCTCCAGTACTCTCACCACTGAAACCACAAAGGCACTCATTCACTCAGCTCTGTATTTAAAAGCTCCCTGGCTTTTCTAACTCTGAGATTAGAGAATTTTAGTGGGGAAAATGCCACAGTAAGGAGCTGCCATCAGCTGAGCCTCCCTGGTCACCAGGCTCTAAGAGGACATATTCAAAGGGCATCACTCCAGGGCGGGAGGGCGAGCTCACCAGGTGGGTTTGGGGCCTTGTCCACACTGTATTTATTTTTTTACCAGAGCACCGCTCAGCTCTGGTTTATAGTGGTGCAGGGGATTGAATCTGGGACTTTGGAGCCTCAGGGAAGACAGTCTTTTTGCATAACCATTGTGCTGTCTACCCCTGCTTTCACAATGTAAATTCTAATTCTCTGGGAGCTAGTGTCATGCTGAAGGCTGGTATGCAGACACCAACAAAGTACAAATAAGCACAAAACCGAGAGAAGAAAACCTCCGTCTAGGTCTGTATAATCCACTGTAATTAAGACAAGCAGAACAGCACGAGGACAGTGGTGGTCACCCGGCAGCAAAGGTCCCTCCATGAGTCAAAAAGTTAATTTTCCAACAGCTGCAAAGGCTGCTTTCTTGGCAGATGCCAGGGCAGAGAGAGTGTTACCTGAAGCCCGCTCTCATTGGGTCTGCAGGGAGACTGTCTCATTAGGAATGTCTGATGAAGAAATGCTGCTGCGGCAGCTCGGGCAAGGGCAGGGAGTGAATGAGGCGTGAGCACATGGCGAGAGGCAGTGACCTGGAAACAGACTGCCATGCCCGGCTCCATTGACAGTGCCCTCCCAGGTCCCAGCGCCATCCTCTCGGGACAAGAGCTGAAATGGACTAGCCGGCCATGCTGGGGAGGAAAGGCACTGGCAGGGGCCCCCTCAAAGTCTGCTGGGCAGGAGCCACTGGAAGTAATACTGTGTGTGTGCATCAACTTGAGTGTGCCTGTAAACGTATGTAAATATACAAATTTACCTGACAGCTAGGCCAGGAGATTATTCTCACGTTCTAGTGGCATTTTCTTTATTAAACTGTAGCATAAAGAGTCTGTAAGTAAACGTTCCAGGACTCTTCGGACAAGCATCGGGAGTCCTGTCTGCTCATCACATTTTAGACATCTTTCAGTGTCTCTGCTTTTCCCTCCTGGAGTCCTCTGCTGCAAAGCATCCCACACTCCTTTCCCCAGAGCCACACAGGCTGAGAGTAGCCCAGGATTGGGATTCTAAAGCAATTAAGGAAGCTGCCTGTGGGTGGGGGTAGATAGCATAATGGTTATATAAAGAGGCTCTCATGCCTGAGGCTCCAACCTGCCAGGTTCAGTCCTCTGCACCACCATAAGCCAGAGGTGAGCAGTGGTTAAAAAAAAAAAAAAAAAGGAAGCTGCCTGAATTCAAGTTTAGACCTTTTGCAGTGGCTAGCACAAAAGGAAAGAAAAATTTGTGGAGTGGAATGGGAAAAGCAGACAGAGTTAGGGTTTTATCACCAGTACCATTTTGCGTCAAAATTCTTTATGCCCCTTAGGTCATTGTCCTTTGTAATATTTCTAATTATTTAAAATAATTACTTAGAGCTACTGCATTATAGTCCCCCCCCACCCCCAGGGACTATTACGTAATGTTTAATGTGAAGCCATGTGACACTTAAATTATAAGTGCTATTTAAGGTTACAGTATTTTATTATTATTTATTTTCCCTTGTTGCCCTTGTTTTATTGTTGTTGTAGTTATTACTGTTGTTGATGTCGTCGTTCTTGGATAGGACAGAGAGAAATGGAGAGAGGAGGGGAAGACAGAGAGGGGGAGAGAAAGACAGACACCTGCAGACCTGCTTCACCACCTGTGAAGTGACTCCCCTGCAGGTGGGGAGCCAGGGGCTCGAACTGGGGTCCTTACGCTGGTCCTTGTGCTTTGCGCCACATGCGCTTAACCTAAAGCTTATAGTATTTTTATGAGAAGTATATTAAGTAGGTTTTAGTTGAGAGCACCAATACAGAAATAATAATCGAATGCTTAAAATTATAAAAATTGTAAGCTGGGAGATAGCACAACAGCTTACAGAACAGACTTTCATGCTTGAGACTTGGGGGTCCCAAGTTCATTCCCTGGCACCACCAGATTTGAGCAATGCACTGGTAAAGTGAAACTATGGACGCTGCTTCACAAGAAAAGAAAAAGAAAAAAGAGAGCTGTGAGGCAGAAAATCAAAAGTAAAATAATCATCCCCTGAGTTGAAACCAAAGTGTATTTTTCACAACTGGTGAAAGGGAAAATATTCTGTTGTCACTGCACTATCAAGAACACTTTACACAGACAAGACAAAGAAGCCAAACAGATCTGAAAGCAGTCTTCATGCGAAGCTAACACTAACATAAAAAAAGACTGAGTATTACAAGTACACACTAATGAGATAGCAGAATGTCACTCAAGTTGGGAGGGGGACTGAAACAGGCCCCAGGAAAGAGAAAACAAATGTCAGTGTTTATAGCTTTCATGCATTTAAAATAAATATTACTCCACATTTTATTCCACTGACATTATCAGCATGAGTCTAAATTAAGACTTAATAGTAGCCAATGATGCATGTCCTTGAAAAAAAATTTTATTTTCCTGGGCTGGGATCTCTTCAGGATACAGCCTGAATTGGTCTGGAAACTCCCAGATAAAGCTGAGCCAAACCAAATGGGCTTTATTTTATTTTTTTGGAAGAAGCGGTCCTCTTGCATCTGCCTCCCATGTTTTCATTCCGGCTCTGCGTACCGGGTGTGGACCGTCACATCTCGAGGTGCTCTGCTGATGATGTCTGCCCTTGGCAGGTCTCTGCTGGCCAGGAGGCTCCCGGCCTCTGGCAGTGATGCAGGGGCGGCCAATGTGGACGGGCCCACAGGCCTGACCTCCTGGCCTGGCTCAGCAGACTCCCCGCTTTTCATCTGGTCTCCTGCCCCCAGTGTAAATTCCAGCACTCAGCCACTCTCTCCAAACCCGGCTCAGCAGAGCAGGCTGGACAAAAGTGTCTTTAGAAAAGAATATGCTTTCCATTTATGCTTCCAAAGTACTCTTTCAAGTTCTCAGCACTGAGCCGAGAATTTAAAGACGGGTGCTGTCTTTGTTGATCTCACAGCAGCCTATGACAGGGTCTGGCACCGTGGTCTCCTAGTCAAGATCTCAAGATGCCTGCCTCCATGGGTGGCCAACACTATATCGTTTCTTCTCCAAAACAGAAGATTCCGGGTGCATCTGGGTGACAAGTCTAGCACATGGAGACTTGTCTCAAGTGGCCTCCCCCAGGGCTCTGTTCTGGCTCCTACGCTATTTAATATTTACATCAATGACCTCCCAGAAACTTCTTCAAGGAAGTTCATCTACGCCAATGACATCTGCTGTGCAACTCAGGCATCCAAGTTCGACATCCTCGAGGAAACACTCACGAAAGACATGTCTCTGATATCTGATTGCTGTAAAAAATGGTGACTAATCCCTAGCACTGCAAAAACGGTATCATCTGTTTTCCATCTACACCATGCCTCGGCCTCGCGTGAGCTTAATGTGCAGCTTGGTGATACGAGAATCCGGCATGAAGCCCAGCCAGTCTATCTTGGCGTTACTCTCTATCGCACCCTGTCATTTCACGAACATCTCATAAAAACTGCAGCAAAGGTGGGCGCGAGGAATCACATCATTGCAAGACTGGCCAGCTCCTCATGTGATGCGAGCGCTTCCACACTACGATCATCATCTCTGGCATTATGCTATTCCACTGCAGAATACTGTGCCCCAGGATGGTTCCGTAGCCCCCATGTCCACTTGGTCGATTCCAAATTATATTCCTCCATGAGGATCATTTCTGGAACCATCCGTTCCACCCCAGTTCCATGGCTGCCAGTTCTTAGCAACATCGCCCCGCCAGATATTCGTTGGGATGCGGCATCATCTAAGTTCATTTCCCACGTCTACGCTCGACCAGACCTGCCAATATACGCGGATATCTTCGCCCACCCTGTCCGACGCTTGACGTCTCGTCACCCAATCTGGTCCCCTACGCCTACACTGAACTTCTCTGTTCCAGACTCTTGGAAACAGAGCTGGCAGTCAGCTGAGGTAAAGAACAAACACCTCATCACAGACCCCTGCGAGCGTCAACCCAGCTTTGACCTAGCACGTTATGATTGGGCCCTCCTCAATCGCTATCGAACAGGCCATGGCCGGTGCGCCGCTATGTTCCATCGCTGGGGAGCCAGAGACGACCCGAACTGCCCCTGCGGCTCCAGACAGACTATGACCCACATAGTCAATGACTGCCACCTCTCCAGATTCAAAGGAGGTCTCGAAACTTTACATCAGGCTCAACCTGACGCTGCTGACTGGCTACGGGAGAAGGGCAAACGCTAGAAGAAGAAGCACTGAGCTGTATTGCAAAACAAAATCTGTCTGAGGATGAAAGTAAGAAAGTCCTTAGCAAGTATGATGCTAATCCATGTACAAGAAACTTGCAGGGGACTGCTGGCGGGAATGTAAATTGGTCCAAACTCTGTGGAGAACAGTCTGGAGAACTCTCAGAAGGCTAGAAATGGACCTCCCCTATGATCCTGCAATAACTCTCCTGGGGATATATCCTAAGGAACCCAACACATCTATCCAAAAAGATCTGTGTACACATATGTTCTTAGCAGCACAATTTGTCATAGCCAAAACCTGGAAGCAACCCAGGTGTCCAACAACAGATGAGTGGCTGAGCAAGTTGTGGTCTATATACACAATAGAATACTACTCAGGTATAAAAAATGGTGACTACTGTTTTCAGCTGATCTTGGATGAACCTTGAAAAGTTCATGTTAAGTGATATAAGTCAGATACAGGAGGATGAATATGGGATGATCTCACTCTCAGGCAGAAGTTGAAATACAAGATCAGGGGAGTCAGGCAGTAGTACTGCGGGTTAAGCGCAAGTGGCACAAAGCACAAGAACCAGCATAAAGATCCCGGTTCGAGCCCCTGGTTTCCCACCTGCAGGGGAGTCGCTTCACAGGTGGTGAAGCAGGTCTGCAGGTGTCTTTCTTTGTCTCCTTCTCTCTGTCTTCCCCATCTCTCTCCATTTTTCTGTCCTATCCAATGACGACATCAATAACAACAAAAACAATAATAACTATAACAATAAAAAAGAAGGGAAAGGGAAAATAAATAAATATATAAAAAAATGACAAAAAAAAAAAAAAAAGAAAAACAAGATCAGAAGAGAAAACACAAGTAGAACCTGAAGTGGAATTGGCGTATTGCACCAACGCAAAGGACTCTGGGGTGGGTGGGTGGGGGGAGAATACAGGTCCAAAAAGGATGACAGAGGACCTAGTGGGGGTTGTATTGTTATATGGAAAACTGAGAAATATTATGCACGTGCAAACTATTGTATTTACTGTCGAATGTAAAACATTAATTCCCCCCCCCCCAAAAAAAAAAGAAAAAGAAAAAAAAGAAACTTGCAGGGGAAGTAAACACTCTGTGACTCCTTTTCAGTGAATCATGGTGATTTGTGATAATCTGTGTCTCACTTGCGTGAGCTGAGCCTTAGAGGCAACTGGAAACCACTCGGCCTTTGTCCCACAAAGCTGTGAAGGGAGTGGTCCAGGAGGTCTCTCAGAGATGGCCGGTGCAGCTCTGGGAGGGTTACTGGGTCACTTCTCATAATTATTCTCTGGAGTTCTAGTTCTCATCTAAATCACTGTTATTTCATTTATTTTTCCTTTGTTAATGATTTAAAGGAGTCTTACAAAACAGATTTCAGGGGTACGTTTCACACCCACACATGGTAAGTGCCAGTCAGCTTGCTCTTCAAAACAGGATGCCTTCTTCCCTGTGGACTCCTCAACCTCCATAGTTCTCAGAAAGTCTATGAGAGTGAGACAGTTTGGCTCCAAGTTCATTTGTTTTAGTCATCTCCATTCCACATGTAAGTGAAACCATCTAGTCTTTCACCTCAGCATAATCACCTCCAGTTCCATCCATTTCATTCTAAATGACACAGCATTGGTGTTTTTGCTTGCAGCATATGCCACAGTTATTTTTAAAGCAACATCACACTTACTGATAAGGAGTTTAAACAAAACCAATTGCTTCTTAGCAGGAACTATCACCTTCACGCAACAAGCACATGACATTAGCTACATTTTCAGGAAGCTTTTCATATGCATCCATGTTTTTTCCCCCCAATATTATTAGCTGTTAAAGAGTTCATGAATTCCTTTTAACTTAGTTCATATGTTTGAAAAATAAGTTCTCAGAAAACTACTACAAAGTAACTTCTTATTGAGGAGATATAGGTTATACTACTCCAAAACTGGAGAAAAGACACTACAAGTTTTAGTGAGAAACTTTATAAGCTGTATTATCTAGCTTCTTGGGTAACTTTTAAAAAATTTATTTAGCTTATTTTAATTAGAAAGAGTAGATACAGAGGGAAAGATACTGAGAGAGAGAGAGAGAGAGAGAGAGAGAGAGAGAGAGAGACCGACCAGAACACTGTTCAGTTCTGACTTATGGTGGGGCCAGGTACTGAACCTGGGACCTCAGAGCCTAAGGCTCGATAGGCTTTTGTATAATCATTATGCTGTCTCCTCAGCCCTTGGGTAACATTTAAGAACTAAATATACTGATATATTATTGATTATGCAAGTTTCAAATTTTATACATGATCACATTATAATTTAGTTATTTTCCAAAATATTTTATTAACATTTCTGCATGGTTTAGAGCTTAATAAAAGTAATGGTACATACAGAGAAGTGCAACTAATAAAGAAAAGATGAAGGGCAGGTCCAGAAATTAAGAAAACGAAGGATCACCTATAAGTTCTCAAGTGAGAGAAACCAAAGGTGTTTTCCTTAGAGTGGTCTGTTTCATTATTATTTTCCCTAGGATGAGGAATTTGGGCTCACCTCAGGTCAACAATGTCAAAATATCTGCCAGTGGAGACTGGCAGTTTTAATTTTTAGGAACCTCTAAAGTAACAGTTCCTTGAAACTGAGAACTATCAAACCTAAAAGTTCTGAATGGGACTAGAGAAAGAGAGCCTATGCATCGTTTGAAAACTTTGATTTCTCAGGATCTGGAATATTCCACACACAAATTTGTGTTTGTGATAATGCAAGAAAACAACCTTAAAATCTCTTTCCCTCCTGGGAGCCCCCTGCTGGAGCCGAGAGCTGGCCGCAGAGGAAGATGACTTCTCTACAACATTCCTTTAGGTTGGGTAGAGAGACCTTTATTGCATACTTAAAGCCTACATTGAGCTTCTTAGAAATCCAGTTCTGACCATGGGCGCTGCATTTGTTAACTGCAGAAGTGATATTCAGGCCCTGCTGGCATGTACCGCAGACGTTCCCATAAGTGCCTATATGTAGGCTTACAATTCCCAGGCATGGGTGAGCATCCTATCACACCCTTTTGGGTGTATGTACCGACTGACAGGCTCATTTCCTGTACTTTATTATGATTGTTTTAAAAAAAGCAAGCAAAGAGAAAAATGAAACTGAGTAATGACTAACTGCTTTCAAGATTCAGTGTCATGTTACAACTCAAGCTGGACTGCATACAACAGGCTTCCTCACTAACCAGTCCAGGTAGAAACATATTTGCTCCTGTGATGAAACAGGACCTTTCCCAGGCAAAGACTTCCTTCAGCTATGTGGCTGGCACTGCTCTCTAGGTTCCCCTTCCTGCTGGTACCACCTGGAGGCAGGAAGGTCCCCACCCTGAGATTTATAGCCTCTTTCTCATCTCCGGAAGCTGCACCTCCCAGGCTCCCATGATCAGCAGCCCTGGACCCACCTAACTGCCACGCACAATTGAAATGTGGCTACAATGTGAAGGGACTTCTAGGGCTACTCCAGTCATGGGTGTGGTCTCACACCGTTCAGGTATGTAGATGCACATTTTCCTCACGAATGAAGGTGCTGAGATCCTCTCTGACAATACTTTCCTTATTCTTTTAGCTGCTAGGCTTTTTATTTCCCAGAGACAGGGCCAGGAAAGTCTGTTTATGGTCACGAACACAGCATGGCTTATTTCCACTCTCCTCACTGGCTGCCCAGACAAGGACTGAGCATCTCTGTAAAGCCAAAGTTCAGGTCAGCACATCTGACTTTGACCTTGGGGTGCAGCTGTCCTGGAGACCATGGACTCCACAGATATAATTGATAGTCCTTAGAATATACTCTCCTCCTAAAGCAACCAGAAGGACAGAAATCACTAAAGTTAGAGCAGAAATAAACAACATCGAAAATAAAAGAACCATACAAAAGATCAATGAAGCCAAATCTTGGTTCTTTGAAAGATTAAACAAAATTGACAAACCCCTAGCCAGACTCACCAAACAAAAAAGAGAGAAGACTCAAATTAATAGAATTGTAAACGATGCAGGAGATATCACAAATGACATCACAGAAATCCAGAGAATCCTGCGAAACTTCTATAAAGAACTATACGCCACCAAGCTAGAGAATCTGGAAGAAATGGAACAATTCCTAGAAGCATATGCCCTTCCAAAACTGAACCAAGAAGAACTACAAAATCTAAATGCACCAATCACAGACAAAGAAATTGAAACCGTTATTAAGAATCTCCCCAACAACAAAAGTCCTGGACCAGATGGCTTCACAAACGAATTCTACAAAACTTTCAGGAAACAGTTAGTACCCATACTTCTTAAGCTATTCCATAAGATTGAAGAAACAGGAATACTCCCTTCCACCTTCTACGAAGCCAACATCACCCTGATACCAAAAGCTGATAGGGACAGAACAAAAAAGGAAAACTACAGACCAATATCTCTGATGAACATCAGTGCCAAAATATTAAACAAGATCTTGGCCAACCGGATACAGCAACATATCAAAAAGATTTTTCATCATGACCAAGTGGGATTCATCCCAGGAATGCAAGGCTGGTTCAACATCTGTAAGTCAATCAACGTCATTCACCACATCAATAAAAGCAAAGCCAAAAACCACATAATTATCTCAATAGATGCTGAGAAAGCCTTTGACAAAATCCAACACCCATTCATGCTCAAAACTCTACAAAAAAATGGGAATAGCTGGGAAATTCCTCAAGATAGTGGAGTCTATATATAGCAAACCTACAGCCAACATCATACTCAATGGACAGAAGCTGAAAGCATTCCTCCTCAGATCGGGGACTAGACAGGGCTGTCCACTGTCACCGTTACTCTTCAACACAGTATTGGAAGTTCTTGCCATAGCAATCAGGCAAGAGAAAGGAATCAAAGGAATACAGATTGGAAAGGAAGAAGTCAAGCTCTCACTATTTGTAGATGATATGATAGTATACATAGAAAAACCTAAAGTATCCAGCAGAAAATTACTGGAAGTTATTAGGCAATATAGCAAGGTATCAGGCTACAAAATCAATGAACAAAAATCAGTGGCATTTCTTTATGCAAACACCAAATCTGAAGAAGAAGACATCCAGAAATCACTCCCCTTTACTGTTTCAGCAAAATCAATCAAATACCTAGGAATAAAGTTGACCAAAGAAGTGAAAGACTTGTATGCTGAAAACTATGAGTCGCTACTCAAGGAAATAGAAACTGATACCAAGAAATGGAAAGATATGCCATGCTCATGGATTGGAAGAATAAATATCATCAAAATGAATATTCTCCCCAGAGCCATATACAAATTTAATGCAATACCCATCAAAGTTCCACCAAACTTCTTTAAGAGAATAGAACAAACACTACAATCATTTATCTGGAACCTGAAAACACCTAGAATTGCCAAAACCATCTTGAGGAAAAGAAACAGAAATGGAGGCATCACACTCCCAGACCTTAAAGTATATTATAAAGCCATCATCATCAAAACAGCATGGTACTGGAACAAAAATAGGCACACAGACCAGTGGAACAGAATTGAAAGCCCAGAAATAAATCCCCACACCTATGGACATCTAATCTTTGATAAGGGGGCCCAAAGGATTAAATGGAAAAAGGAGGCTCTCTTCAATAAATGGTGCTGGGAAAACTGGGTTGTAACATGCAGAAGAATGGAATTGAACCACTTTATCTCACCAGAAACAAAAATCAACTCCAAATGGATCAAAGACCTAGATGTCAGACCAGAAACAATCAAATACTTAGAGGAAAACATTGGTAAAACACTTTCCCACCTACACCTCAAGGACATCTTTGATGAATCAAACCCAATTGCAAGGAAGACTAAAGCAGAAACAAACCAATGGGACTATATCAAATTGAAAAGCTTCTGCACATCCAAAGAAACTATTAAACAAACAGAGAGACCCCTCACAGAATGGGAGAAGATCTTCACATGCCAGACATCAGACAAGAAACTAATCACCAAAATATATAAAGAGCTCAGCAAACTTAGCACCAAAAAAGCCAATGACCCCATCCAAAAATGGGCAGAGGATATGAACAAAACATTCACCTCAGAGGAGATCCAAAAGGCTAACAAACATATGAAAAACTGCTCTAGGTCACTGATTGTCAGAGAAATGCAAATTAAGACAACACTAAGATACCACCTCACTCCTGTAAGAATGGCATACATCAAAAAGTACAGAAGCAACAAATGCTGGAGAGGTTGTGGGGACAGAGGAACCCTTTTACATTGCTGGTGGGAATGTAAATTGGTCCAGCCTCTGTGGAGAGCAGTCTGGAAAACTCTCAGAAGGCTAGACATGGACCTTCCATATGATCCAGTAATTCCTCTCCTGGGATTATACCCCAAAGACTCCATAACACCCAACCAAAAAGAGGTGTGTACTCCTATGTTCATAGCAGCACAATTCATAATAGCTAAACCCTGGAAGCAACCCAGGTGCCCAACAACAGATGAGAGGCTGAGAAAGCTGTGGTATATATACACAATGGAATACTATGCAGCTATCAAGAACAATGAACCCACCTTCTCTGACCCATCTTGGACAGAGCTAGAAGGAATTATGTTAAGTGAGCTAAGTCAGAAAGATAAAGATGAGTATGGGATGATCCCACTCATCAACAGAAGTTGAGTAAGAAGATCTGAAAGGGAAACTAAAAGCAGGACCTAACCAAATTGTAAGTAGGGCACCAAAGTAAAAACCCAGTGGTGAGGGGTAGACATGCAGCTTCCTGGGCCAGTGGGGGGTGGGAGTGGGTGGGAGGGATGGGTCACAGTCTTTTGGTGGTGGGAATGGTGTTTATGTACACTCCCAGTAAAATGTAGTCATATAAATCAGTAGTTAATCAATATGAGAGGGAGAAAATCAATTGTATGTCTCAAAGTTTTTCAAAACACAAACTGAATCTTTTTAATATATAGGCTGTGTATTTGATATGTGGACTCTCTCAAAAGCCTAGACCAAGTAGATCAGAAGCATCCAAGAGCACAGCTATATACAAGATACTGTGTACTGTACAGCAAACCCTAATGAAAGGACTTTTCAAAGTTAACCCAATTACCAAATAATGTGATGATAACATTAACTGTCGATTGTCTTTTTGAACCCTAAGACAGCAGGAACCCCACATCTCCACTATAGAGCCCCTACTTCCCCCAGTCCTGAAACCCTTGGATAGGGGCCACTTTCCCGTATGCCTCTCCCAATCCATATCAAATAATATTGCATCCGCCGATCACAACCTAACCAATGCAACAACTGCCACCTCAACATGCTTCACTTCAGACTGTGTCCAGAGACTTCACGGGTGGAATGACAACCCTTCAGCTTCATTACTCGGGTGAGACCTTTCCTTTAATAGTATACTCTAATTTGGTTCACTTTCTAACAAAGTCCCAAAACCTAGATATACACCAGTTTCTGTGAGAGAGAGCTTATGTTCACACGTATCCATAAACTACTGCAAAATATATACCTGAAAGCAGAAGTACACTAGAGTTTGCAGTGAGTACCTCCCTAACACTTCCTCTCCACTATTCTAAGCTTTGGGTGCATGATTGCTCACCAATTTGTTTGGCTTCGTATGTTAACTCTCTTTTCAGTCACCAGGTTCCAGATGCCATCAGGATGCTGGCCAGGCTTCCCTGAATTGAAGACCCCACCAATGTGTCCTGGAGCTCTGCTTCCCCAGAGACCCACCCTACTAGGGAAAGAGAGAGGCAGACTGGGAGTATGGACCGACCAGTCAACGTCCATGTTCAGTGGGGAAGCAATTACAGAAGCCAGACCTTCTACCTTCTGCAACCCACAAGGACCCTGTGTCCATGCTCCCAGAGGGATAGAGTGGGAAAGCTATCAGGGGAGGGGGTGGGATATGGAGATTGGGTGGTGGGAATTGTGTGGAGTTGTACCCCTCCTACCCTATGGTTTGTTAATTAATCCTTTCTTAAATAAAATTAAAAAGAAAAAAAAATAATATACTCTCCTTAGGCTCCTCAAATAAATCTTGACCCACCTACTACTCAACCTGGGCTCGAATCACTCTTTTGTTTTCTTTTCTTCCATCAATTTTCACTCTCACATTTTCACATTTATTTTAGAGGTTCACTCTTCCAACACTTCAGGTCAACTAACTTCCTTGAATTTAAACATAATACTATACCACAGATCAATGGCCCAGGGATAGAATTCCCTTTTAACAGGAACAACAGTTATTTCAAGATGGTACAGAATAGCTATTACCATGAAATGAGGACCTGGGTTTGAGCCCAGGGCCACCACATGGGGGCACCTACAGGGGAGGGAGTGAGCTCCGTGAGTGTGAAGTAGTCTTGCAGTTTCTTTCCTTCTCTGTTTCTGTCTTCCACCTCTGTTTGGAGGAAAGGAAAAAAAAAAAATGGCAGCACTATTCCACCCCTGCAGGTATCTTGAGCTTGGATCCTCTCATGCATGGTGACATGTCATCTCTGCTTGGGGAGGTTAGCCAAAAAGAGAAGGACAAATACCAGATGACCTCACTGATAGATGGAACTGAAGAAGCAATGACAGAGCTGGAGAACACAAAATGAAGCTTGGATTGGGTGTGGAGTATGGCACCAAAGCCAAGGACTCTGGGGGAGGTGGGAAATGGGAGAGGGTAGAGAAGGCTTTGGGATCCTGGTTTAAGATGGTGAAATAGGACATAGAAGTTGGGGGCCAGAGTGTGCTGCAGACGCCTGTCATGGGGAGAAGACCAGTACAGCCTGTGCCCCCCAACAGTGGTGCTGTAAGCCACTAGACCCCCAGTAAAATTATTTTAAAATGACAGTTAAAAGTGGTGGGGCTATGTAATCACCAAACCCCTGCAACAGGGCTGGTGGCAAAGAATGAAGAAAATAAAATAAAATAAAATGAAATGGCGGTTATAGAATCTCACGGTGGCAATAGAAACAGGTTAAATAAGCACAATCAAGAAACTTAAATATCACTTAAAATTCCTCATCAAGGAGTGGAGATGCAAACCACTTTGGTTTTTTTTGCTACATATTATCATTTAAGATGTTGCCAAATTATACTACGTAAGTCAACATTAAGCTCAGGGCTTATATATGTTTTTTGGAAACTAAACTTTCCTGCTACAGAGATGGAAAAAAAATAATATTGAACTAGAAGTTTGTTGAAATACAATTTCTGAATCTTTGTCATGGAACTGGTTTTACAATGAAGTCTGCTGTGCCCTTAACAACTGTCTGGCAAACCCTGGAATTGATATGAGCAAGATTTAACTGCATACTCATTCATTCCTTTATTCAATAAGCATTCACTGTATGAAGCACCCACTTGTGCTAAGTGCTCTGGATAGAAAGAGGAAAGTTCAAACACTGTCTGGCAGAAATACCTATAAACAAATAATTACAATGAAACCTCAGGATGGCTACAATAGGCTTTGGAAGCCCAGAAGGGGTACTGATTAATGTCATTGAAGGAAGTTACACAAAAGCTTAATAGGAGAAATCTTTATAAATTCTAATAGATGTAATGACACTTCACCACTGACTGAAAAGGGACACTAACTCTCCCACCATGCAAAAGACTGACCTGAGGGGGTGTTCAGATGTGGAGGGGCTGAGCTTTCTCCCTCCCTCCGTCCCTCCCTTCCTTCCTTACTTCTTAAAATTGAGGTAGCTCTAGAATGAGAGCTGCAGGCCATTTAAGAACTGTGTGTAAGGGGCAAGGCGGTGGCACACCTGGTTAAGCACACAGCTTATAATGCTCAAGGATCCGTGTTCAAGCCCCTGGTCCCCACCTGCAGGGGGAAAGTTTTCCAAGTGGTGAAGCAGGGCTGCAGGTGTCTCTCTGTCTCTCTCCCCCTCTACCTCCCCCTTCCCTCCTCTCAATTTCTGTCTCTATCCAATAATAAATAAATAAAACATAAAAAATAAAAAAAAAGAACTTTGTAGAGTCTGGGGAAGTGGCTCAGTAGGTCGAGCACAGGAACAATCCTCAGCACTGCATGGCAGAGTGCTGCTATGACCTCACAGTCTCTCTCAGAGAAATTAACTGTGTGTA
The DNA here is from genome assembly GCF_950295315.1 of Erinaceus europaeus. Lineage (NCBI taxonomy): Eukaryota > Metazoa > Chordata > Mammalia > Eulipotyphla > Erinaceidae > Erinaceus > Erinaceus europaeus. Next base: position 54,718,165 of record NC_080180.1, on the reverse strand, counting down.
TAAAGTTGCAATTGGAAGGCTGTGCGAGGCAGGTGAGTCTGAAGAAATAACAAAGGCTCCTAGACACCCTAGTGTGGCCACATGCTTTGCTGGAAAACAGGTTGTTACAAAGTGCCATAGAGGAAAGAAAAAAAAAAAAAGCTCCAGCGAATTTTCACTTCCTAGAATCTATAACTGACTAGGTGAAGGATTATAAGAAAACATAGATGTCTGGATCATCAAGGAAGATCCAATATAGTCCCCAGTGAAAGGTGGAGCAAGGCAGAGGAGATGGACAACAGAAGCAGAGGTAGAAGCAACACATCTGATGTGGCTTTGAAAATGGAGGGATTCACAAGCCAAGGACTACAGGCAGTCTCCAGAAGCCAGAGAGGCAGAGAAATAATGGAGCCTCCTCCATACTACACAACTGGCTGACACAATGATTTCTAACTAGACCACTTTGGACTTCCAATATCCTGAGCTAGTCGGTAACATGTCTGTGATATTTCAAGCTTGTGGGGACACGTTATAGCAGCTGTAGTAACTTGTGCTTCAGAGGCTGCAGGTGGCACCCTCTGGGCCCTCCTGTGCTTCTGGTACAAAGCCTGGAAAAGAAGGTGCTGGCCTTTGCATTGGGAACTTGACAGAGAATACCCCAGAGTTTTCAGAAAGAAGTGTGGCAGGACGGGTAACTGACGGCGAGGATAACACAGGAGAGTAGATGGCCAGAACAGCCACATAGGTCAACACCCAGGAGTGGATCAGAGTCCAGAAAGGGGCAGGGAGCAAATGGATGTCCCAAAGTGTGTGTGTGTGTGTAGCTGAGTATAAGCCAGCATGGTGTTCACTGCTCTCTGTTCAAGATCCCATTTAGATGGAATTTCAAATAATCCAAGGGAAGACTTTAGATTTTTATGGAAGAAGAAACTAAGCTTGTCTGAGGCAATTTGACTGACTAGCTTGAGAAGCCTGTTTGGGAATAGGACAGTTGATGAGCCTTAGAGGAAATAAAGAAAGCTAAACTCTTGTACATTTTGCCTTGAATCTGCTTTCAACACAGAGTATTTAAGTCAATTTTTTAAATACAGTACTGACAGAAAAAGACTTTAACCATAAAGCAACCAGAGAGTCAACAGTGGCACCATCACTAATAGAACCTGAAAGAGCATGATGGTGTGACCCAAACCATGTCTTCAGAGTGAAGATGGACAAGAGGGTTGGAGGTTATTTCCTCTAAAGAATAAACAACAATGGAGGCTCAGAAGACATACACTTTCTCCTAACCCACTGATGACAGGTGTGAGGGAGGCCAAGCAACCTTGGCAGGAGCTGAGCATGAAGGAAAGGCAGATATCCACTTGGCTCCCTCCATCTCTTCACAGTGGGTACAAATGTCTGCCAGTGTCCAAGGGGAGTAAGAGGGCACACGCAGCGTGAAAAATGGCACCTCCAAATCTGTTCCCTCACTCCTAAAAAACTGCAAACATTCCCAGTGGTTCATTTTCCACCCTTAGAGATGAGCACTGCTGTACTCTTTTGATGATGTGTTGCTGTCTCCTTAGTACACAGTGCAGAGGATGGAACCCAGGGCCTCAGGCTTGCGGGGCATGTCTCTAACTAAAATTCACTTCCTGTAGCACTTTTCCATTTTTATAACATAGCTCCATCATCAGAGGCAGCCAGAGAGGGTAACTGCAATAGAAAGCTCCGTGGATAAAACAAAACCAAAGCCTAAATACCCAACTCCATTCCCAGGGTAGAGGGAGCAGTTGTGTCATATAGCTGTGCATGTGACACACAATACCAGGCACTGTGGACCATCCACACGGGCATCGGAAATGCAGCTAGAAAGACAGAGAGCCATCGTGACTGTGGGTCTCCAGACAGCCTAGATCTGTGGCAAGATATTCTGACACCACAGGTAGAAGATCAAGCTCTCGATGCCTTTAAGTCAAACTGGGACTGCAGACTCCAAAGACAGAGTGCTGAGGAACAGTTAAACAGCAAGCAGGAGGTTTGCAGCATCCACCCTTGGGATACACACTATGAAAGGCCCAGGGGAAGCAGCCTGGGTGGGCGTATGCCTGTACACCTGTATATTTATTTCTTGGGCAGGATGAACCTTTGCACTGAGAGGCAGTGTTGCTTTTGTCCTAAGATGGTCTTGGTCAAAGGAAGACATTAATTCAGTTAGAGGTTTGGTGAAACAAATACAGACTGGACTTAGGTTTTGAGTGCAAAATTACCATCCCAGTATTTGAGATCTGAAAGAAAGAAAATGGTCTGGGTAGCAAAGATGTGCAAAAAATTAAATCCTTAGATTTTTGTCTGTCTTTGGACCCATCCTGGACTCCCTTCAGGAAATTTTGACAGACAAAAATAGCAGTTGCTTAATTCAATATCAAGGGCTCTGACAGGTAATAAGGCTTAATTTATATGTGAAGATCCAAAAAACTTACTTCCACTGACTTAAAACAATAAGGTGCTATTTTACCATTTACTTCCCCGTTCAAAAGTCCCACTGAAATTCTTATTGTCTACAAGCAGGAAAAATGGCTGGGAGAAAGAAATCTGAGGAATGGTATTTCTTCATAAAATTCTGTACACTTGGGCTTTCTAAACTCCTACCGGTGACTGCACAGCTTGCCTCTGGAGACCCCTAAAGATATAAAAATAGTTTTCCTTATTGGATTTCAGATATTAAACCTGATCTCTTGCTGGTGTTGATCCTGTAATTCCTCTCACCAACTCCACGCTGCGTGTAAGAGACACGAGCAAGCCGGCCAGCTGGCTGTGAGAGTGGCTGGCACACGAAGTCACTTCTCCAGGGAAAAGCTCTCCCTCTCTGGCTGTGGGGCGTCAGCCAGCATTCAGACATCGGGTCTCTGGATCTTTTGTGTTTTTTTTTTTTTTTACTCACTCTCTCACACCTCTATTTTCCTCTGTAAAATATTTTTACAGGGGGGAAACTTAGTGTTGTCTCTAAGCCTTTAATTGTTTAAGCTTTATTTATTAGCTAACAGGAGGATAAAGGGGGAGAGAACCACGGTGTCAGTCTAGCACGTGGGATGATGGGGATCAAACTCTGGAAGACCTCACATGCTTCCATATAGTCCAGATAGTCCAGTGCTCTATCTGCTGCACTACCTCCTGAGCTGCCAAGTTTCTATTTTTTTCCTCTCTGCTTTTTCTTCTCCTTCCTGGTCCAGGAAATCTCCTTGGGATTCCTGTAGGCCCAAATCTTTAGCTCTTGGTTCATTCGCAACATTAGCCAGCCTTAGGTCTTTCTTTAAATGCTGGAATCAGAATATATTCCTCTAGTAACACACTAGGAGAAGAGGTGCAGAAAAGCCTAATCTATAACCTTTCTTCCACTTTTGGTGGTCTAACACTTCCTTTCAGCCTCCTGACTCACGCTGATTCCCAGAGAGCTGTTCTCATAGAGTGACCTCAGTTGTTTTAAACGCTCCTTTTTCATCATTACTCTAAAACAGTATTCCAGATTATTACAAATTTTCCTCAGCCACAACTGTATTGGCACAGTGCACTGTGAAGATGAAATTTAATTTAAATATTTCCTCTCTTTGTTTTCTTTTTTCAGATTATAAATTTTTATCAAAGAGGGAGAGAGAGACCAGACTACTGCTCAACTCTGGGATATGTGGTTCTGACAATCGAACCCAAGGTTTTGTGTATATAAATTCTGTTCTCCACAACTGAGCTATCGTCCCAACTACCTTAGCAACTCATCCAGAGGACATTCAACAAAGTTTCAAAATGTTTTTAATTGTCATAGCTTTGAGAAAGAAGATTGTCACTGACCTCTAACAGGCAGAGACCAAGGATCTGACTAACATGCCATGATGCACAATGACAGTCTCAAAGAACTAGCTGGTTCCAATGATCACCAATGCAGAAGCTGAGATATTGGCTCTAAAGGTGATGTACGGACTCAGCATGCCCTCTCTATTAAGGCAACGCTGTGACATAGAAACTGTATGTTAGGCTATTCTGTTATAATTCCAAAGTAACCAGTGGTAATTACATTTTATAGAGCATAATTATATAATTTCATAGTGCAATTATCTATTACATGATACTATAATTACATAATGCTTGAAAAGCTACAACACAATTACATGCACTTTGGGCTGGCAAAGTAGCTCGCTTGAATAGTGCGCTGCTTTGCTGTTTGTGCAACTCCAATTAGAACCTGGCCCCCACTGCACTGAAGAAAGCTTTGTATTGTGGCTTCCCCCCTTTTTCTAAAAAAAAAAGACCTCTCAAATCATATATACTTTAAAAAACATTTTAGTAGTGTGTCTGTCTATGTGTTCAAATTCAGCTGACAGACTACAAAGTTGGTTCAGTGTTCATTTAACGAATAGTGGCGGTGTGTCATCTAGATTCTAAATTACTAATCTCCCCTGATTCTCACTTGCATACTTCAGAAGGTGGGTTTCGGTGTCCCATCTCTTACGACATGGATTTCAGAACAAGGGGGGGGGGTGTAGTGTGATTTAACTGAAAACACCAGCAGTTCAGAGATGGGAGGTCTAGCTTCATCGTTTCATTGCTGTGGCATCTCTGGGCAATTCACTTCACTTCTCTAGGCACCTGAGGGTCGCCATTACTTAACCACTGACACATCAGATGCCACAATGTCCTTCAGATGAGGTGTGAATGGGCTACTTTGAAGAAAACAGAGAGGTTGTCGCCACCTGTTAAGTCACTTACTTATTGAGCAAGGACTTCCTTTCACTCACCTTGGCTCCGTGGGCAGTAAAGCCTAGTCGGGCAACGTACTAACCAATACAAGGGAAGGCCAGGGAAACACAGGCTCCTTGGTAGAGAGGTCATTTGCCTGAGGTTATGAGGCTCCGGAAGTGGTGGGACAAGGATTTCCCACCTGGGCAGTTTGGTGAGAGCCTGTTGCTCTCAACTAGCCTTAGCCTTGCATTTAGAACCACCTCATGTGAATAGTATCAGAAGACCACAGTTCATTTCCCTCTTGATTTCCAAGAGTCACTGGCAACTCCGGGCAGCCACATCTACTCCCTGGTCCCTCATCCTTACGAACCAGAGAGCAAATTCATCCATCAGATCAAAGAGGATGATGCTCACTTTATTACTTTTTTCAAACGTCCCAATAGGCTAACACATGCACTGTCTGCACATACACTGGATACAGCATATGCAAACTCATGGTAACTGTACATGCACTGCATACTACATATGCCTTAAACTAGACGAAGGTCAAAGGTACAGAAGAAAATATAACAATTCTCCGTTTTATTCCTGTCTTCCAGCTTTCCAGTCCTATCTACTGAGATACCCACCGTTAACAGCTACATGTATATATCATTCCAGAAATGTCCTCTATAACACACATTATTTTTAAATATATGTTTTATTAGCAAGTTAAGAGTGGACCCACCCTCCTCCAACAGTAGCCACCATAACTCTCCCAAGGCCACAGATATGTGTTGACTATATATATTTTTTCCTTTTTCAAGTTCATGTGTTTCAGTTCCCTATATTCCACCTATGAGTGAAATCATCCCACAGTTTTCCATTTCTGTACTTACCTCACTATTCATAATACCTGACAGTCCCCATCCACTTAGTCCCAAAGGACATGTTAAAGTCATTTTAACTGCTGAGTAGTACTCTACTGACTATATGTTCCATGCCTTTTTTTTTTCTGTAAGACTGAAATTAATCATTTTTTAAATTCTATTTCCCCTCTAAATCCAAGTATTCCTCATAGGGTTTTTTCATACATATAAATCTGTATGTATATGTACATGTGTATGTATATGTACATGTACATATACATAGACAGAGGGAGAGAAAAAGACACCTGCAGACTTCCTTCACCACTTGTGACACTTCCCTTCTGCAGGTAGGGAGTGGGAGCTCAAACCCAGGTCCTTAAGCATGGCAGTGTCTGTGATCAACCTGGTGAGCCAGTGTGCAGCCCCTCCACCCATTTAAAAATTTTAGCCAGGGAAATGAAAAGGCATGCGCCAGAGAAGTGTGCGGTTAGCTGATCCCATCCAGAAGCTGATGCCCATGTTTATCCACTTCTAAGACCCCACTTTCACTTCCTTTCTAAGCCACACCTACACACCTATTACAACTTCCAGGCGCCCTTTCTTTTTTTTCTTCCATTTCAAATAAGAGAAGTGCAGGACTTCCTCAGGTATTCTCCAGATTCTCTTCCCTCTCAGTGATGGGGCAAACACAAAGGTTCCTGGTCATAAAGTTTCCGGCCCCAGTGGAACTGGGGTCCAGAGCCCTCTGGTCATTTTTTCCTTACATTTCCCCCTCTGGGAATATGAACCTAAATTCTTTTTGGGATGCAAAAGTAAGGGATCCTGGCTTCCATAATTGCTTCTCTACTGGACATTGACATTAGCTAGCTGATCCATGCCCCCAGTATGTCTCCATCTTTCCCTAGCAGGGTAGGGCTCTGGGAGGTGAGATTTGGAACATGATGCATGCATTACTTTTTCTAGAAGAGATGTAAAACTTACATGAAATATTCTATCTTGCAATTTCGTTTTCCCCTCACTAAGCAGCATTTTGGAGACCAGTCATATACTATTTCCCTTTCTTTGATTCAACTCTAATTAAAAGTTTGCAATTTATTTAATCAATCTTAAACAGATAAATATTTAATATATTGCTGATGTCAAGCAATGCTGAGTGTATTTCTTACATTGCAAGAATATACTTAAATTACTAAATGTGGAAATGTTGAATCAAAGGATACTGCTTTCATCATTTCACTTAAATAGCTGAATTGCTCTCCACAGGGGTTATATGAATTTATATTTTCACTGAAAATGTATGAGATCACCACTGAGTCTTATTTTATTTCCACAGTAAAACATTGTATCATAAAAGTGATTCACTAAATTATGTATCATTTTAAATTTCCTTCCTCTTATGATGGCTAGATTGAAAATCTTTTCTAGTATATCAAGAGCAATTTCTATTTCTTTTATCTGAAAATGTTCATATTTTTGTTCTTTCTACTTGAACTTTTCTAAATTTGCTGATTATTTATCTTTCAGAATTGTAGGAACCCCATCAATGCAACAAATAAACCCTTTCGCTAGAAGTACTTTCTACCTCATCACCCCTAGACTTTTTTCTTTTTCTTTTCTTTTTGCTTCTACAGTTATATTTAATTTGTAAGTGGTATTGATTTCCTCAGTTTTCCCCTTTCATATTTTCTGGGTTTTATATTTAGAAAAGTCTTCTCTACTTTGAAAGTATTCTAAAAAAAAAAAATCATGTTTTCTTTTCATACTTCTGTGGTTATATTTCCAAACTAAAATCTCTGTGAGACCAGAATTTATTTTGATAGATGGTAAAGAGTTTGGATTAAAATTTCTTGTTTTCCAGATGGCTTCCCTAGTTGTCATAATAATTTCTGCTGAGTAATCTGCCCTTCCCACCACTGACCTGAATCACCAACTGTATCCTATGCCAAATTCTCCTATTTTTAATGTACTTCTTGGCTCTGTAGACCTGACAATGGATAAGCAAATAGAGACAATTTACATTTCTTTAGCCGTGTTAAATGTTGAGGTTGGTTGAGCTAGTTGGCTGTCATTATTTTTTACTTTCTAGACAGACAGTATCTTAGAAATTCAGGATCATTAACTGGTATTTCTGTTAGGGTTTTACTATATTCACAAATTACCTCAGTGAAAAGTGACGCTGTTAAGATGTTTTCTCTTCCCATCCATGGACATTGTATATTTTGTGTCTGATTCAAGTCTCTAGTTCCTCCACTCTTTTGGTGAGTTTCTCTAACATTTAAGTTTTTGCTTTTCATGTAAACCTCCCTTTACAACATTTCCCTCTAGTTAGGAATGTATTCCTATTCATTTGAAGGCTACCACATATAGGTCTTATCTTTAAATAAACACAGTAATAAAAATTGCCATTCATTTTTTCTTTAAACCATAGCAAACTCAGGGTTGCAAACCTCACGAGAACCATAGCAACACAACACACTTCTTTTTAACTTCTGCAAATAAAACAGGCTTCACCTAAAATGTTTTAGCATTAAAACTGCACTTCTTAGATTTTTGAAATTTCGATAGAAAAGAGTCTAGTTATGGTGTATTAAATATTAGTGATTTTTTTTAAAGCACAAAACTTACCTCCTAAATTCATTCCAGCTTGAAGACATTTCTGAAGTCTGCAGGCAGGACAATTCTTCCGACGAATTTTATCAATGATGCAATCATTTCTTCCAGCACATAAGTAGTTGTGTTGCCCTGAATAAAGTAAAAAAAAAAAGATTTTATCAAGACAGAGAATATTAAATTAATATGAAGTACTAACATGTACAATCAGAATATGAAACTTCAAAAAAAAAAAAGAAAGAAACTGCTTCTTTTCTGCCTTGGAATCTTGCCTTCCCACAAAAGCAAGATGGAAAGCATGGTTTACAGATGACTTTAGACACTGGGAGGCTCAGCTTTGCACAGCTGAGATTTTGGCTTCCAGGTGCAATGATTAATACTGTGTTTATTTCTGGAAGGCTCTCATATTGGTAGAGCCCTGCTCTCTTTTGTCTAAGCTTGGTAGCAGTATGTGTCCTTTCAGGAGATGGGTGCCAATCCCATTCGGACATCACAAAAGCGTCAGTCTACACAAAGGCCTTGCTGCAGCTGCCCACACTGCTATGCCCACCATTTCCACATGCGATTTCAGTGGGAGGACTGTCAAATACTACAACTGGAAATGCTTACTTCTTTCAATCTGTATGTGTCATTGGAACTAAGCCTCACATGTGGGCATGCAGACAAGCTTACAAAGTGCTATCTACTGCTAGGAATTAAAATGCAAATTTGCTCTACTAGTTATCTACCCTGAAAACCATCAGGTGCTAGGAAACACTGGGTACCCAGCAATGAGTCAGACACAGGGGTTTCTGCACTTGTCCCCTTCATTCATATCAGAGGAGACAACAGAGGAAGAACTTAAGTCAATTTGTAAAGGCGTAATACACTAACAAGTGTGGGCATGAAGGACCTAAGGGAACGGGCCTATGACATGATGGAGAAGGATGCTGACATTTCAGGCAGAGAATGCATAGGAAAGCTCCCCCCTCCCGGAAGTGACCCTATTATTTAATTTTATTTTTGCCACAATGGCTTCTTCCCCCCTGCATGACTTCGCCACTCCCAGTGGACTGCTGCTGTCTTTATTTTTAAAAAGCAGATATTTATTAATGAGATCGGGAGAGACAGAGAATCGGAGGATCGCTCTGGCACAAACGTTCCCACAGAGCAAACTCAGAACCTCATACCTGAAGGCACAACACTTTATCCACTGCACTACATGCCAAATCTTGGTTTGCTTTTGGGGTAGAAAGTGAAAGACACACACGAGAGATACAACAAAGGAGTGGAGACACCATACCACTGCTTCACTGCTCATGAAGTTTCTCCTTTCTGTGGTGTATCCATGTGGTGGCCAGGGCATCAAACCCAGGTCCGCACACATGAATGTTCCTGGCCTTCTGGGAGGTGATTCGTTTTATTTTATCTTATTATTCAGACACCTAACACCTATTATGGGAAAATGAGAGTTTGTATCTATGTGCTGAGAATTGTACTGTAGACCAGCCACTAACTGCCACCACTACCACTTCCCATAAAATGAAGAGAGAAAAAAAGCATAAAGCAAAGACTGTAGGTCATTAAATTTACTGGCCATCAGGACACAACTCCACACTCTTCAGAGAAATATAAGAGAATACAGAGCCTCCAAAATTAGCAGAAATACTTTAATAGGAAAAATGTAGACAAGGGTCAATAGAAATATCAGTCAAACATATACTCATAAGCGATAAAATATTGGAATTAGCAGATAAGATTTCCTAATATGTTAGTATGTGTAATAAAATATGAATAAGAGGTAAAATGTGGATTATTAGGTGAGAGGTGGAAACTATAAAAACAAACAGAAAGGGAGATTCAAGAATCAAACAGTACAGTATCTAACATATTATTGGCTAGAGTTAACGATATATTGGACACTACAAAAAATGTATCACTTTAGATAAAAATATAAATACAGGAGTTGAGAGATAGTTCATTGGGTAGTAGGAGAACATCACCATGTGTAAAATCCTGTTCAAGCCCTGGGACCACACATGGCATGGTGGAGCAGGCTCTCTCCCTCTATCTCTGTCTATCTAAAATTTTTATAAAGAATGAAAAATAGCCCAAGAGCTGTGGAACTGTGCATGAGTGAGGTTCTAATGCTGAAAAGGAAGGATTTGCCTAAACAGAAGCACAAGAGGAAAAATAGTAAATAAATAAGGAATCAATGGCTTGAGGAGAGTATCAAGTATTTCAGTATGTGTTTAGTTGAAACTGTGGAAGTAGGAGAGCGACTAGGTCAGAAAAATACATGACATTTCCAAAGTTTCCAAAACAACAATTCACAAATCCAGAAAGCATCAGAAACCCCTGAAAGGTATATAAAAAAATCACAAAGATATAACATAATTAAACTGTTGAAAAAGAAGTATAAAAAGAAAATTCTTAAAGCAACTAGAGGGTAAAAAATTACAGTACCTAAGTAAAGATAAAAGTATAACTGATTTTTAGCAAAACAACTGAGGTCAGAGGACAGTAGATAACATCTTAAGAATTCTATAAGCAATGAAAATATTTTTCCAAATGAAAGTGAAATACAATTTTGGGATAAACCATGCTAAGAATTTTTTGCTAGCACAATTACATTACAAGGAATGAAAAAGTTGTTCTTTGCACGGAAAGGAGATATAGCAGATAGAAATTTGGAGGCACAGAAAAGAAATAGGAGGAGTAGAAAAGAAAGAGATGGTAAAATGTAAAAGAGTCCCTTTCTTAAATTCCTTAAAGGTCAAATGACCGAGTCAGGAATAAAAATGCATCGTGGGATTTATAAAATATACGAGAAATATCTGAAAACAGCACAGAGACTACAAGTGAATATAAGCAAAATCCTATTGATCCAGGTTTCTTATAGTATATTTAAAGTGTTACAATCTGGCTCCTGGTAGACTATAGACATTAAGATCACATGCAGCTGACCCTGGGGGGTTGAGATCTAGCAGCACAGGAAGCAGGGGGCGACTCCATAGCTGGCGGCAAGTACAGTATGATCTTTCTCTTTCTCTGCTTCTCAGCTTTCGAAAAGGGAACACAAACACCGAGGCAGTGGAACTCAAGTATAGCAATGACTATAATAATGGAAATGGTCTAAATACTCTGATTAAAAGTCATGGCTGTTAGACTTTTTTTTAGGATTTTTTTTTTAAACAAGAATGTGTTATGATGTATTTTATTTGTTTCTTATTGCTTTAAAATATTTTTTGCTTTGTTAATATTTTATTTTTATTTATTGGATAGATACAGAGAAACTGAGATAAGAAGGGGGTAGAGGAGAGGGAGGGGGAGGAGGAGAGACTGAGACCTACAGCACTGCTTCACCTGTAGGTGAGGACTGGGAACTTGAACTGGGGCCCTTGTGCTTGGTAACATGTGAGCTCCACCAGCTGTGCCACCACTCAGCCCCTATTATGATGTATTTTAAATACAAAATACAAATAGGCTTATCTATGACAGCCCCACTTGTTTAAAAAGTAAGCAACCCACTTCTAAATAACTTGTGGGTCAAGGAGGAAAAATTATAAAATAATAGTGAAATATTCCAAACTGAGAGGTAATAAAAATAGCATCAAAATTTGTGGTATATCCCTAACGCATTTCTAAGAAAGAGAAAAATTTCTAGTTTCAGGTACTTACATCACATAAAAGGGAAAGATTTCCAATTGATGATCTAAGATTCTATCTTAAGCAGCGAGAAAAAAAAAAAAAAAGTAATCCAAAAGCAAACAGGAGCAATGACACAGTAGTGCATAAATCTAGGCCGGAACAAGGACAGCCAAACAAGACAGAGAAGCCACTGTAACCCAGGCTTGGCTGTTTGTAAAGCAGAAGTGATCAGTTGCCAGCAGATAGGCTGGGGGCTCTGCTCTGTCTTCTCACTCAGAAGCTGCTGCTGCAGCTGCTACAGTGAACACGGGGAGTCCTGGGGCAGAGGGACTGTAGGAACTGTGACTTGGGGGATCTATTGCTCCAGCCTTGCCGGACAAGACTCCCTGCTCCAATCTAGCCCAATGGCCCCGTGTGTGCACAAGGCGGCAGGAAGCAGGCTCCCACCTTGAGATCTCACTGGAAGACAGAGAACCCAAAGCAGGGCAGAGCCCCACCCAGAAGACATGCAGGAGAACTGGAATAGAGAATTCAGTCTGAGCACCAGTTCTGCCCTTCTTTCTTTCCGCTTTTTCTCTCTCTCTTTCTCTCTGCAACCAAGGTCCCTGAGGCTTGGTGCCTGCAGGATAAATCCAGTGGGTATTCCCCACCTCCTTTGTATTGTTGTTAATATAATAGTACAGAAACGGGGGGGGGGGGCAAGAGGAAGAGAGAAAGAGAGACAGACCTGGAACTCTGATTCACTGCTAGTGTAGCTTCTCCCTTGTAGGTGAAGACCAGTGGGGGGTTTGAACCCTGGACCTTGCGCATGGTGATATGTGCATTTAGCCTGGTATGCCGCTTCCTGGCCCCTTCACTATTGCTTTCCTTTGGACGAATTAAAGGTTCATTTTAGGGCTGGGCAGTGGCACACTTAGTTCAAGCTCCTGGTCCCTACATGTGAGGGGAAGCTTCATGAATGGCGAAGTAGTGCTACAAGAGTCTATCTCCCCCCACCTTTAAAATTTTTTAAATTATATTTATTTACTTATTAGAGACAGTCAGAAATTAAGAGGTGGGGGGGGGAGAAAGAGAGGGAGAGAGACAAAGAGACATCTACACATCTGCTTCACTACTTGGGAAGCTTTCCCCCTGAAGTTGAGGAGTGCGGGCTCGAACCTGGGTCCTCGCGCACTCTAGCATATGTGCTCAATCAGACGCACCGCCACCCGGCCTCATTCTCTCTTCCCCTCTCTACCTCTCCCTTGCCTCTTAATGTCTGTCTCAAATAAACAAAAGGTATTTTTAAAAGCACTTCTCCAAAGTCAGCTCCTGACACTATCCTCGTTGAAGTTAGGATCTCAGCCTAGGAATGTGAGGCAGTCACAAAGAGTATGATCTATCAGTCTCCTACTATGAAAGAAAAAGCTCCTTTTGAAAAGTGGGGTTGAAGTGGTCTCTCCAGAAATAACTGAGTTATTATTTTTTAACAAAAACATTAAGAAGCTACCTATTACATTTTCTTTTCTCTTTCTTCCTCTTTCTTTCCTTCTTTCTTTCTTTTTGTGTGTGTATATGTGGGGGAGTATTTCCAGGTTCTGTCAACCAAGGGAGTAACCCAAGGAACAACTTACTGCTAAGTCCTAAGTCTCACAATGATTTTTATCTGTGTCACTGAGCTGACAAGCATGCATAGCAGGAATTTGTACCCCAAAAATCTCGGGAATTAAAGACTAATGGAGCCCCAGCAATGATAGACAGATAAGCTAGATAGACAGACAGATAAAAGTAACGTTTGGGCTGATAGGGCAGCTCGCCTGGACGGTGTGCCTGCTGTGTCACCCATGCCCGGCCTCCACTGCACTGGGAGAAGCTTCCACACCATGTTATCTTCCCCACTCTCTCTCTGTCTTTATATCTGAAAAAGTCAACCTGGTGTGACAACAAAAGGAATAAGCTAGCTACCTTAAACGCGTTTAAATATCACCTTTTCTGTTATTTCAAGCTGTGGTGTTTGCCTAACTGACTTATTCATGGAGTAGTTAATATGCTGGTTCCAGGCGGTTCAGCAAGGAAGAGTGGCTTAGGTCTTCTGAGCCTCCATGCCCTGCTCCGTGGAATGGGTGTAGTGCCTCTGACTTTGTAGGATGCCAGGGGGATTCCGATCAACATGCTCAATGAGCGAGAAGCGTGTGTGGCTTGGACTAAGGACCTGGGAAATAGCAGCAGTGATGCTGTCACTCTTCTCTTTGGTTGGCTCAGGAACACAGACATGTAGCAGAGGGAGACCCAAAGAGCAAACACAGTCCTGCTCTCACTTCACTACACACAAGTGCAGTCCTTCCTGTGGGAGAGAATCTCACCGGTGCGTTGGGAAGGCGCTAGAAGGAGAGGGCCCATCTGAGACAAAGCAAATACTACTTATCGCTCAGCTCGTTCCCCGTCCAGAGCAGGCAAGCGTGTGCGGGCAGTGAACTAGATCTGCAGAGTAAACACAGCCAGTCGGAAGGACTCTCTGGTCTGTCTGTGATTTGGCTGAGAATTCGTGTAGAGCTTGGGGTGGACAGAGTGGTGGAAGGTGCTGGAGTGTTACACATCTTCCTCCCTTTGGTGCTCCTCTTAATCCACTTTCTAGTTTTAGTTACTACCAAGAGTCTTAAAGGACAGCTGGGGAACACATCACTCCCAGTCCAAGTTTTTCTTTTCTGGACTCTTCAGTTTCACCTATTCATGAGATTATTTTGGCATTCATTTTCCTCTTTTTGTCTATGCCACTTCATCTGACTCTTTCCAGTTCTATCCAAGATTAGGCAAGGAGATAAGTTCATCATTTTTTACAGCTGAATAGTATTCCACTCTGTGTGTATCATGACTTTCTTAGCTGTTGGGCATCTGGGCTGCTTCCAAGTTTAGGTTATTATTACACATTGTGCAAAACAAAGGAGTCTGGGAAGGAATGGGTGTGAAGTTGGACTTGGGGTCCTAGTACAGGATGGTGAGAAAGGACCTAATTTTTGGGTAACAGTTTGCAGACACCTATCATGGGGAATTGAGAAACTGTACCCATGTCAAGAAATGTCCTGTAACTCTTCCCCCTCCCCCAACAAAGTGATTTTGGGGGAAAAAAAAAGACAGCTGGGCAGGTGGCTGAGAGCAGAGTGGAAAGCTTGCAGGCAGGAGGCCTGGAGTCTAGCTCCAGCACTACATTCACCCCACACTATTCCTCTTGCTCAAAAAATGCTCACAGCAACCTTTGAAATATATATAAATATTTCATTATATATATTTATATCTATTAATTTTCAATAGAGACAGAGAAATCAAGAGTGATGGGGAAGATAGGGAGACAGACACTGGCAGCACTGCTTCACTGCTTATGAAGCTTCCCTCCTGCAGGTGGGGACTGGGGCCTCAAACCTGGGTCCTTGCACACTGTAATGCCCCCTAAAATATTATTATTTTTTATGTTCGCAGGATTTAATAAGGAGGCACACAGGTTCAGGGGCAGAAGAAGCCATGAAGGGAGAGCACTATTCTGCCAGGACCCTGAGGGAGCCTGTGCCCCAGGGAGAGGAGGTGGAGTGATGGGTATTTAAAGGCAAGCATGCTAGGGCCAGAGTTCCAGCAGAGCTGAAAGAGATGCTGGGATTTAAACTGTGTTCCCACTCAAGCTCCTTTTAATAGGGCCGGGGGTGGGGGGCTGGGGGCAGCAGAGCACTGCTGAGCCCCACATACACGGTGCTGGGATCATAGCATGCTAGGAATGCACTCTACCTGCCAAGGCACTGCCCAGCCACTCAGAGTCTGAAAACATGGCAGAAAGCAGCAAACCATGGGGCTGGAAGATAGCTCAGCAGGTAGAGACAGACGGCACGCTGTACTGAGGATGAGACCACCCGCACCAGTGGAAGCACCTGAACTGGGGAAGTTTCAAGAACGCTGGAGTGCACTGTGCAAGGGCCCAGGTTCAAAACCCCAGCCCCCACCTGCAGGGGAAAGCTTTGCTAGCAGCCAAGCAGTGCTGCAGGTATCTCTCCCTCTCTAGCTCAATCCCCTCCATTTTGCTCCCTCCTCACTCATAAATCAAGCATAAGCTCCCGCACCCCACTCCACCCACAGCCCCACACATTCCCCATCCTAAGGCCAAGGCCAGTTGTGGAGCAAGCAGCCTCTGGATCATCTGACTGACAGCCTCCGGGCCCTCTATAGTCAGGGGGTCTTCCTGGCCCCAGTGATGCTCTGGCCTCTGCTCCCATCCTGCTCATGGGGTCCCCCCTTATATCCCTCTGAACTGGGGGCATCAGCATCCTTTCCTACTATCTGCAATCTGAGACAAGAGGCTTTACCATCCCGCATGGGTCCTCATTGGCCGCATGGCAATAATCTGGGCGCTAGTCTTACCACTTACCTCACAGAGGGACACACCACACACAGCACTGCCAGAAGGGCCAGAAATGGAGCCGCTGGCGCTTGTCACAGCACTGCAGCCTTCATGGTGCACTGACACTCCCGTGACCTAGGTCCTGCTCTCCAGCCTCTGTCTTCCCATGACAACTATGACTATGACTCCTTCTCCTTATTTCTGTTCTATAAAGCTCACTGATTTATTTATAAAAGATGGGGGGATTCTATGATGCCACCCCCCGGCCTCTTTCTGTTCCCCTTTGCTCCTGACCTGGGGCTTAGTCTGAGAGAAGGAGCCAGCTCTCTGGCCTCAGCACCACCTTCTCCTCTTGGGCGGAACCCTGTCGGGGAGCAAGTGCAGCCCTCAGACTTGGGGTGTGGGGGTTCCCTTTCTGACTCAGCATGGCCTGTGTCTACATTCATTTCTGGAACTCGGACAGCAGCTCCCTTTCCTTTTGTTCTCGCCAATAAGCCATATCCTTTACTTATTTATTGACTTACATTTTGCAGAGCCTGGGCTCATGTATATGAGATCTCACTACTTAGAAGCTTTTTTCCCCCCTAAAGTGCTGCTCAGTTCTGGCTGATGGTGGTGCTGAGGATTGAACCTAAAGCTTCTGAAGCTTCAAGATTGAAGGTCTTTTTGCATAACCACTGTACTATCTCCGGAGCCCATTCAGAGGCTTTTTTTAATTCGGAAACAGAGACAGACAGACAGACTACAGTACCAGAACTTCCTCCTTTGCCATGGCACCTCCCATGTGGTGCTGGAGCTTGAACCTGGGCCTCATACATGACAATGCAGGCATCCGACCTGCTGAGCTAGCTCTCAGCCCCTCATAGTTTTTATTTACCTCCCTCCCCCCAAAGTTGCTCTTTCATTTCCTCCAGCCAATCCTCTGCTTTGTTCTTCAATTTGTTAGGAGTCTGGGTAAGGAACTGGGGTGTGCTTTCACGGATCCCTTAAGAGATGGCGAGTGAGCACTGGAGGAAGCTTTGGTGCAGTGGTGTCTCTCTCCCTCTCTATCTGTAAAAGCTACTTATGGAGTCCTCTCAGAAGCAACGGTGACGAAGAGATAAAGGGAGAGCCAGAGCCATAACCAGAGCCAGAGCCTCCGAGCCCCGATCACAACAGTTAAAGAGAAGGACACAAAAGCAAGAGCTTCCAGGGGCTCCTGTCAGGAAGAAGCCACTCCTGCCACCAAGTCCAGTCCCTTCCACCGCCCTGGATCTTGCCCTCAACCCAGCCAGCCAGATCCCCCGTGCCCAGCTTGCTCAGAGGCGAGGAACCCAGAGAACATATCTGCTGCAGGAGCCGACACTAGTTGCAAGCCTCTTGCTGACAGGGAGGAGCACTTCCAACCCACTTCTGTTGTTTTGCTCCCCATTTTCAAAAACCTCTGTCGGAAGAATTTCACCAGGGAAACCTGCTCTCTTTCAAAATCCTGATTTCCATACTTACTGCATCATGTGGAACCTAATTTTCTTTCTCACACTAGGAAGCTACAAGAGGGTTTAGCTAAAAGGGGCAGTAACTTATAACATGGCTTAATTTCCTGCTGCATCTGGATGCTGTACTTACTGCTCAGTGGTCTGCAGGAGCCCAAAGCCATTAGCAATTCTCATGGTTTTGTCGCTGTCTATTCAGACCAGGGGGGAAATTGTCCCTTCCCAGCACCCAACTTGGTAAATGTCCTCTTCACTGCACTGCCCCAATGCCTACTCTACAATAACCAGATATTATCCAGAATAAAGATTCCCTTTGCCCCCAAGTTCACTTGCACAGAACCGATTTCTCCAAATCCCCTTTTAAAAATGATTTTTTTTTTTTTTTGCCTAAATCGCTTTTTCATTTTTTAAAGGTTCATTTGTTGTCCTGCCGGAGGATTTTTTTTTTTTTCCAAAGCAGTTGACAACTGCCCAGCAACAGCAGCCCTGTGTTTGCAGTCACTATTTTGGGCTACATCACATGTCACTTACATAACCTTGTTTAACTGCTCTTGAACTGGTTCGAACAACCTGGGAAACAGATTAGGGCAGTCCCAGCACATTCTCCCACTGCAGATTCTGGAGGGCCATCCGCCCCCCCCCCACACTACCACCCCCCCAACCCCAGAACACTGCAAGGATGGTGTCTGACCAGGACTGGTTATTCATTGTCAGAGCCAACTGAAACATTTGATAATTAACTTCCTCTGCTCAGTTTGAACCAGTCTGCTCTGCCCACAGTAAACCAAGGAACAATGATCCCTGCCTGCCTCTGAGGTTTATGACAGCTCCAGGATTAACATGCTTCCAAATGTGGGGGGGGGGGGGGGAGAAAAACACCAGCCTCACTTGGCAAGTAAGTGTAGCCTGCTTCTGCCACCTTGAAACACCAATCTTTTAAAGTGGTGTTTTTTGGACTTTGGGATTTTTCATTTAGAAGGAAGACTGGATTTAGTTTTTGCTTGGGTCTTTTTTTTTTTTCTTCCTTGTAGTTATTTCTAGAGTTATTCCCATGGGGGTGGGGTCCACAAAATTCCCAAATAAATGTTTCTTCTTGGTGAGGAAGGTATTCCATGTGTGTACACACACACACACACACCTTCTAATGATCCTGACTTAAGCCTCACACACTTTGTGCCTTTCAGTACATGCTCATCAAATATATTATGGGATCAAAGTTGAGTGCTGTAAGTAAGCTTTTGACCTTGAGAAACATTATCAAGATGTGCACTAAGACAAGAAAGTTACTGATGGGGGTCGGGCGGTAGTACAGCGGGTTAAGCACACGTGTGCAAAGCTCAAGGACCGGTATAAGGACCCCAGTTTGAGTCCCCGGCTCCCCACCTGCAGGGAATCCACTGCACCATGAATCCACTGCTCCTGGAGGCCATTTTTCCCCCTTTTGTTGTCCTTGTTATTGTAGCCTTGTTGTGGTTATTATTGTTGTTGCTGATGTCACTCGTTGTTGGATAGGACAGAGAAAATGGAGAGAGGAGGGGAAGATACCTGCAGACCTGCTTCATCACCTGTGAAGTGACTCCCCTGCAGGTGGGGAGCCAGGGGCTCGAACCAGGATCCTTACGCCTGTCCTTGTGCTTTGCGCCACGTGCGCTTAACCCGTTGTGCCACCGCCCAACCCCGTTCTTTCTTTTCTATCCAGAAGATTTTACTGGTTTAGGAGGATGGCATTCAGTACAGCTGTTGGTGCATGGATATAATCTCTCATCCCCCCTGATAGGTGTCTGCAAATACTTTCACCCCAATTGGGGTCCTTTTCCAGCATCATGTTCCAGGACCCCAGTGCTCTCTCCAATCCCTCCGGCTCCCATCTCCTCCTGCCCCAGAGTCCTTTGCTTTGGTGCAATACACCAGCACACCTTCCCCCTTGGCCCCAAACACATTAGAGGAGTCTGTGAGATATCTACACAGGGTCACATGGAATGGGCCCAGAACCTCTGCAGTGAAGAGCATTTAGGCTACCAAAGAGGGAAGAACTCACAACCTAGAACATCAAACTACTCTTGACACTGTGGCAAGGGAACGGCATGAATTTAGCATCAGTGCCGACAAGGCGGAGCCTGAGCTTGAAGCTGCAGAGGAAGGCTGACTCACATGCCACCTAAGCCAGCTCTCCTTGCCTCATGCACAGCTACCTCGGAAACCCCGTTTCCAAAGCCGTCATGTGGGCAGAGGTACAGGGATGGACAAAACCTTGTGTGCTCGGTGCTTCATCATCAGGCTTCATTTCTGCCCAGCCACCAAAACCCCCCAAGAGCACCTCTGCAGTCTGGGTAGGGAGAAGGGACCTGTGCCTGGACACTCTACCCTGAAATCTTTGCTTTTACATTGGCAGCTTTGAACACAGTTTGTCACTTAGCATAGTCTAGTTTCTAAATCTCTCTCCTAGCTTGGAACCCATGGGAAACTTCAGATGAGGGATGCATTATAACAAAGGGGATTGCTTGGCCATAAACTCCTGCTGAAAACCTATGTTTTTGCTAGAAAAAAAAACACCTAATTTTGATACGAGGCTGTCTGTCTGACATACAAATACGTTTAGTTAAACCAGTTTTGCACGTCTACGGTCATGCACACACATGATGTGAAACTCAAGCCTCACTATGGGGCGAAGCTCTCCCTTCCCCCACCCTCTGGCCACCCAGTTCTGTCCCCAGTGGCATCTTCGGTCACCAGTGTCACTGTATCTCTCCTGAGGTTTCTAACCACAGTGAATATGATCTGTTTGCTAAGTTAGGTGCTAGTAATTCAGTTGGGCTGCTTGTTCTTCTAATGGCTAGGGCAACAGTTATTGGGTGACTAGTCCAGGCAGCGGGGATGCCCAGGGATGAGGAAGACTAGATGCCCACCTAAGAGGGACTTGTGGTCCAGGGTGGGAGAGAGGGTCTCAAGCTAATAAAACCCAGGGGCAAGTATAGCTCAGAAACAGAGTGCCATGGGGACCCAGGATAGCAAGCAGGCACCTTCGCCTGGGATGTCAGGAAAGGCTTCCTAGGAGAAACGACAAGAGGGAGGGATGCATCTTGAGAAATACAGCAGTAGAGCATTTGACTGCAAAGGAGAAGTTGTCACAGGGTAGGCTGGGCTTGGGAGTTCGAGCCACTGGCGCTCTTTGGTGGCAGGAATCCCAGAGCAACAACTAGGAGACTCACTGAGCTCAGAATCCAGACGCTCCAGCAGAGGAAGAGGAGATACAACTTCCAATTGTCATCATCACCTCTGCGACCCCATAACCCAAACCTGTTTCCACACATGCTTATTAGTGTGTGTGTGTGTGTGTGTGTGTGTGTGTGTGTGTGTGTGTGTGTTACATACAAAGGGAGAGACAGAGACAAAGAGGGAAAGATATCACAGCACCGAAACTTCCTCCATTGGGGGGGGGCAGGACTTGAACCTGGGTCACACTCATGGCAAAGCAGTTGTCCCATCCAGGTGAGCTGTCTAGCTGGCCCTCCTATTTTATTTGGACGAGACAGACTAGAGCACTGCTCAGTTCTGGCATATGTGGTACCAGGTTGGAAGCTGGAGCTTCAGGCTTGCAAGTCCTGTGCTCTATGAGACACCTTCAATAGCTTCGACAACTCGTCATTACACAAATGAGGAAAGTTACAACCACTCTAAGTTTCCATTCTTTTGACATGTATGAAAAGGGTATTGATGACAAAATATATGAAGATAATTTTACAGAACCTAAAAGATTTACTACATGAATTACACGATAAATAAATGAATTGACAGCATAGGTCACTTGGTCACAACAAGTGTGAAACAAACATCCATTACAAATGGATGTGTGGGGGCCGGGCAGCGGAACGCCAGGTTGAACACACACACACTGCCAGGCCCAGGAAGCCAGGCTACTATCTGCAGGGGGGAGTTTCATAGGAGGTGTAGCAGTGTGGTGAGAGAAAATGTCTCTCCCCCCAACTAGCTATGCTTCCTCCCCAATTTCTCTTACCTAGCAGTCAAACAATAAATGCATTTAAAATGCATATGCAAGAGCCAGGCAGTCTGCATGCCTGGTAAAGTGCACACGCTGACAGGTACAGGGACAAGGGTTTAAAGCCTCCATCCCCTCTCTAGGGGGTAAGCTTCACAAACTGTGGGGCAATGCTGCAGGTGTCTTTCTTTGGCTCTGCCTTGATCTACAACTCTCGTTCTGTCTCTATTATGAAAAGATTAAAAAAATTAAAAATCAAATATGTGTACAAAACCTAAAAATGACATTTGTATCATCTCAAAGTTTCAAAAACTATTGATAGTTACTATAAAGAGAATGAATTCAGGATCATAAAATAATTCTCCTGATATTTGAAAGTTAAGTTATATAGTTCTAAATTTCTGTGGATCAAAACAGAAATGCAATTAGTACTAAAATGAAATTTACCTGAATTACAATAAAAATACCACAGAGCAGTCAGCTATAAGAGGGTTTAGCAAGAGTCATGTTGAAAGGGAAAAAGGGAACCTTTAAATATATACATATTGTTTTATTTTAATGAGATACAAAGATTACTTAAACATATACATATATACATATTGAGAGAGAGACAGAGACAGAGAGACAGAGACTAACCAGAGCTCTGGCTTAAGGTGGTGCAGGAGGTTGAACCTGTGACTTTGGAGGCATGGGTGTGAAAGCCTTTTTGCATAACCACTAGTCTTGTCTCCTCTGCCTGGAAATGTGTATGTGACCTCTAAAGTAGATTTTAAGGAAAGGCGTCCCAGGCGATGACTTAGTGTATCCCATGGGAGCACCCTGAACAACACAGGGAGAACTCCATGGATGTGGAACTGTGCTTAGGGGTCTATGTGTCTGTATCTGTCTCTCTCCTCTCTCTAAGACAGAATGAAAACTGAGCTGGGAGATGGCTCAACAGTGCTGTGTATGCAGAGGCCCCAGTTACTTCTCCAGAGCTACACAGAACAAATTGAAGAGGGGCTGGGAGACAGATTACCTGGTAGGGTAACCCCTCCCCACCATATGGAAGCACCGTGCAAGGAGGAACCGTCAGGAAGCCACCCTGATTCCTTCTTTCTGATCCTCTGCACAAGGAGCCAGAGACGACCCGAACTGCCCCTGCGGCTACAGACAGACTATGACCCACATAGTCAACGACTGCCACCTCTCCAGATTCAAAGGAGGTCTCGAAACTTTACATCAGGCTCAACCTGACGCTATTGACTGGCTACGGAAGAAGGGCAAACGCTAGAAGAAGAAGTAGCCGACTGCTTTCTGGCTAAGCGACTCACAGTGGATGGCCTGTCCCTTCCATCAGTGTCTGCGAGCAGTAGATACTATGTGTGTTTGAGACCGCCTCAGTGTGTCAAACTGACTGGTGCTCCTTTCTCCACTGGCTCCCGATACAGTGACTCACAATTTTACTATGTCTACCCAAACCATTGTACTTAGCACAAGGAAGTGCTACAAGGCACAAGTTTCTATAAGCCAGAACTTCCAAGGAGGTTATTTTAGCACTTGAGACTGGAAAGTAGTCAGAGGAGTACAGGTGAGGGGCGCGGTGGGGGGAGAGGAACTGGGGGAAGCCTTCTCTGAAAACAGGCCAAGTTGTTGAGGGAGAATGGGGTGTGGTGAGGACCCAGCTCGCAGCGGGAATGACTAGTGTGGGCTGGCTGGCTCTGCTCTGGGCAGGGAGAGAGAAAGCAACTGATCATACTTAGGTGTACGATCACCCTTCTGAGAGGTCACCTCAACCTCATGCTCTGGACCAGGAAGTGAGGCGGCTATCACAGTGCGCCCCACGCCCATGGTGAAAGCAGGGGATAGATTCCAGGTCTGACAAAAGTTGTACCCCTCCTTACCACACTCCCCAGAGGCTCCTGGGAAAGTCTCTGAAGCAACCCTGAAATGCTAACATAGACAAAAACACCACATTCTTGCATTTTAAGAAAGAGATGAACGGACAGGTTGTGAACTTTCATGTTTGCTCACTGGACCGAAATGCTTAAACATGGGAGGAACTGCCCAGCTAGAATATAGCTCTGTGCTCATGGGACTCCATGTAAAGGGGCCTAGGGGTCAGACGCCCATGGCTACATCCACACTATGCCACTTATCAGCTGTGGACTGCAGAGCATGGCAGTTAGTGGCTTGCCTCACGGGGATCATAAAGAGTAAGTGTGACTGTGTAAGCTTGCAATGTCTAGAACACAGCAGGTGTTCTCCCCTGCCCAAGGTCGTGTCCTCAGAGGCCAAGGTCCCAGTAGGATTCCTCATGCCCTGGCCTGGGAGCTGGGGACAGTCGGCTCCCCTCACGTGGCTTTAGTGTCACCCTCTAAGAAACAAGGACAGGAGAGGCAGCACTAAGCCCAGGTCAACCTTGAGCTTTGTCAACAAAGACTAAGACCCTTGGTTCCAAACCAGGGATACGGCTGGGTTAAGTCACTGTTTTTTTAAGGTAGGTCTGGAGCTTTATGTATAACAGATGCCACCTCTGGATGCCCTGCTTAGAAGAATTTTATTCTGTGTTTATTACTTGAGGGGTAAAGAAAGAAACCGAGACCCCAAGGCGCCACGCCACCATACCTGGAGCTACCCAGGCGCTTTCCATGCTGCTCCTAGGTGGGGTTGGGGTTCAATCCTAGGGCTTCATACATGAGAAACATGTGTTCTACTGGATGAGGCACCTTCTAGAAACTATGTTTATATTTCCGGCAAGCTTCTGCATCCCTGAGCTTCAGTCTCCCTTGTCTGTGTTGATGATGTTGGTGTGGGGAGTTGGGATTCAAAACATTCCTTCTTCACTTATCATTGGATTGCCAAAGAAGGTGACACCTTTATTATTTATTTATGTATATATATATATTTATTGCCCCCCTGGGTTATCACTTGGGCTCCACGCTGGCATTAAGAATCCACTGCTTCTAACGGCCACCCCCCCATTTTATTGGATAGGATAGAGAAAATGAGAGAAGAGGGAGAGAGAAAGATGAACTTGCAGACCTGCTTCACCACTTGCGAAGCTTCCCCCCTACAGGTGAAGAGCCAGGGGCTCGAACCTGGATCCTTGTGCGGGTCCTTGTGATTTGTACCATGTGTGCTAATCAGGTGCACCACTGCCTGGCCCCCGATACCTTGCTTTTACCAGCCATTAAGAGCTAATCAAACACAAGGCTAGAATTCTAGAAATTTTTTACATTTCCAGATTGTTCTCCTACACCTGCTCCCAATGCTGTCTGTAGCCTACACAGCACTCCAGTTCTTCTAAGACCAAATTCTCAGCAGCCTGGCTCCCTTGAAGCCCACTCCAAGACCTGGCAAGCACCTTCCTCAAAATCCCCCCATGTCCTCTCCTGCACCTGGAGTCCCATGGGGTCCTGCCAGGCCCAGGGCTTCTGCACCGCCCCCCCTCGTGGGACATCTTCTCTCAGGTGATCTGTGCGAATGCTCTGGCTCCTTTCCCACCATGCTCTGGTTTCAATGTCACGTCTTGCCAGCAGGCCTCAGCACTACCTCCATTCATTTCCAGAGACATTCTTTCTCTAGTTCCTATCACCATTTCTCTTTTTCAAAAACTTCCAAGACACACATGGACACTATACAGACACATATTAATAGCTGCACAATCACTAGCGATACAACTGTGAACAATACAAATATTAGGGTGACGACAGAGTTTTATGTATAATTGTTCTGAACTTTTCTCCTCTCAACAAAGCAAGTGTTCATTGCAAGGCACATGTTAAAAGTGTTTAAATCATTGATTATATAGCTTTATAAACTAATCATTTGCCATTATCATCATCTGCAAATGAGAGAATACATTTGTTTTAGTAGTCTGTGTGACTAGAGATCACCAACTGATTTTCAGTTCATTTGAAAAATATATAAACACCTGGGATGCTGGCCTCTGGGCCTGACCTGCAAGGCCTCCCCTGCTTTTAGGTCCTGAGTAGAGAGGCTAGGAGTTTCTACAACATTTCAAGTCATTCAGCATTCCATAGACTGTGGTGTCCTGATTTTACTCAGAGCCGCACTGTTGCATAATATTTCTTGCTGGACAAGAGCTTCCCAGGCCAAGTTTCCCTTCTGTTTTTAGTGAACAAGGCTCTTCTTAGAGGGGTCTGGGTAGATTTGCACTTGGGGGGAGAGAGTTCAAGGCTGCTAGTGCATTGTGTAGGCAGTAAAGCCAAGCAGAGAGCAAACTGATAAATGCAGGAGAGGGAGCTTTAATTCTTGCCCTCATTCCACACAAGAGTCTTAGAATTGCAAATTAGTTAAAAGAATTCAAAAGCAGCTACTTTGGCCTTTGATGAGAAAGGAAGACAAAGATATGGAAAATTACTTTTTGGGAAAACACTTGTAAGGAAAATACTCCAAGAGGAAAAATAAAAACAAAAATGAGATTATATGCATGTGTGTATTTGCTCATCTTTATATATTTATTTTGAATAGCTGCAACACTGCTAAAATTTGAAGTGATCATACTGGGGACCGGGTGGTGGAGCACCTGGTTGAGTGCACATGTTACAGTGCTCAAGGACCCAGGTTCGAGCCCCTGGTCCCCCCTGCAGAGGGAAAGCTTTGCAAGTAGTGAAGCAGGGTTGCAGGTGTCTCTCTTTCTCTCTCCCTCTCTATCTACCCTACCCTCCCGATTTCTGGCTGTCTCTATCCAATAAATAAAGGCAAAAAAATTACAAAAAAACCAAAGTGATCATATTACAATTTCCATCCCTCCCCCCCAGCCCTGTTCAGCTCTGGCTTAAGGTGATGCAGGGATTGAAGCTGGGACCTGAGAGCCTCAGGTATGAGATTCTGTTTGCATAACGATTTTGCTATCTCCCATGCCCGCATTAAAAAAAAAACAACCTAGAATTTTTCAAACACCCCAAGAACAGAAATGAAGTTTCATTCCCCTATCATTTCCTCTGCTTCCTGCAGTCCTAGAAGTTCTTCAGGAGGCTAAGTGTCTATGTATTTATCTTTATGTTGCAATTATAAAGTTGAGAAAATGTGTTGGGAGAAAGCCTAGAAATAATGTTTAAGTCATATAGAAAGCTGAGATTATTGCACTTGATAAGCCGTGGTTCTGGGGGCAGAATATGAAAGGAAGAGAAGCTCTGTGGTTAACACCTTAGATCAAGTTTCTGGAGATATTGTGTCATGATGGTGATTAACAAAATACAGCTCTTAGGCCAAAAATAGACCTGCTTTCCCAGCTCTGAATTCTGTCTGTCAGGGTAAGGTGGATGGTGTGGTGGAAGGTATCAGCAATGCATATGGAGGAACTGGGCTCATTCAACCTTCTGGCAGAATGGTTTTTTATCAGAAACAATAAGGATCGACCCTGGGTGGCTGGAATGCTCCGCAAGCTTTACGGGATGGAGGCTTGAGCCATCTTCGCCAGCCCATTCTCGCTCTGTTTCTGAAGACCCAGGTCAGGACACTTTTATAGCCTCTCCTTACAGCCCCGAGACCCTGAACTAAACCTTGTTTCCCGAGTCTCTGACATTGGAGAGAAACAGGTCTTTTCACAGAGCATCGGTGCTCCTGCTCCTCCTCATGTCACGGGACAATTATGCAAATACGTAAATATAATAGACCTTGCTAGATTCCTGTAAGGGACAGAACAGAATAATCATTTCAGGCACCAAGTAGAAGGCCTAGCAGACTAAGTGAGCAGACTGCTCAGCGGTTAATAGGGACCAAGCCGAGGTCTCCTGGTAGTCGGCGTACCATATTGCTTGGGCTGTCTGTATTTTGCCTTGCTTTGGGGAAGCTGAATGAAGAATACAGAAAACGACAGCCTGACAGAACAACCATGCACCTGCTTTTTACGACTGAGAAGCAAGCAAGCAAAAATAAAAAAATTCAAATTACAGATCAAGTCCAAATGCATTTGGCTCTGTGACCATTTCACATTTCAAGTGGGCAACTGAACACTGCTGAGGTAGAGGGAAGCAGGGGAGAGAATACTGTACAGCTACCTGTGCCCTGTGGAGGAAAGGTGAGGAAGGGTGCTCAGGAGTGGGTGGGGTGTGCAGGAGAGGCAGGCCAGGCCCAGGGAGACAGCAGCTGCTCCAGGGAGGTGCTGGGATCTGGGGCAATACAGGCTAGGCCGGGTGGCCCTGCCTCCAGAGGCCAGGCTTCTAAATTTTACAGAATATCTCCTAATTCATAAGTGCTGGCAACTCATTCAAAAATTCACAAAACATTTTTTTTTTGTAAAGGCCAAAGAAAACATTTCCTCAGGCTGGATTTCAATCTGGGAAGATCATCTGAAGAATTTCAAAGGGACAGGAGTAGACAACCCATGGAGGTTTGGGGGTCTGCAGGGGGGTTGGGGTGTGTGCAATGCTGGGCAGGAATCTGGGCCTCTGCATTTGCGTTTTATTTTTATGCCATGAATTCACAAGCCCTAGAAACAGGCCTTAGGCCAGGCAGTGTAGCCCTCTTTGGAGTAAACGGAGGAAAGGACGAATGACCAGGACACAGGCCTGTCCTGGAATGTCATTACCCTTCTGCCCTAGGGATTTACCACTCCACACCACCAGTGTTACAGAGAGCTCTGGGAAAAGTGTTCACATGGGTTTACAGGTCTCTGGAAAACCATTCCAGCTCACTAAGCTGCAAATATGATTCAGTGCCCTTGAGGCTGGTGTCCAGGAACTGCTGTGAGCTGGTGGTGACTGCCCTACTCACACAGCGTGCACAGCAGCCTCCTGGGGAGGACGCACACACTGTGGACAGACAGCAGCCAAGAGAAGGGGGGACAACCCCCACAGCCTGACCACTTAGGCCCCGAGAAAGGCATTTGCAACATCAGATTCAAACAGCTACATAATCTGTTTCCGTCTTTTTCCGTCTACCTGCCCTGGAGAGTAACACAAGGCTCAAACAACAAGATCAAGGCAGGAAATCTTCCACATTCCTTGGTCCATCTGAGAAAGCATGAACCTGACCTGCGAGATTATGAGCACTGCAAGGACCTAAGAGTGAGTTTAGGCAAAATTATCATTATTATTATTATTATTATTATTATTACTATTATTATTAGCTCCCAGACTCTGGGGCTTGGTGCTAGCACAACAAATCCATTGCTCCTGGTGGCCATTTTATCTTTTTTTTTTTTCCCTTCTCCATTTTATTAGATAGGACATAGAGAAATTGAGAGAGGATGGGGAGACAGAAAGAGAGAAATATAGATACCTGCAGACTCTGCTCATGAAGCCATCCCCCTGCAAGTGGGTAGTGGGGACTGGAACCCAGTCCTTGAGCTTGGTAATGAGTGAGCTTAACTGGGTGTGCCACCGCCCAGCCCGCAGCAAACTATTCTCTAAAAGAGCCAAACTGCCAGTATTTCAGGCTACTTGGGACACAGGGATTCTTTCTTTGCTTTTTTTTTTTTTTAATTTCTTTATTGGGAGATTAATGTTTTAGGACACAGAGTTTCTACCATGACCACTGAACTACACCACTTTCCTGGCCTGGAGTAGCCACAGAAGGCTCCTACTGAATGGCTAGCAAGAAGCCAACACTCTCATGCCTCAGCTCCCAGTGGCCCCAAGTCACATCTCTGGCACCACCAGAAACCAGAGCTGAGTGGAAAGAATTAATCTGGGGGGTCAGGTGGTGGCGCAGCGGGTTAAGCACATATGGCGCTAAGTGCAAGGATTGGCAAAAGGATCTCATTTTGAGCCCCCGACTCCCCACCTGACAAGCCCCCGTCTCTAGCCCCCAGTCCATTCCCTTCTTTTTTCCTTCTTTTTTTTCCCTTCTAGGGTGATCAGTGAAGCTTACTGCCTGTGAGACACCATTGCTCCTGGCTGGCCACCTTTTCCTTTTTGATAGAGGGTGAGAGATACAGACGGAAAAAGAGAGGGAAAGAGAGAGAAGAGAAACTTCACAGCACTACTCCACCACCACTCCTGAGGCTGCCTCCCCATGCAGGTGCCTCCACGTGGTGGCACAGGTCTGAGCAGGCCCCAGTTCAGGGACAAGTTTGCACTGTACTGGACAAGTCACCGCCTCCTTCTCCCCCATCGGTCCTTAACTCGCAGAGCACACAAAAGCAAGCACTGCTCTGGAGACAAAGTCAGGAAAATCAGCGCCTCTTGGTCAGATGCTACAAATCATCACGGTATCACTTGTACTCACCATGATAATCACCCCATGGAATATTCAGATTATCTCTACTGCACACAAAAGCACTCTGCATACAGCCTGGTACAGCCAAATAACTTGCCCCAGGGCATATGGACAGGAAGTGCATGGCCGGAGTTTGAACCCAGGCACAGTGGCTGTGGGCTCCATGCTCCTGTCAGGGCCACACATGCACACAGTAGACCTCATCCTGGCCGGGTCCCAGAACCTTCCTGGAGAGTTTCCAAAAACAGATCCCTGGACCTTGAGCTTTCTACATCAGAGTCATGGGACACAAGGGTCAAGCATCTTGATGTCAAGAAAGCAGAGAATGTGCAGGACTTGCTCTGTGTGTCCCAAGTGTGATGGGACAGAAAGTGCATGAACGACAGACTAGTTCCTTCAAAGATTCCAGGCGCACACAAAGCTCAGTCCCACATCACCCGTGCTTGAAGCCTTCTTACCCAAGACCTGTCACTGCAAACTACTGCCTTAGAGCTGGGGACCAAGCAGAGAAGAACGGAAGCTGGCTGTATAAGCCTGGTCAAGGGCAACAGTGGCAAGCCAGCTAGGAAAAGCCATGCCGATCACACGGGGACTTGAAGCGACATGTTTAAGCAGAGTAAGCGCAGATCAACCCAAGTTGGTTTGGGGAGAAAGGTTTCATCTGAATGCCTGTGGTGGGCTGCACTCAGCTTCTACTCTGTGGTCAGAATCTCCCTTCAAGCTCTGGGAAGTGTTTGACTCAGAAAGTTCAGGAGGTTTTGTCATTTCCCTTGTGAGACCCAGCCCACTAGAAACCACACAGAAGGCAATGAGCTCACGGAATGTGCTTCTACCTCAAAGAAAAAGATGGGCAGCTCCGATAACATTCTCTCCTGGCCCACAGAGAACAGCCTGGTGCTTTCTGCAGCACATTTCCAAGCTGGGGACAGGGCCAGTCTTGCCTTCCTGAACTCCCCCTCCTCGGAGGACACTCCTACCGCAGGTGACTCAGAATGCACTCAACTGTGATTGTACCTATTCCAGCCTTCCTGGGCAGAGTATCCCCTTCCCATGGAGGTCGGCTTTTCCTTGACTCCTGCCAGATACGCCTGTCACCATCTCTGTGAACTTTGGCTAAGACTCCTTTGTCCACTTCTGGCTTTCCGGCACCTAGTTCGGATCTAGAGTACTCTAAGATTATCTAACTTTCACTGGGGCTGCCAAGTCCTCGAGAAACCCAGGGCTATCACTGGGGAAGACCTGTTGATCAAAAAGGTGAACAGAACTAGTGTGCAGGTGAGGGCAGCCCCTGTAGTGAGCATCTGTTACTAGCAGCAAGAAATACTCAGGATTGCACTTATGGACACACAGGACCATGAGGGCCAGAGCCAGTCCACCACAGTTCCATGTCTTGTGCCTGGAGCCCCCAGGAGGGTGATTCTGTTAAAAGTCTTGCCCTCTTATTCGATTTTCTAAGGAATACCAGGGAACATCAGCAGAGTGTTAGAAATTACTGATGTTGGCACAGCTATATACAAGATACTGGGTATTATGCAATAAACTCTAACAAAGGGACTTTTCAAAGTTAACCCAATTACCAAATAATGTGATGATAACAATAACTATCCATTGTTTTCTTGAACCCTAAGACAGCAGGAACCTCACATTTCCACTATATAGCCTATATTTCCCCCAGTCCTGGAACCTTAGGGTAGGGCCCACTTTCCTGCATGCTTCTCCCAATTCATATCAAATAATATTGCATCTGCCGATCACAACCTAGTCAACGCAACGAGTGCCACTTCAATATGCTTCAGCTCAGACTGTGTCCAGAGACTTCAGGTGTGGAAGAACAACCCTTCAGCTTCATTACTCAGGTGAGACCTTTCCTTTCATAGCATTCTCTAATTCCATCCCAGGTGGTTCACTTCCTAACAAAGTCCCAAAACCTACATATAGATCAGGTTCTGTGAGATAGAGCATATGTTCACACGTATCCATAAACTAGGGCACAATATATACCTGAAAGCAGAAATACACTAGAGTTTGCAGTAAGTACCCCCCCCAACACTTCATCTGCACTATTCCAACCTTTGGGTCCATGATTGTTCAACAATTTGTTTGGCTTTGTATGTTAACTCTCTTTTCAGTCATCAGGTTCCAGATGTCATCAGGATGCCGGCCAGGCTTCCCTGGACTGAAGACCCCACCAATGTGTCCTGGAGCTCCGCTTCCCCAGAAACCCACCCTACTAGGGAAAGAGAGAGGCAGACTGGGAGTATGGATCAACCAGTCAACGTCCATGTTCAGTGGGGAAGCAATTACAGAAGCCAGACCTTCCACCTTCTGCATCCCACAAGGACCCTGTGTCCATGCTCCCAGAGGGCTAGAGAATGGGAAAGCTATCAGGGGAGGGGGTGGGATATGGAGATTGGGTGGCGGGAACTGTGTGGAGTTGTACTCCTCCTATCCTACGGTTTTGTTAATATCTCCTTTCTTAAATAAATAAATAAATTAATTAATTAAAGAAATTACTGATGTAGGCTGGCAAGATAGTTCACCTGGGGGGGGTACATGCTTTGCCATGTATGAGGCCAGCCCCTACCACACTGAGGGGAAGCCTGGGTTTCTTTCCCTTTTATTCTATTTTTTTAAATATTTTTAAACTTTATTAATTTTTTATATTTGTTTATTTATTTTCCCTTTTGTTGCCTTTGCTTTACTGTTGTAGTTATTATAGCTGGTTTTGATGTTGTCATTATTGGATAGAACAGAGAGACATGGAGAGAGGATGGGACGACAGAGAGGGGAAAGAAAGACACCTGAAGACCTGCTTCACCACCTATGAAATGAACCCCCTGCAGGTGGGGAGCCGGGGGCTCAAACTGGGATCCTTACACTGGTCCTTGCATTTTCACCACACGTGCTTAGGCCACTGCGCTACCGTCCAACCCCCAAACTTTATTAATTTTATTAATTTTTAAAAAAATTTTTTTTATTTATTTATTTATTCCCCTTTTGTTGCCCTTGTTGTTTTATTGTTGTAGTTATTATCAATGTCATTGTTGTTGGATAGGACAGAGAGAAATGGAGAGAGGAGGGGAAGACAGAGAAGAGGAGAGAAAGACAGACACCTGCAGACCTGCTTCACCGCCTGTGAAGCGACTCCCCTGCAGGTGGGGAGCCGGGGGCTCAAACCTGGATCCTTTTACCAGTCCTTGAGTTTGGCGCCACCTGCGCTTAACCCGCTGCGCTACAGCCCGATTCCCTATTAATTTTATTTTATAGGACAGAGAGGTTGAGAGAAAAGGGAGTGGAGAGGAAAGAGCTAGAGAAAGAGAGACAGAGAGACACCTGTAGCACTGCAGATTGGGAACTGGGGGCTTGAATAAATCCAATTACCAGGTGCACCGCTTCTGGGCCCCTTTCTGTCTTTTTCTGTTTGAATCAGTTGGCCCTGAGTGGTGAAAGGAAAGGTCAGGTAAGTGATGACAAAAGAACAAAAGAAACAAACAAACCAAAGAACCCCTGTGCTCCAGGAGGTGGTGCAATGGATAGGGTGTTGAGCTCTCAAGCATGAGGTCTTGGGTTCAATCCCCAGCAGCACTCTGGTGAGTGATAATCTGTTTTTTTTGTCTCTCTCCTCCTACCCCTCACATTAAAAATTAAATTTTTTTTTTAAAGAAACCCAAAGTGGGGCCGGGTGGTGGCGCACCTGGTTGAGCACACATGTTACAGAGCACAAGAACCCAGGTTCGAGCCCCCAGTCCCCACCTGCAGGGGGATTGCTTTGCAAATGGTGGAGTAGTGTTACAGGTGTCTGTCTCTCCCCCCTTCGCTTTCGGGTTCTGGCTGTCTCTAGCCAGTAAATAAAGATAACAAAAAAGATTTAAAAAAAAACCCCAAAGTTACTAATATTTGATCTTAACTTCTTAAGGTATTAAGAAGTAATACTTAATAATAATTAAGTGACAATAATGATTAATTACTAATAATCAATAATTAAGCCTATTATCTGCAACACTGAGGGCTGTGCATTGGCTATCAACTTGCACACAAGATCTGGGGTAGAGGTAGTAGTTGCAATCAACAGTGGTTGAGTTAATGGGGACAAGTTGAAATGAGAGGATGTTAATTAACAGAAATGCATGAGCACCATTCAGAAACAGCAGCAAGTAAAAGCAGAGCATGGGCATAAATGCGACTTTGAAAGTCTCAAGGATCCTCTTGGAAAGCTCGTGTTGCAGCTGAACGGGCCTGCACACCAATCAGGCGTAGCTCCACAGACCCACTGCAGATGCTGCCATGCTAGGGACTAAAAGGCTGCAAGGCATGTCACAGAGTGTCTCCTAGGTAACGAGTTCAACAGCAGCCTGCTAGTTTTACTCTGGTTAACATCTGGTGTGAT